>NW_027185786.1:1262307-1275603 GCF_028583685.1 Petaurus breviceps papuanus
GTGTGTGTGTGTGTGTGTGTGTGTGTGTGTGTGTGTGTGTGTGTGTGTGTTCACAGAATGGGGAAGATTTTGAATTTCAGTGGGTGACTAAACTCTAGGCTTATTAGATGCTCCAGCTGATGATTCACCGACAGTCCTGCTTCCAAAGGCAGGATAAGAGAGGTCCAGGGAGGAGAACATGAAACTCTCCCAGGGAGAAGGGGTGTCATGAGAGCATAGTGGGGTGTTGCTGTTCAGCCATATCCCATGCTTCATGACCCTGTATAGGGTTTTCTTGGCAAAACTAATGGGGCTGTTTGCCATTTCCTTCTCTAGTGGATTAACCCAAACGGAGGTTAAGTGACTTGCCCAGAGTCATACAACCAGTAAAAGTCTGAGGCCAGATTGGAGCTCAGGTCTTCCTGAACTGCCCATTGCTCTATCCTCTGAGCTACCTAGCTGCCTCCAGTGGGAAGAAGGGTGGACAGAGTAAGCCTGCCTGAGGGTCCAAGGGTATGCATAATGACTGGGACTAAAAGAGGATTGGATGACTCTATGTCCAGGAGGATGGGGTAAGTGTCCTAGGAAAGATGGGGTATGACCAGGGAGCATGGGGTGAGAATGTTCTGGAGAATTTGGGATGAGCATCACTGGGAGCTTAGGATGAGCATTAGCTGGTTAAGATGAAGAAATCCTGGGGTTTTGCTAAGTCTCACCCCCAGAAGTATCGTTTCTCTCTGAGAATATGGGAGAAGAGGTGCGTGCTTTCTGTCTGGAATGGTTCAGCCATTGCCTTGTTGGAAGGGAGAGGATGCTGGAAGCAATGACTGCTGATATGTCCCCAGACTTGGGAGTCCCTTAGGATCATAGACACAGATCTGGAAGGGTCCTCAGAGGCCATCTAGCCAAGCCCCGTCACTTTATAGCTGGGGAAACCAAAGCATGTGGAGTAACTTGCTGAAGGTAGGAGGTATCAGAGTCAGGAAATGCACCCAGCTCCTCTGACCCCAGTAACAGTACACCTTGCATCATACAGCCTTGCTCTCTCAAAAAGCTCCAGTCCCCTGCAGCCCAGAACCCCATGGTCACCGAAAAGAGATGGGTGAAGGTGGTTAAGAAGAGAGTAAAGTATTTACTCATCCTGTGTAAGAATAAGGTCCTTGGTGAAATCTGGATAATTTATTCGTTCAGATTTGATTTGGAGGCATCTAGTATTTTGGGGATTGGCTATAGGGAGAAGGGTCTTGTAAGGAAGAGTCCACAGGGTCCCCTGAGCGAGCCTTGATTTTGAACAATGGAAGAGATTATACACACACACACACACACACCACCCCACTTTCTAAGGCACAACCTCATTAAAGGTGGTCTCTATCTCCATCTACAGCCCAAAGTCTGCAGTGCAGGCCCTGGCTCTAGGAGTAGGCACGAGCAAGATAAGGAGGGAAGGGCAGCAGAAATGACCCACCTCAGATTTAGAATCCCGGAGTTAGAATGTCAGAGAAGAAAGGGACCTTAAGAGAGCAACAGCTAATCCTGACTGTTCATTATCTCATCCTTCAGAGCTGGAGGTGTTTCTCCACAGGACAATCCAGTCAAATTGCCAGGATACTGGGCCCCTAGACAATTCCTTGATGTGAGATGCAGAGCTCTCTTACCCTTTAGAAAAATTTGAAAAAGGCCTCTCATTTCAAAAGGCCCAAAGTTAAACATCATTTGAGATTCTTCTGCCTACCTTAATATATGGTTTCCAGCCTCTAATGGTTCCCTGTTGCCTATAGGATCAAGTCCAAATTTCTTAGGTTGGCACTCAAGGCTCTCCCCTTCCCTTTTCTCCATCCTCCCTCAACTGAACCCACTCTGATTTTTTCAACCATTTTCTAATATAATAATTCTCAATTTTTTTGTCTCATGGCCACTTTTAAGTATGAAAAATTATTGAGGACCTCTGTGGGTTAGATTTATCAGCATTTGCCATTTAGAAAGTGAAGTATATTAGTATTATTATGAAAATAGTTCTGACCTCACAGACCCCTTGAATGTCTGAAGAGCTCTAAAGGGTTCATAGACCACACTTTGAAACCCACAGTTCAGATAAAATTTCTCTGTCCTCATCAAGCTAGGCTTCTGACATAGGCCACGTGCATCTTGATAGCAAACCTTTAACTGGGAATTTGGTACATGTGGAAAATGTCGTTAAGGTTGGTGTGGGTAGGATTGAGCAGAAGGGGAGGATATAGACATGACTGCACCTGTGCATGGCAGGAGACTTCAAAGATCACAGGAACTAAGGAGTGTGAGGCAGCTGAAGGAGGCTGGGATTTGAGGGGTGGAGAAGAAAGTGGTGAGTTAAGTGCCAGACTATTTGTTTCATCTAGGCTTGGGATTTCACCTTTGAACATTCATGGATCAGGAGCTCTTGGCCTGTCTTCTATCATGGAACCCTTCAGTGACAGTCTGGTGAAGCCTATGAAGCTTCAGAATTGTGGTTTTAAATACATAATGAAATACATAGGAGAATAAAGGAAACTAATTATACTGAAATAGTTATCTATCATCTCTATCTCTATCCATCCCTTTATCTATCTGTCTGTCTGTCTGTCTGCCTGCCTGTCTGCCTGTCTCTGTCTATCTCTATCTGTCTGCCTGTCTCTCTGTCTTGTCTATCTGCCTGCCTATCTGTCTGTCTACCTATCTCCCTGTCTGTCTGTCTTGTCCATCAGTCTGTCTGCTTATCTCCCTGTTTGTCTGTCTGTCTTGTCTATTTATCTCTCTGTTTGCCTCCCTATCTGTCTATCTGTCTGTCTGTCTGATATGAGCTGGGGTAAATAACCCCTGTCATAGATGACAGTTACAAAGATGTGAAAAAACTGAAACAGGAACAGACTTTAAAGGAGGTGTTTTGGGGGTGATGGCAGCAAAGGGACTTTCTGAAAGTGATAGTGGGAAGGAGGATGATAACTCCTCCTGGCCTTCTGTGGGTTCGGGGATATATGAGAAAGAGTAGCCAACCTTGGAATGGGTACCAAGAGATGTGGCATCTTCAGGAGAAAACTAGACTTCAGTGAGTTCCGGAAATTGAAGGAAGAAGGCAATGTGGGATCCTAGTATCCTAAATGTAGAGCTGAAAGGGAGGCTGCAGGTCATCTGGTCCAGTCCTCCTATTTAACATGTACTGGGAGATGGATGAGCAGGAGGTTCTTGCTAAATTCATTTCCCCCAGTCCAGTTGATGAGATTACAGGATGTAAGGGGTGGTAACAGAGACAATGAATTATTCTCGTCTTAAACAGTGTAAAGGATTGTTTTCTTTCTTTCCCCTTCAACTCTGATCAAACTTGATGGAGTTAGTGGGCAGCAAGACACTCTGTGGGGCAGCTAGGTGTCATAGATAGAGTTCTGGGTCCGGAGTGAGGAATGTTCATCTTCCTGAGTGCACATCTAACCTCAGGCACTTACTAGCTGTGTGACCCTGGGTGAATCACTTAACCCTGTTTACCTCAATTTACTCATCTGCAAAATGATCTGGAGAAGGAAATGGCCTATCTTTCCAGTATCTTTGCCAAGAAAACCCTAAGTGGGGTCATGAAGAGTTGGAAATGATTAAACAGCAATAATCTCAAAGATGCTCTGTAATGGTAAGTCGAGGCAGGAGATGGCACTGAGGAGTGTGAGTTCTAGCAGCCAAGAAGAGAGTCAGTTATGGAAAAGGGACCCAACCCCTGAAAGGACATGGTCCCTCAACTAACAGGGAAAAAAGATTTCTCTCTTACATCTTAAACTCGACGTGTCCAAAATGAAACCATTATCTTTCCCCACTTCTTCATTTCCCTGCTACTGTCAAGACTATCACCATACTCCCAGTCACCTGGGTTTTTATCATAGATCTCCTGTCCACACTCTTTCTCACCCCATATTTAATCAGTCGCCAAGTCCTGTTATTTCTACCTTTGTATCATGTGCACTCCAAATGTTCATTTGGACTATTTGTGCCTGACCTGGAGTAGAGCCTTTTGAGCTCATACCGGTCTGACCAACCACAGTTGGACACACTATACCTTGACCCCAACATAGTGATGTCATTTTTAGTCCTTTTAGAGAACAAAGGACAGCAACCAACATCTCTCCTACATGATCCCTTCTCTCCTCTGGTGCAGGTCAGCATCTCCCACCTGGATTATGGCAATAGCCAGCTGGTGGGCAGTCTTTCCCTGCTCCAGACCATCCTCCACTCTGCTTTCAAATTGGTCTTTCTTGAGCACAGGTCTGACCATGTGATCCTTCTATTCAACAAATGCCAGTGACTCCCCATTACCTCCTTGGATTTTAAAGTCTTTCATCATCTGTCCCTTCCCACCTTTCCTTACTCTCCTCCATATACTCTGATTCAGCGACACTGAGCTCCTTGCTATTCCTCCCGCAAGAAATTCCATCTCCTGACTCTGGACATTTTCTCTGGTTGTTTCCCATGTTTGAAACTCCCTCCCTCCTTGTCTCTGCCTCTGAACTTCCCCAGCTTCCTTAAAATTCCAACTAAAATCTCCTGTTCTGCAGGAAGTCGTTCCCAATCCCCCTGAATTAATTTGCTTTCCTCCTGCTGTGTATAGGTGTTTGCATGCTGCCTTCCCCATTAGACCGTGAGCTCCTCGAAGGCAGGGAGTGGCTTTAACATTTCTTGGTATCCCATTTTGTGTCCTTAATAAAAGCTTGCAGACTGACTCATCCTGATGCCAGTATTCTTCTTCCTCCATCATGGAACTTTTATAACCTTATTCTAATGATTATTTAAATTCTTAGAGAATTGCTCATCCTTCCCGCCACTGTCCTTCACAATCACTTAGGTGTGACTCTTGAATTTTTTGCTAGTTGGTCCTGATGTGTCTATCTGTTCTCCCCAACAAGATCATAAGCTTCAAGCAAGTAGCGTCTGTCTTCCCAATTCTTTTGTGCTCCAAGTATTGTCTGCTATAGAGATGGGTACCTACTGATTGTGCGAAAATGTGAAAGGTGATGCTGTTCTTCTACTGAATCCTCCTATCAACATTCATAAAATCCTAAAGGGAGAGTTCTTGGAGGTCATTAAGGTTCAACTGATCATTTTCCAGATGAGGAAACTGAGGCCCAGAAAAGGGCCCAAGTTCATGCAGAAAGAAAGTCAGTTAGGATTTGATCCCAGGTCCTCTGGCTTCAGTTTTTTCGTTATGTTAATTCTTGATCTGGAGAGGTAGTATGTTATGGTGGACATTCCAAAGAGCTAGGTTTGAGGACTCTCTGATCAATCAAACTACAAACATTTACCAAGTGCCTACTGTATACATTGGGCTATTTACCCTCAAGGAACTTACATTCTATTAGTTGAAATGGACTTACTGAATGACCATGAGAAGGTCACCTAGCTTCTCCTTCCATTGAGCTGCTCGTTGGCATCAGTGAAGGAAGTTTTCATGCTCTGAGTTGCCTGCTCTTATGAAGTCACAGGTGTAGACCAAAAACAATGATGTAAATGAATATCCTGATGCTTCACCAAGCTCTGTAACCGATTACTTCATGTCCTGACTTTTCCTTCACCTGTCCCATCTCTCCTTTTATTAAGGAGGAGTAGGATTCTATTTGGCCTTGGGAAAGATAGACAAGCTAATTTGGGGTCACTGGCTGTTTCTCCTTCTGCTCTGTCCTTGCCTCAGGCACCTTCCCTGATACTGCCTTTGGCTCTCTGCTCCCCTAGGTTCTCTGTCGCTTCTGGGCTGATGGCCCTTGAATCTGTTTCTCTGGCCCTGCCTTCTCTGCTGAATTCTATTTCTCTACCTCCAGTTTCTCTTAGCAGATCTCTTCTTGAGTCTGACGAGGACTTGAACCCAATTAGACATTTCACCATCATCATAAACCCAACCTGTCCAGGGCAGAGGTCCCCCTCCCCCACAAAGCAACAGACACTCAAAAAGTACTTGGTCATCAGTACATTGATTGATGGGCAAAAGTGTTTGATATGGACAGAGCACGAGACTCTGAGTAGTACTGGGTGAGCAGAGCATAACTCTAGGATCCAAGGCTGCTCTTCCTGGAACTGGAAGACCTTGGTCTGTCTGGAAAATTCTGAATCTCAGTGGACACTTATACTGAGAAAAAGGGGACCAAATGGATGGGGGGAGATGTTGGGTTCCTCTGTCCAAGGACCTCTTGCTTGATGTAAGCAACCCTACCCCCACTACCCCTCCCACCCCCCAAAGGAGACTGACTAGTTCCCATTATACAAAGGGACACAGAGTAAGGCCCTGACAGGAACTTTGCCAGGAAGCAGAGCAGGGTCTGGAAGTCAGACGTGGGTGGGACTGGGGCTTCTGAGCCATTGGCCTCCCACCCCTACCTACTCTGTTCAAAAAAGAACTCCGTTCTGGGGGAAGGTTCATTCTCCTTGATGAGTCTGACTGGTTCTTGGGGCTCTGTTGGAGCCCCCAGGAACCAACCTGGCCAGGCAGCTGCCTCCAGCCGGAATGTAGGGCCTGAGCTGCTCCTGAAGAAGGTGAAGCGAGTGGCCTCCTCCCCACCCTTATACAGGTCTTCGATGTTCACGTCCTACAGGGAACAAAGGACACTCGATCACAGGGTGGTTATGAGGGTAGAGTGAGGAGTATTAGCCATGAAGTCTCTTTGGACTGGGGAGTAAAAGAGTTGGGGGTCAGAGAAAGAAGAGGAGAGGGCTATCTTTTAAAGAAGAAAGGTGTTGCTATCATGTGAATGGACAGAGAGAGAGACAGACAGAGAGAGGAGAGAGAGAGACAGAGAGACAGAGACAGAGAGAGAGAGAGAGAGAGAGAGAGAGAGAGAGAGAGAGAATGAGGGCACCAACATTTCTCTCTCCACTGGAGCATAGGAGATGGGAAGATTAGGAATAGGGATACTGACTCTCTACCCCAAAGCTTGTTACCCTCTCCTTTTTTCCCTGTACTAGAGGAGGTATTGTAACATCAAAAGAAGAACATGGGACTGGGAGTCAGGAGTTCCATGTCAGTGCCAGATGACTAATGGCAGGGTGCCTGGAGCATTCTCACCTCCACCTGTAGCAAGGGTCCCTCTCTTGAATCCACACATGCTAAGCATCGAGTTCCATCTTGAATTCCCATAATGATGGGGAACTTGGTTCGATCAAGGGATCTGTTGGGAAGCACACAGATCTTCTCTAGGAGAGAAGAAAAAATAAACTTGGAGATTGAGGGTACCCTAAAAGGATCACCAAGAAAAAGACAAGAATCTAGGCAGGGCCATTTCTAGACACCGGGCCATTTCCTGGGATCTGTCTCACAAGGCTGGATAGGGACCCTGAGCCTCAGAGTTAACCCTTTGCTTTCCTGGGCCACTAAAGGCAGAAAGGTTGAGGTGTTGTTTGCCAAGCTTTGTGTTCTTGCTGGGACATAGATGTCCTTGTTCAGCCCAGTGATCGGTCAGGTGGACCTTGCTGGGGTTATTAGCTACTGTCTTGCAAAGCTAGTTGTGGGAGTATTCTGAGCTCCTCACACACCATAGCCTCTTTAGTCTATATCTTACAAAAGAGTATTAGGAAAATACTTCAGTCTGAAATCCTTTTTCTAAGTGGAAGGGGAAATCCTTATCAGTCTGTCTTGAATTATCAATTCCAAAAAACAATGTTCTACTGTGAAAACTTTTTACTTCATTCTTATCAAAGGCCTAATCAATTTCTAAGAGAAAAACTGGGTCAAAGTTTAGGAAGAACCTCTAAGCTTAGGAAGATGAATTAGGGGAGTGGTACTGATTCCATTTGGGGTTTTCTTGGCAAAGATACTGGAGTGATTTGCCATTCCTTCTCCAGCTCATTTTACAGTTGAGGAAACTGAGGCAAACTGGCTAAGTGACTTGCCCAGGGTCACACAACCAGTAAATGTCTGAGATTGGATTTGAACTCAGGAAGATGAGGCTTCCTGACTATCCTCTGCACCACCACCTAGCCACCCCAGGTTAGGGGGGAACCAGATTTAAAACCAGAACACTTTAATTAAGGACATTACTTATCTCCACACTTTGCTGGACTGAATGTATTGGGGAAATGATTCTCCAGGATTCCTTGGCATTTTAAGTGATTATTCTATTGGCCAAATCAAAACTAGTCACTTATATTTTCACCTGAGCTCTGTAATGGTTTTATTTATCATGGGGTCATTCATTGTTTGGAGATATTTTCACCTTGATCCAAAACTGCTTGTGTCAGAATTTCAAAGGTTTGGGGAAGGCCTTTTTGCACTTATCTTTCTCTCTATCTCTTCTTTCTTTCTCTTTCTCCCTCTTTTACTTTCACTCATTTTCTCTCTCTCCTTTTGTCTCTTTTGATATCTTCTCTGTCTCTGTCTATTTGTTTCTCTGTCTTTAAATCTATCAATGTTTGTAGTTTTCTGTGTCCGTGTTACTCTGTCCCTCTGGAGTTAGAATAATTTAATTATTAAATAATTAATAATTGATTAACAAAATTCTCCCTAGTAGACTTGTGCCACAAACAAAGATGGCATTTTCCTTCCACATCACGATGCCCCCAAAGCTGCTCTTGTAGCTGTAAAGGACCATGTTGGCCAATGGGGCTCAACTGGCACCAATTGGGTGGGGAGAAGAAAGGGGGAGTCCAAGTGGGTAACTTAGAATGCCTAGGAACTGCTCACCTGCACCACAGAGTTCTGAGTTTGAGTCTCCCACTAGGAGTTGGTCATTCTTCAAGTATAAAGGCTTCTGTTCAGCATCTTTGATTCTGAAAGATCTTCAGATTAGCATTAGGTCCCAAGTCTCACCCTCCTATGCACCCACAATTACACACTACTCCACCCTCAAGCCCGTCAGCCTCTCCTTTTCTCCATATACTAAAGGAAATATCACAATGAATTAAGGACATGGGACTGGGAAGCAGGAGTTCATGCTCTGAATCAACATGTAACCAAGGACAAGTCACTTGACCTCCCTTGGATCTCAGCTTTTCCATCTGTACAATGGGGAGTTGAGGTCTAGAGTTGAGAGGGACCTCAGCAGCTATCCAGTTCAACCCATTCATTTTACAGATGAAGGAATTCATCTAATTCAACCCACACTAGAAAAGGAATCCTCTTTAGAATGAACCCAGCAATTGGTCCTCAGTCTCTGATCCAGTACCTCCAATGAGGGGGAGCCCACTACTCTGAGACCCAGCACACTCTACTTTTGAATTGAATTGAATCTCTAACTGTTGGGAGAGCAGCTAGGTGGTGCAGGTCCTGACTGGTCTTGGAGTCAGGAAGTCCTGAGTTCAAATCTGTCCTTAGACACTTACTAGCTGTGTGACCCTAGCAAGTCATTTACCCCTGCTTGCTTCAGTTTTCTTATCTGAAAAATGAGCTTGAGAAGGAAATGGAAAATTGGTCCAGTATCTTTATCAAGAAGAGTCAGACACAGCTAATTGACTAAACAATTGTTAGGAAGCTTTTGCTTGGGACCAAATTAGTTTCACTTTTCCAAGTTAAATATCCCCAGTTCCTTCAATTGATCCTCCCATGTCAAGGACTCAAAATCCTTCACTAATGATAACTGCTGGAATTTATACAAAGCTTTAAGCATCACAAAGCACTTTACAAATAATAATCCTCACAGCAATCCTGGAAGGTAGCTGCTATTATTATCATCCTTATTTTACAGATCAGGAAACTGAGGCAAACAGGTAAAATGACTTTCCTGGAGTTACATAGTTATTAAGTATCTGAGGCTGTATTTGAACTCAGGTCTCCCTGAATCCAGTTCCAATCTTCTATACACTGCACCACGTACCTTCCCTTTTATCATACAGGTCATTCTCCTCAAGGTCTTCACCCTTTCCATGCTCATTCTAAAATATAGTATCCAGAAGTAAACACAATGATTATCAAGCTACAGAGCATGAGAGTATTATTACCTCCCTGTTCCTCCAAGTCTGCTTCTCTTAATGTAGACATTTTTATGAAGTGATTACGGGTACTGAATTTTCTGCCATATTCCTCCCCTCCTCATCAATCTATGAGCACATTTAGAACTATCTCAGGGTAGAAATTCACTCTCACTGCAGGGGTGATAAGAATTTGGACTGGCTTGACTGTTCCCTGTTCAATTCATCTCAGCTTTTTTCTAGCCTGTTCCCCAGTTCTCTACTAATGGGATAAGGAGTTTTCACATAGGACAAGACCATGGCTACACAGCTTTGCTTGGCCAAGTGTTTTCCTAAGGTTGAAATGAGAGTTGGCCAAGGCTCCTTCATCATCACTCATGGCCAGCATTGTGTTATAATGATAGGTTTAGAGATAAATATTGGGCTTTGGAAGAGAAGAGGAAAGGAAACTGGGGTGTGAGCAAAACATCAAAGTAATGCCATGATTACCTTGGGTTATGGGCTGGTTTTACTTGGCATGAATCATAAGGATTCCTGGAACTTAAGGAACTTGGGAACTCCCCCTTTGTTCTGAAGGTGCTAAAGCTAGATTCTAGTCATTTCTCCCAAGCAGGTATGTACCCTGGCTAACACCTAGGTATGCTAAAGTCAGTTTCACTTGCCCAATTTGGGTCAAAGTCCTGTACCAGGACTTGGAACCTCTCCCTTTGGAATTTTCCACCTTGGGCCGAGGTCTTATTGTGTGACTCATTCACAGACTCAAGTCGAGTGTTATTTAGCTGTTTTGTGTGTGTGAGGCTTTTGTTCCCTTGTGAACCAGCACTGAGCTCCACCTTGGGCTTCTTTTGTTATTCCAGAATCACCAAATCAGAGAGCTAAATGGCCATCTAATCCAATACAACCAGGAAAGGAACCTCCACTGTGAGATACAGGACAAGTGATCACCCACTCCATGCATGCAGCCCTCCAGGGAGGCAGAAACCACTGCCCCTGGAATTAGCCCATATCTCTTGGGGCAGCTCTCATAGGAAATTTTTCCTGACACTGAAGCCTGAATTTTCCTTTTTTGAAGCTTTTGTTCTTTGGTCCCAGATGGAATGAGTCTAATCCCTTCTATATATAGCAGCCTTCAAATACATAAAGACAGCTCTTTTGTCCCCCTTGTATCTCCTCCTCAGCAGGGTAAGGAAGGCTAAGGGATCTCCAGGAGGGCCCCTGCCAGGAAACTGGAAAAACTTACACAAAGTACCGGGCCATGGGGAGGGAACACATCTCTGCAGTCTAAGGCGGAGTGCACCTGAGCCCAGCTGAGAAAGGAAGAGAATTCTGTGGTTAGGAAAGGAAGGTGCTGAGAAGCCTGTGGACCTGACAATCTCCATATTCTGATTTCTAGGTTGCCTTTACACTGAGTTCAGCTGACAGTGGTGAGGGATTAATGAACAAGTTCTCCACCTCAATAGTTACTGGAAATTGGAGAATGGGCTGCCTTTAAGGAAAAAATGCAGATTCTAAAATGTAAAGCCCTTCACAGTCTGACTCTCACTGCCTTCCCCAAACTGAATACATGGTACTCCTTAGTCATGATATCACTAGAAAAGACACAGTGCAGTTTAGTGGATGGTCCAAAACTTTTATTTTGAGGACCAGCTGAAACAGGAACCTATTACCCAAACACAGGCAAGCCTGGAAACCTCTATGAGCCTCAATTTCCTCATCTGTAAAATGAAAATGTGATACCTGAGCTCCTGCCCTACAGAATTAGGAGGGAAGCCCTTTGGAAGCCATAAGGCATTATTAAAGAAATGTGAGCTCTTACTATTAAACCCTGTGCTGTCACATACTGGTTTTGTGAACTTGGACAAAGACTTTACTTCTCTCAATCTGAGTTTCTTCACTTGTAATGTGAGGAAGTTGGACATGATCCTCTCTCTCCCACATCCCTGGTTAGCTCTAAAATTCCAAAGTCCTGGAGAATATAGCTTAGGAATGGAGTTGTGAAGGGGGCAGTGGTAGGCACAGCTGGAAATCTTGTCTTCCTCCTCTCTGTCTGTAGATTTCTTCCCTAGGATTCCCTAGGATTTTTCTGGGATTTCTCTAGGATCAGTCCTGGCTCTTTGTATCATCCAGAAGAGGGTGACCCATTCCTTAGCTCCTGGTTGTGGGGAGGGAGAAAGGTACAGAAATGGGTGATGAGAGTCCTGCTCTTTATAGACTGAAATACTGGGATTTGGCTGGTATTGGTAAGTTACAAGAGATGAGCTAGGGACATGATGACTGGAGGTGGCTATCAATTCTACCAAGGTTTTTAAAGAAAAGAAATCCATTCAGTTTCCATTCATTCACAGAAAGAGGACCACTGAACTTCAAGTGGGCTTGAGATGTGAGAATCTGTACTGTAATTGACCCTTATTGGTGTGAATTTAAAATTGGGAGAGTCAGGAGGACTGAGCTGACTGTTCTAAGCAAACTTGGGTCAGTAACATCAACTCCCCAAGCCTCTGTTTCCTCCTTTTTTTTTTTTAAAGAAATCTAGGTGGCCCTTCATCTCCCTTTCAACTCTAAAATCTAAGGAATCCAAAGAGGGCAGCACAGTGGCATGGATAAAGGACTGTCTCTAGAGCCAAAATTCCTAGGCTAAGTCTTGGCTTTGATGTTTACTGTTGTCGCTCACCCTCTGCTCTCAAAGAAGACCAGTGACATCATGAGGGTGATGTCTTGACTTGCACATTAATTGAATTGAAGTGAGACAGAGATGCCAAAATCAGCAGCCTCACTCTCTCCTCCAGTCATGAAAGTCTTGTGGCAAGACTTTTACTAGCTGTATGATCCTGGGCAAGTCACTTCAATTCTTTGGGCCTCAGTTCCCTCATCTGTAAAATGAGAGATTTGAACTAGATGACCTTTGAGATCCCTTCCAGCCTTAGGCTATCATACTAGGTTATAAGGTTGACCAACCCCTTCCCCTCCCCATCAGCCTCCAGTTTTCTTTGCTGCAAAGACAGACTGTTGTAACCCCCAAACACTGTCTTCTTTCTGTTCTGCTTTTTCCCAGTCCATATAACACAAAACTTTGTCCCAACCTTAGAATTTTCTCTAAAGCAATCAGATTTTAGATGGACCTATGCAAGACACAGGAGAGAGGGAATTTAGGCAAGTCCTTGGGGTGTTCAAAAAAACTGCTAAATCAGTGTTAGTGTTGGGGGTAGGGGAAATTGATAGTAGGTGTGACCAGAAAAAGGAGGATCAATCAGTCAGAAGAGGAAGATGGTCCCAACCTGTAAAATTTCCCTACAAAGCAGAAGTATAAGAAAAGAAACCTAGATTAGAAAGTGTATCTGATGACCCAGGAGCAAGGAGAGAAAGAAAGTAAAAAGATGGAAAGGTTCAATGTGTGTGTGTGTGTGTGTGTGTGTGTGTGTGTGTGTGTGTGTGTGT
>NW_027185786.1:1275613-1277859 GCF_028583685.1 Petaurus breviceps papuanus
TGTGTGTGTGTGTGTGTGTGTGTGTGTGTGTGTGTGTGTGTGTGTGTGTAAAATATGTCACTGAGATGTTTTAGGACAGACAGGAAATTACACCCCAGGAATTACTTTCCTATAGGAAGACATCTGATAACCTTAGCCAAACTAGACAGATTTCTCTAGAACCAAAGCAAGGTTACAGCCTAAGTTCATTCTTATTAACTGTGTGACTTTAGGCAAATCACTGAACACCAATTTCATTGTCTTCATAATATAATGGGTATAATCATGCTTACTGGCTACTGGCTGCTTACCATACAGGGCTGTTAGGATGAAATAAGATAATGCCTATGAAAGTGCCGTGTGAGCTGTAAAAATGCCATATAAACTTGTGGTTAATATTTTTAGCATGAACACTTTGATCCCATCTTCCACTTCTATTATTTCCACTGAAACTTTTTCACTAGTGACTTCTTACTCATTTACCTACCAGAAATCTCCATCTGGGGCTCCTGCCAACACCTATAACTCAACATGTCCAGAAATCAAGTCCATTATTTCCCCCTAACACTAACTCTCCCAATTTCCCATTTTTTAGGGTGAGGAAGGGAACAAGCCCTTATTAATTGCCTACTATGTGCCAAGCATGTTGCTAAGAAGCTTAAAAGTATGATCTCATTTGACCCTTGAAATAATCTTGGCGCTGTTAGGATCCTATTTTACACCGAAGGAAGTCAAAGCAGACAGAGGTTGAGTGACACAGCTAGTAAGTTTCTGAAGCTGTATTTGAACTCGGGTCATCTTGAGTCCAGGTCCAGCACTCTTTTCACTGCATCACTTAACTCCTAAGAGCATGAATCAAAAAGTGGAAGGGACCTGAGTCCAGCCTCTCTCATTTTACAGATGAAGAAACCGAATCCCAAGGAGGTTGAGTGAATTGCCCAGGTCTCACTGGTTGTAATTATCAGAAGCAGCATTTGAACCCAGGTTCTTCAACCTCGAGAGTGCTCATTCCAGCGAACCATGGTACTGCTCCCACTGTTCACCTCCAGACAACAGAGCTCAAACCCCAGGCTTCAGCTCTGACTCTCTTTGTCTTTGTGTCTGCAATCTAAGCTTTCGTCAAAGTCTTATTGATTCTTCCTTCAAAGGATCTCTCAGACACATCCTTTCCTCTGTTTCCATGGCAGCCATAGAACCCTAAACAATACCCTTTACTACCGGCATTATTTATATTCCTATCCTGCAAATACCTCACAGTATACCACACACTGTAATTTTGTCATTGCGGGCACTCCCTGACTCCTCTGCAGTTTAGTAGAAGGTCTTTGAGACCTTCTGAGTTTTGGTTAAAAAAAAAATGCCTCACCCTATGGCTAGTCAGGAGGTGAGCTACCTCTAACTTTGCTAAGATCACTCTTAGACAAAAGACATTCAATTCATACCCTGTCCATTACTCAAAACCTTCCTATCTTGGTTGGACCTGCCAGAGGATGTGCTCTGCTGCTATCCCATGAGGAGGGGTTCATAAATATTGACCTTGACTTGAACTTATTTCTGATCTATCCCCACTCTCCTAAACTTTTCTCTAACTCAATCACAGCTTTATCAGAAGTCTATCGAGAGCTTAAAAATTTACCTGGAGAAAATGAGGAGGAGAGGAGAATGGGCATAGGTGTTGAGGAAGGGGGTAGAGAGAAAGAGAAAGAGACAGAGACAGAGAGAGACAGAGTCAGAGAGACAAAGACAGAGAGAGACAGAGAGAGAGGAAGAGTAGAGGGTGGAGAGATTGAGGGAAGGAAGGAGAGAGGGAGGAAGAGAGAAAGAGAGAAGGGAGAGAGAGAAGGAGGGAGGAAAAGAGACAAAAGGAAATAAAGGAGGGAGGTAAAGAGACAAGAGAGGGACAGAGAGAGGTAAACACAAAGACAGAGATACAGTAGGAGAGTGAGAAATTTACAGGAAGGGAAAGAAGGTAGGAAGGAGAAAGAATGAGTAAAAGGGAGAGGGAGGGATAGAAGAGAGGGTGAATAGGGTTAGATAAGAGAAATAGGGGGAGATAGACATGAAAAAAGGGAAAAGATAGGAAAGAGAATTGATAGAAAAATAGTGAAAGGAGAGGAAAGGGAGATAAAATGAGAGAGAAAAAAGAAAAATAAGAGGAAAGATACAAATAGAAACAGAAAGGTGAAGAGAGGTTACCACTGCCCCATTACACACACACACACACACACACACACACACACACACACACACACACACACACACCTTCT
>NW_027185786.1:1277869-1317543 GCF_028583685.1 Petaurus breviceps papuanus
TGTAGAGCTCTTAAATTCTGGGACTTAGAGACTCAGTCTGTCTGTCCCAGTACCTGCCCTGTGTTTATAGGTCCTGGTCAATGTGGGTCAAACCAATTGTTCCCCCTATAATTGGTTGAGGAAGAGTAACAAAAGGAAGAGGCCCAAGTGTTTCCCAACTCTTTTGGGTCACTGGGGATAATAAGTGGGATGGGGGCATTAATGAATGTTTGCTCTGAGAGCTGAGATCCCAGGCATTTAGGTCCTTGCTGCTGCCACTGCCATCATAGTTGTCATTGGTAGCTTCAGTAGCCAAATAAACAAATATAGACTGGTTCATGGCCAAGCCAGTTTCACTCCTGTGCCCTTTCTTACCCTGTCTTGGGCTATCATTGACCAGTTAGGAAATCTCTCAGTTTGTCTCCATCCCCAACCCTCTCCCCTTGCCCTTTGCAGCTCTGCAGACCAGGACAGAGAGGGTCAAGGAATAACAGGGAGCATTTGTTAGTGCATCAGAGATCAGACCAATCTCTGAATGCTTCAAGGTCAGGCTGATGTCAGGGCATAAGCAAGGGATGGGTGATGAAGTCATTTAACCTAACCTTGTTCCAGTAGGCAGACACAGAATTTGTACATTTTTCATACGTCCTGAAAAGTGCTGCATGGTCTCAGTGAGAGGACAGCAAAAGAATGAATAGATTAATGAAAAAGCACTTATTAAATGCCTACTATGTGTCAAGTATTGTGTTGAGTACTGAAATATGACTACAAAAGAGAAACAATCCCTGCCCTCAAGGAACTTGACTTCTAATAAGGGGGTGCAACACACAGAAAGTAGCAGTGGCCAGGGATAGGAGATTTGGTTTTGGAAATGATAGGTACTATGAGGAGAGTCTTAAGGTGGTGGATTGTATGCCCTTTTCAGTTACCATGGTAATATCACTAAGCACAGAGCCTGCCATGTAGTAGGTGCTAAATAAATGCTTTGACTGTGATTGATTTTATCAATGTTCTCAGAGTAAGAGGTAGAAGGAAAGATGGGGGCGGGGTATGGATGATGAACAGGGAAAAGGGAAGGGGGATGTAGTAACTAATAGATCCAGGATAAATGATGTAGAGAGGATTCCTGTTTGGATATAAGTTGGAGTATATGTCCTCTGTTGTCCCCTTTGGCTAAACACTGTAAAGGGAAAATCCCCACCTGGGAGAGGACCAGCACAGGGTTTTTCTTATTTGTTTTTTTTTCCACCCCTTTGTAAGCATCTCCAAGATGATGTCAACTCTGATAACATCAACTCAAGAAGCATTTATTAAAGATTTATTATGCATCAGGAACAGTGCTTAAGCACTGAAGATGCAAAGATAAAAACGTTCCTGCCCTCAAGGAACACACATTCGAATGGGAAAGACAAATTCAAACAAATACGTACAAGCAAGATTTCGATATGAGACATGACAAATCACAGCTATCTCAGAGGGAAGGCATTAATGCTAAGGGGGATGGGGAAAGACTTCTTACTTCTTGGATTTTGGCTGGTACTTGAAAGAAGCCAAGAGGCAGGGATGAGGAGGGAGAGGATTCCAGGCATGGGAGGCAGGCAGTGAAAATACCCAGAGCTGATGTTGTGTGGGGAAAGCAAAGGCACCATTGCCCCTGGATCATGGAAAATGTGGGATGAAGTAAGGTCTGAGATGACTGGAAAGGTAGAATGGGGTCAGGTTAGGAAGGGCTAATAATAACACTCTATGCTGCTGTAAGGTTTATGAAGCACTTTCCTTGCACAAAAACACCCAAACAAATAAAAATAAAAACAAAAATCTATCTCCTAGGTATATGTCATATGTTTACAAGGTCCATCCAAGACAGTAGGGAGCAGGTGTTATCTAAACTCAGCATCTTCCCTAGTGTCCAACATATGCTCTATATACAGTAGGTACTTTTTGAAAGAAACCTCCCAACTATTTTGCAAGATAGGGAAACTGAGGCCCAGAGTGACCTTCCTGAGGTCATACAGCTAGTAAGTATGATAGCAAGGATCTGAAACCAGATTGCCGGATTTCAATTCCAAGGTTTTCCGCACTACACCACGTCACCTAGCTGTTCTCTAAGGACCATGGTATATTACATTTTATTCAGAATATGAATCTATACCTCCCATGATTACTCTTGAACTTCCCTTGCCAGAGATAGAAAAGAGAAATAAATTTACAAAACATGCTCTTTGAGCACACATATATGATCTTTCCTTATTATTCTATTGTTGCTTTAGGCTCCACAAGTATTCCCCCAAATGAAGCCTCTAAGCACATCCTCCTTTTTTAATCTGATTTCATTATCTTTAGTTTTTATATTGCCCTTACTTGAAGAGATATTCTTCATTCCTCCCTGCTTTTCCTGCCCCTCCCTGTGTCCCAAGCCATTCCTCACCCCTCCCAGCCAAGCAAACCTTTTCTCTTAACAGAGATCTAAAAGAGAGAAAGGAAAAACAAAACCACACTTCTTGTCTTACCAGCTAATGCAGACCTCAGCACTGACCAGCACCTTGGCATCCACTTCCCTGCTTCACCCTGGCTCAGTAGCTAGAGTCCTGGACACATAGACTTCTCAGTATCTCCTCTTGTCATCTTTCAAATAACAAACACGTTAGGACTAGAGGTGGTGATGCTGACAGATGGTGGGCGGAGGACCTGATATTGGCTCTCAATTTGTAAGCCCAGATGCTATCATAGGCAGAAACAGTAAAACCAGTAAGGCAGCCCTCCTATAATATCAATCATGAATGAATTCTCTTTGGAAATTGTTTACGATAAGCCCTCTGTTCAAATTAGAATGAGATAGAGAGAGTTCTCATGGACGTTGTGTGAGGAGGACCGTGGAATTTCCCAAAGCATACTTATTCTGTTGGAGTAATCTTTCCTTCATTTGATCTCAGGGCACTTTGTACTCCTTTTTTAAACTCAGTATATATTAATTGGCATTATATTTCTCTTGGCATGTCTTAGCTCTCCTCTGAGGTGTACACTCCTTGAGGGCATGGACTATTTATTAAAACTAAACAGATAGTTTACAATTTAATGACTAGGTCAGGATTCCAAAAGATCAAAGGGCTAGAATGTTGGGTCAAATTAAATAAGGTGAAACTTAATCAGGATATACATAAAGTCTTACACTATGAGCAGTGAGTGGAAGGTACAAAGACAGGTAAGGAGTAATTTCTTGATAATTACAGTTGTCTAAAAAGGAAATTGATAACTTGAAGAAGAAATGTGCTCTGCCTTGCTGGAAGACTTCAAATGAAGGTTGGACTAGCCTTTATGACTGATGCAGGAGAGAGCCAAGTGATGCTTGGCTCAGGACAGATTGGACTGGAGTTGAACTCACTGCTGCCAGTCATATGCTGCCAACAAAACTCCCAAGTGAGTCCTGAGCCAGATTAAAATGTAATTGGGAGATGTTGAACAAAGCAAACAAAAATACAATAAAATGTAGATAATGTTAATTTGTGGTTTTCAGTCAATATACTATTTGCATGAATCTGTTTCTATTTGACTTTGACAGTACTGCACTAAACTACCATTTCTTAGTGACCTCAAAGGTGGGATTCTCCTTCCAGCACAGGTGAGATTTTTTTGGTGTTTCACAACTTTGAGTTGCTATGATTCTGTATCTTATTTGTCACTAAGTCTAGCATTGTGTCTGGAATAGAGTTGGTATTTAATTTTTTTTTTTTATTTAAAGCAAATGGGGTTAAGTAATTTGCTCAAGGTTACACAGCCAGTTATTTTGTGTGGGTATTAAGTATCTGTGGCTGGAACCAATCCCGGGTCTCCTGACTCCGGGGTGGGTGCTCTTACTCACTGTGCCACCTGGCCACCCCTAGAGTTGGTATTTAATAAATGTTTGTTGTATAAGACCTACCTAGACATACCCACTTCTTTTATTTTTCACATTTTCCTTGTTTTCACTCAGGCCACTTAGATGAGAAACATGACCAGGATAATAATAGCTAACATTTTTGTATCACACCTAATATATGCCAGACACTGTGCTAAATGCTTTACAAATATTATCTCATTTAATTCTCAAAACAGCTCTGGGAGGAAGAGGCTATTATTTTACCCATTCTACAGTTATGGAGCCTGAGGCAAACAGAGCTTAAATGGCTTTTCCAGGGTTACAGAGCTAATAAGTGTCTGAGGTTGGATTTGAACTCAGGTCTTCTAACTCCAGACAGTGCTCTATCCCTTTATTGTTTTCTCCCCAATATCTAGCACAATACCAGGCAACAAAGCAAGTACTTAATATAGGTTTGATAACTGACATTGATCAAAGTAACCAAAACTGAAAAGTGATGGGATTGGCTTGAAATTGTCCCATCAAACAGAACAGTTAGAATTTAGAGAGGCAAGACTTCCTGGGGGCACAATGAGGAATGTGAAGATAAGGTGGGGTTGAGAGCATACCCAAGCACATTGGTGAGAGACTCATGAAGAGTTCCACTACTGTTACTTAAGGAAAGGGAAAGTTGTGAATGGAATCAAAGGTTTAGACATACTTTGAAGTGGCATCAGTCCAGACATTGGGGAACCTCAATATCACATTTCATAATATTTCAATTGCATAGCAGCCATAATGTAGTTGTTAGAGAACCTATCTGGAAACCAGCAAGACCTGGATCTGTATCCATCTCAGATACGTACTAGCTGTGTGACCCTGGGCAGATCACCTACCCTCCCAAGACACTAGACAACGTCCAACATTATAAGTGCCACCTTGAATTGTTAGAAAGAATTTCCCTTTCTGCTGGTAGTAGAGATTGGAGGAAAGGAACACTCTCTCTCTACCATTGTCATTTCCTGTACAAATGAAATCATGAACTCTAGTCCATATCCCTTCAACTGTGTATAATAAATGTCTGCTAAATAAGAATGTGAATATATTTTCCTTTGGGGTTATTACAAGTTGGGCAGAAGACATGAATCTTATTGGGACGGGGCAAAAAGGAAAGTTCATTTGTGATAAATTTATCACATATTATTATTAAATTGATTTAATACTGTAAACAAATAATTTTCTGAATCGGTGTAGTGGTTGTGTGAGTAGAGAGAAGGGGATATATTCAACAATCAATGTAGAGAAAAGAAATTTCAATATTTAGGGAGCTGATTAGATACATGGGGTAAGTAGGAAAGAGTCCGTTGATTGACACCGCTAACCTAAATTTGTCAACCCTGACAGTATCTCAAGTCAAGGGACAACATTTTATGAAGATCTTAGCTCCAGAGTCAGAAGACCTGATCCAAATCTTGCCTCTGATGTTTACTGCCCTTGTGACCTTGGGCAAAACATTTTAACTCTCTAGCCTTCATATTTGTCATCTATAAAATGAGGGGATAGTATTCTTTCTAGAGTTCTGATCCTATGATCCTTCCTTCCATAAAAATTTCATGTTCTGTATCCTATTCCCTCTGGAAATGTTCCTTGCTAAGTAACAGGGAGCAAATTAGATGGACTAATTCTTATCAATATCTTACTGGGTACCATGGGTACAATACCATAACAGAAAGGCTGGCATAGTGGACAGAGTGCCTTTACTTAATGACAAGAAGACCTTAGTTCAAATTGTACTGCAGATGCTTCTAGTTATGTGGCCTTGGATAAGTCAGCTAACCTGTCTGAACCTCTGTGGAAACATTTGTAAAACATGGATAATACTAGCTCTTGCCTCCTGGGCTTGTCATGAGGTCAAAAGAGACAATGTATATAAAATCTCAAAAACCATGCAGCACTATATAAATGTGAGTTGTTCTTGGTGTTAGCAGCTAACATCTGCAGTTTATAAAGGACTTTACTTCCTTTATAGGAAAAGATGGCTTTAATCTTTGGACGTTTCAAATACTACAGTAGGTCTATAGGACATTTTAATGTGAGAAGAAGCTTTCAGGCATCTTTTGAATTCTGCTACTTAGTAACTCACATTTATATAATATTTAAGATATATGAAGTCCTTTTTCATAACAACCCTGTAAAGATGTACTTATATCCCCGTATGTACCACAATCCCTGTTTTACATATGAGGAAATTGTAGTTCTGAAAGATTGCCCACCTTGTTCATGGTCATCCAGTGTATAATAAGAAATTCAAACCCAGTTTTCCTGATTCTAAGGCCAAGGCTCTTTCCCCTATGGCATTTAGATGAACGACAGCACTCATGATACCCAGTGGCCTGTGTGGTAACAAATAGAAGCTCCATGAGTTTTATCCCAAAGTCATAAACTCTCAGAAATACTTACGCAGTGTGAATAGTATCTGCAGCAACTAGAGATTCTGAATTGTGCTGGTTTCCTTAGCTTCTAAATTTCTTCTCTCTTTTATAAAATTTACTGACTTTGTACTTTAATCACTCAAGACTTTAACACTTAACCATGACAAGAGTTGTACCCAACAGGTAGACATGGATGAATTATGATTTCTATTGTTAGAGGAATTTCCAAATCCATGACCATTTGAATACTTGAATATTTTAACCATTCTTATCATTTGATTTGCTGACTTCCCCTGGTCCTCTGGATTGGTAGAGTTGTACAAAAGTGGAAGAGACTGCCTTGGAAAGTAGTGAACTCCCCATTACTGTATGTCTTCAACCAAAGATTGGATGACCATTTGTTTTGTAGGTTTCAGAGGGAATTCCTGTTCAGGTATTTTCAGGTTTCTTAATGATATGCCCATTTCTTTTCTCTTATGTCCCCCAAATAATTTTCCAAACAAGAAAATAGTTGGTTCTATAATCTTATGTACTAGTCAAACAACATCAGGGCAGTTAAGTCTAGCATCATATTTTAAATTTTATTTTGATATAAATTCATGGTTTGGGGGAGGGGTAAGTTGAGGAAATGGAGCTAGTAATAGTTTTGCCAGTTTAAAAAATTGATATAAATAAGGAAGATTATATCATATTGTCATTTTGATATAAATTCAGCATGTCACTTCAAGGAAAACCACAATCCTTGCAACAAGCAAGCAAAGACAATCAAAATAGACCCACACATTTACAAGGTCCAAAAGTGTATTTTTCATTATACTCTTTGAATCCATCCCCTCTCTGTCAGGAGGTGAGTAGCAGGTTTTATCACTGGTCCTCAGGAATCCTGGTTTGCCATTGCATTGATGAGAGTTCTTAAGTCTTTCCAAATTGTTTTTCTTTACGATGCTATTGTTACTGTATGGATTATTCACCTGGTTCTGCTCACTTGCCTCTGTATCAGTTCATACAAGTCTTCTCAGATTCTTTTAAAACCACCCCCTTTATCACTTCTTACAGTACAATAAATTCCATAAGATTCTTAAGCCACAATCTGTTTAGCCATTCTCCAATTGATGGGCACCACTTTTGTTTCCAGTTCTTTGCCACTATAAAAAAGAACTTCTATAGTTCTGCACATGTAAGACCTTTTCCTCTTTTTTGATCGCTTCGGAGTCTAGGCCTAATATTGTCAGTTAATAAACAGGTCAAAAGGTATGTGTAGTATAGTAACTGATTCGATTTAATTTCAAATTGCTACCCAGAATGACTGGATTAATCCAAAGCAGAGAATCATATTTTAATGAAGGACATTGGCAAACCGGAGCATGTTCAGAAGAAGGTAATCAAGGCAGTGAGAGTATTTAATGTTATTTATATGAGAAACTTTTGAAGAACATGGGACAGTTGATTCTAAAGGAGAGATTTAAGGGGACTTAATGGCTTTTTTTCTAATATTTTCTAATATATTTCTAATATTGAAGGCTTTCAAGTGGAAAAGATAATGAATGGTCTTACATGGCATGACTCCAAGGGGAAGACCTAAGACCAGTGTGTGGAAGTTACAAGGAGATGAATTTCAAATCAGCATAAGGAAGAATTTCCCAACAATAATAATAGCTAGCATTCATATGCATTTAAGGTTTGCCCAGAGCTTTAAAAATATTATCTCACTGGATCCTCACAACAACCCTGCAAGATAGATGCTATAATTGTTCACATTTTATAGTTGGGAAAACTGAGGCAAACAGAGGTTAAGTGACTTGCCTGGGGTTACACAGTTAATAAGTGTCTGAGGCTAGATTTGAATTCAGGTCTTCCTGATTCCAGGCCCAGCACTTTATCCACTGCACAACTGAGTCTTTCTTATGAAATAATAAGTCCTATTCCTGGAAGTATTAAAGTGCAGGCCAGATGATCCCTCCCCAAGGATGGTATACATGGGACCCATTTCGTAGGTGGGAAATTTGAATCAATGACCAGATATTTTTAAGGCATTTACATCAGACATTGTTTTAGGTGATATTGATAGATACAGATACAAGAACAAGATAGGTCCTGGTCTCAAAAACCTATATTCTTTTAGGGGGATACCACATGAAGAACAGCCTTTGAGATGCCTTCCAACTCTAGAATTCTGCTATTTACAATTCTGCAAGCATTCAATCAATTAATCGATAAGCATTTATCAAGAGTTTACTATGTGCCAGGCATTGGGTTAAGTACTCAGAATACAAAGAGAGGTCTCATATCCAAGATATATGAGGAATTTACTGAAACATATAGGACTAAGAGCCATTCCCCAATAGATAATTGCCCAAAGGATATGAACATGCAATTTTCAAAGGAAGAAATCCAAGCTTCCAATATTCCTATGAAAAAATACTCCAAATCACTAATGACAAGAGAAATTAAAATCAAAGCTATGCTCAGATTTTATGTTATACCCATCTGATTGCCAAAAATTACATTAGAATAATGATGAATGTTGGAGGGTGGCTGGAAAAGAGGCATACTAATGCATTGTTGGTAAAGCTATGAATTGGTCCAGAGATTCTGGAAAATAATTTGGAATAATGCCTCAAACGTTAGTAAACTGTGCATACACTTTGACCTAGTAATACCACCTCTAGGCAGGACCCAGACATACAAAAATATTTATAGCAGTTCTTTTCCTAAAAACCTGAAACTGGAAACTAAGGGTATTCTTACCTTTCAGGGGATGACTCAACAAATCATAGTATATAAATATAATTGAATATTATTATAATGTAAGAAATGAAAAACTGAACAGTTTTAGACAAAAGAGGAAAGACCTGTATGATCTGATACAGAGTGAAATGAGCACAACTAAGAGAAAAACTCATATAATCACAACAATATTATGAAGAAAAACAACTTTGAAAGACAACTCTGATTTGGGCAATCATAAACCATGAATCCAGAGAACTGAAGATGCCTTCTCCCAGAGAAGTGATTGACATAAAATGCAGAAGGAGACATTCTTTTTTTTTTGCATTTTGGAGGGGGGAGGGCAGGGCAACTGGGATTAAGTGATTTGCCCAAGGACACATGACTAGTTTTGTGTTAAGTGTCTGAAGCTGGATTTGAACTCAGGTCCTCCTGACTCCAGGGCCGGTGCTCTATTCACTGCGCCACCTAGCCGCCCCAAGATGTTCATTTTTTGACATAGCCAATGTGCAAATTTGTTTGCTAGACTATGTGAATCTACCTATTTTTTAAAAATTAATTAATAGGGAGAGGAAGTGGGAGGGAGAGATGATATATTCTTCAAATAAATAAATAGATGAAAATTTCAAAAGAAAACCAGAAAAGACAAATCAAGAATAGTTTTCCTCAAAATATGAAGAATCTTGTTCTCTTGTTGGAGTCTTCTCATTTTCAGTCCCAGACTTTTTCTATTATTGTTATTTTTTAAAAAATCTATCTTTAGGAGAGGCTAGGTGGTGCAATCAATAGAGCACCGGCCTTGGAGTCAGGAGGACCTGAGTTGAAATCTGGCCTCAGACACTTAACACAAAAACTAGCTGTGTGACCTTGGGCAAGTCACTTAACCCCAATTGCCCTCCAAAAAAGAGCAAAAAAAAACCAAACAAGTCTTTTGGGGGAGGCTAGGTGGCACAGTGAGTAGACCACCGGCCCTGGAGTCAGGAGGACCTGAGTTCAAATCTGACCTCAGACACTTAAGACAAAAACTAGCCATGTGACCTTGGGCAAGTTGCTTAACCCCAATTGCCCTCCAAAAAGCAAAAACAAACAAAAATCTATCTTTAGGTAATTTTGAAAGAACAATCAAACATTTTACTTAACTGTGGAATTAAATTATTTGTGTAGGAACCGTAGAAACAAAATGAGAAAGCTGGGAGGGATTTCTAAGATCATCTATTTCATTCTCTTATTTTATGGGTAAAGAAATTAGGACCCACAGAGAGAGGAGTAATTCACGTGGGGGAATATTTTTGGAAACTATTATCATGTGAGTGATCAAAGCCACAGTGAATGTCAATAAATAACATAAACACCTCAGAGTAAACTCAGAGATCCTGGAGGGAAAGTGTTCCAGGCTTGGTTACAAACCTGGGCTTCACTATGGTCTACTTTGATTTAATATGGTTCTCCTCCAAGAAGCTTCCTGGAAACTTCTATGTGAATCTCTTTTGTTCTAGTTATAGTTCCATATTGAAGGTAGGTTGAAGATGAAGAAGCAATGTGTTCTTTTGTGGTCGTTGTTCAGTAATTTTTCAACGTGTCAGACTCTCTTTTTGGGGTTTTCTTAGCAAAGATACTGGTGTGGTTTGCCATTTTCTTCTCCAGATCATTTTACAGATGAGGAGACTGAGTCAAAAGGGTTATGTGACTTGTCCAGGGTCACACAGCTAGTAAACATCTGAGGCTGGATTTGAATTTGTGAAGATGATTCTTCCTGATTCCAAGCCCAGCACTCTATGTATACAGCGACACTGGCACTGTGTGACCATGAGCACATCATTTAATAATTCTTCATCAATAAAAAGAAGGTTTTGGATTATTTTGTCTCCAAGATCCCTCCTGCCTCTTCATCTATGATTTTATGACTTTTTCTAGGTCACCTAGAAAACTGGTGGTGCCAAAACTTGGGGAGCATTTCAGTTCCCAAATGCTCTGTCATGTGTATTATGTAAGCATCTTGCCTGTGAGAACCAAACTGTGGAGACTAGTGTGTGGTCCAAGGGCAAGCTGATATTCACCGTGCAGGACATATAGCTTCTGATTCAAGTTGCTACCCTCCTAAATCTGCCATGATGCAATAACATTCAAGGAGCCCCTGATTCTCTGAACAATAAGAAAGGTCTGAGAAGTAAATGAGAAGCCATAGGGAACCCATCCTTCTAGGACCTGAGCTGGAGGAACTGGTACAGCCTGGGTAATATTTGGACAATGGTTGGTCACCATGTATTGGACCTCATGAAGAAGAGAGTAAAGATCAGAAGGCTGGAGTGGAGAGTAGATAAAACCTAGTTTTGTCCCTGTCATCACTTGGGTCAGGGGGCCAAGAGGTGAATTTAGGTTGGAGTCTGGTTTTTTTGGATGGGTGGATTTCCTAATAATTAGAGTAGTCCAAAAGTAGAATGATGGTGGATTCCCCCTGCTTGGAGTTCTTTAAGAAGAGAATAGATACCAACTTGTCAGGATGTTATATAACTGATTCCTTTCATTCATGTTTAAGAATAATAACAACAGTAATTTATATAACAGTATTTATATAGTTCTTTAAGATTTGTAAAGTGCTTTACAAGTATCTCTTTGAGCCTCAAAACAGCCCTGGAAGCTAGGTGCTATTATTATTCCCAGAGGAAGAGAGGTTGTGACTTGCCCAAGTCACACAGCTAGTGAGTATCTGAGACCACATTTGAGTTCAGATCCTCCTGATTCTAGTCTCAGTGATGGTTTCTGAGGTTCTTTTCTGACTTAAATTCTATGATCTGAAGAAGAGAGAAGCTGAAAGCCAGAGGCTAGACTGAGCCATCCTTCCAATGGATTGCTAGGGGAAGCTAAATCTTAGCCACACAGATTGAGATAGAAGTCAGTTATGACAGATCCAAGGTCATCAGGATGGTTGGTGAGGGTGACGGGTTGGTTTTGCTGATGGAGAGTGCAGAGGAACCAGCCTGGGTAGAGGGCTGACTCCAATCTATAGGTAAGCCCACTGTCCCACATGTTCCACATATAGAAGGTGAAGTTCTTAGATTCCTCCTTGCTGCAATAAAGGTCCATGATGTTCTTATGCTGAGGAGCAGAGGCAAAAACAATGAGGAGAAGCTAAAACAGAGGACATAGGCAGACTTTATCTTCTGTGCCTGCTGACCTCCCTGAGGATAGACCTCCCATGAAAATACATTGAAGGATTACCTGGGGGAGGTAAATTTCAAAGGCATCTAGAAGTTAGGATAGAGGGGCCTTCCCCATCCCCCTGCTCCCCAACCACACACTACTAGTTAAGAGGGGCAAATCTCAATGGACTGCTATCCTGGGTCCTGACCCAAGGCTATGTGTTGTAAACCAAGATTCAGGTATCCTGGAGGCACTGTAGGTTGGAACTCACCTCTATGTGAAGAATAGGCTGCTGATCCATCCCCACTGATAAACACTGGGATCCGTCCTCAATGCCTAGGATAATTGGGGACCGTTTGGCATCAAGTGACCTATTGGGGACCACACTGAACTCTTCACCTATAAAAAGGGATCAGATGGAGAAAAAGAGACCCTCCCTCTCTAACCTTCCTAATCCGTAGGATCACCTGGGGAGCAGGACCCCTGAGTTCCTACCTGCAGCACTGGAAGAAGGTGAGGGGCTGCCTGGCTGGAATGTTTACATGTTCCCTCACTAACTGATCCAGAGAATGAGACTTCATTTGGTCTGGATGAACAGGAGGACAAAAGAAGTGCTGGTTGGACTCCTTTGAATCAGGGAGTAGAAGAACCCTCCATCAAGGAGGAACAGTGTAGTACTAAAGGACCTTCTCTTTTTTTGAGTACCACCCATTTATTCACTCAGTTTGGCTCATTTCGTGTGTTATTTACACAGCACTGAACTTGGAGTCAAGTGATTTGATTTCAAATTTCAGCTATGCCACATACAACCTGTGTGACTTTGTACATGTCACTTAACTTCCCCACTAGAAAAGGAGCAGGTTGGAGTAGATCAGGGCTTCTTAAATTTTTTCCATCATGACCCCTCTTTGAGTTCTGGCAGCATACATTGGTGTTGCATGTTCAGAACCAAGGCTGCAGGGAAGCTGCATGATGCAACATGGGCAAGTGCTTCCAGAAACACCTTGGATTCATTCCACATTTGATTCTGAATTAATTTTTGGTTGTTGTGCACTCAGAAACCTTTTACTGTTGCCAAATTTTTCACAACCCCATATGCAGTAGCACCCCACAGTTTAAGAAATACTCGACTAGATGGCCTCTAAGTCTAGATCTAGGAGGCTTTAATCCTTTAGTTTTTTGTTGAAGACAAAACTTTGAAGTGGTGTCCAATCTCCTCCACATCAGTGAAAGGAGTCTATGCTACCTGAGTATCATTTAGAAGATATGTAATTCTGATAGGCTATTATATGGATGCCATGAGAAAGTCTTCTTTCTCCTGAACATCCCTCCAACCATACCCACACACCCACACACACCAGCCTGCCATGGTGCCTAGACTCCATGAAAATACAAATACTCTCAAAGGACTAGAACATCATCAGCCATGAAGGACCAGATCCTTTCTTGTCTGACAGCTAGAGACACAGAGTAGGTAAGTTTCAATAGGGTAGAAAGCAGAATGGAAGGTCTGGAGTGTGGCTGCTTGTTTTCTCCCATGAGGCTCTGAGTTACAGGATTTGAGAATCCAGGCATACACCAGATATCTGGAAGTGCAGATGACATAAGAGGCCAGAGAGACACCAAAGATTAAAAAAAAAACCCTGCCTTCTTCCCAAGGCAAAATGCGCTTGCCTTGTTCAGCTATATCCTCTCTTTCCAGAGGACATGTCTTCCTGTACCCAGATCTTCTCAATCCTTAGGAGACCAGTGCATGGGAAAAGCAGGATTGTGCCCCACTATGGTACTGAAAGGCTAGTCTATATCAGCTAGCGGAAAAACAAAGACCTCACTAACAATCTCTTCTTCCCAGGAAAACAGAGGGCTTGGCCAAGACAAAACATAAATACAGAGAAATTGTATTTTTTGATTTTTGATTCTCCTATGGGAGAAAATGTTCCCAGTCCTTCCGATGTCATAGCAACAATGTATAAGAATATTTAGGGACCTGTTGAAATATAATCCCTTTGTTAGGGACTTTTGGTTTGTACTTTCGTGATAAATGATTTCATGAAGTCTGGAGCCCAGGTGCTCTCCAGCTCTTGAGATTCTAATTTAAATATAACTAGTATTTCTAGGGCCGGGGCCTGTGAGCCAGTGCTAATCTGCATGGTGGACCTTTCTGTGCTACCAAGAGACAATATGGAGAAAGCCTGGCAAAACTGGGAATGATTTTGTAACTAACCATCAAGAAGTTTACCTCCTTGCACTGTTCCGGCCAGCAGCTGGTCATTCTGTACATAAATGGCCTTCATTGTAGCATCTTTTATTCTGAAACACAAGAGTCTGTTTAAGTTTGGCAAAGGCAGCTACAGCCCTTCCATGGTGCAATGAAAACAGCCTTGGATCCCAAATCAGAGCACCAACGTCAGAATCCAGGCTCTGTGGCTTGCTCTCTTTGTGACCTGGAGAAAGGTTCTGAGCCTCAGTTTCCTCTTCTGTATGAGCACTGAAGGAGGAAAGGGAATCAGGAGATGAACTTGTTCTTAAAAATATTTTGATAACTATTTCAATATAATTTTATTCCTTTGAAATCCTATGTATTTTTATGTTCTTAAAAACATTATTCTCCCATTGATAAATGGTAAAGGAATATGAACAAGCAGCTTTCAGACAAAGTAATCAAAACTATCTATAGTCATAAGGAATAATGCTTTAAATCACTATTGAGTAGAGAAATGCAAATTAAGACTGCTCTGAGGTACTGCCCCACACCTATCAGATTGGATAATATGACAGAAAAGGAAAATGGCAAATGTTGGAGATGTTGGAAAATTCAGACACCAATGTACTGTTGGTTGAGTTGTGAACTGATTTAACCATTCTGTAGAGCAATTTGGAACTATGGCCAAATGGTTATAAAACAATGCATACCTTTTGACCCAATAATACCACTACTAGTTCTGTATCCAAAAGAGATAAGAAACAAAAAGGCAAATGACCTATATGTGTAAAAATACTTGTATCAGTTCTTCTTGTGGTGGAAATTTAGGGAGATGTCCATCAATTAGAGAATGACTGAACAAGTTGTGGTGTATGATTGTGATGGAGTACCATTGTGATATAAGAAATGATGGACAGGATTCTCTCATAAAAACCTGGAAAGACTCACACAAATGGATGAAAAGTAAAATGAGTAGAACCTGGAAAACATTGTACACAGAACAGTAATATTATATGATGATCAGTTGTGAATGACTTAGCTATTCTCAGCAACACAATGATCCAAGACAACTCTGATGTACTTATGATGAAAGACGCCATCCATCTCCAGAGAAAGAACTGATGGAGTCTAATGCAGATCAGAGCATACTTAAAAAAAACTTCTTTATTTTTCTTATTTTTGGGGGTGGGGAAGGAATGGTTTATAACATAATAAATATGGAAATATGTTTTGCATGACTGCACATGTATAACCTATATCAAATTTCTTGCCTTCTCAATGAGGGGATAGGACAGGGAGGGAGAGAATTTGGAATTCAAAAATTTTTAAAACAAATCTTAAAAATAGTTTTTATGTGTAAATTGGAAAAGAATAAAATATTAAATAAATATAAAAACATTATTCTGAAAAGGAGTCCAAAGACTTCACCAGACATTACCCCAAAACATTAAGGACCCCTGGATTAAAAACATCTCTAAAGCTTCTTTGATCTCTGAAGTCTATGGTTCTTTACTTTCCTTAAGATTAGTCTCATTAGCTTCTCTGGCTTTTCCCCCAACTTCCATCTCTGTGCCCATTTCACCAGTAAGACATTTCTCTCCCAGATATTCTGAACTCATGCATAACCCAATGAGCTCACTCCAAAGTCGCTGGCCAGATACCCAAGTCTATTTTCCTTTCCTCTTCTTTCTATCTCTCTTTTCCAGAACCAGTTTCCTGGGAGAGGTAGAAAGAAGGACCCAAGAGTCAGGAACTTTGACCTCTGGACCCTGCTTTACTATCACTTAGATGTGTGACACTGCACAAACCCCATCACCTCTCTGGGTCTTAGTTTCTCTATTTGTAAAACGATGGTGTTGAATCAGATGCTCTCTAAAGTTTGTCTCCAGGTAAGTTTTCTTCCTTACTATTCCTAATTTTTGTCATTACTTCTCTGTGTCTCTAATAACAATTCCACATATTTGGGATTTCAAAGCACTCTTCCACTTACTACCTCATGTGATGACCATAGCATTCAGCAAATTTTTCTTAAGTGCCATTATGTGTAATGGATTGTGCAAGGTATAAGGGGGAAAGGGAGATGAGGTTCAGATTAAATTAGGCAATATTCTCTCTTAATAAAGAGCATTCCCATTCTGGAGGTGAGGCAATTATCTCCGCTTGAAAGCTGAGATGACATAGAAAGCAAAAAGAGAGCTAGACCCGTAGACAGGAGACTCCAATTTCAATACTTGGCTTCACCACAAGTAACTGTGTGGCTTTGGGAAAGTTGTTTAACCTCTCTGAGTCTGTTTCCTCCATTTTAAAAGTAAGAGATTGATACTGTCAAAGTTAAAATACTTAAATCCTTCGTTTAGAAATAACTGATAAGTTCACTGTTTTTATTTGGAGGGAGATTATTTAGATACTTGCTTCAAAGCCTCTGTTGCATTGAAACAAAAGGTATTTATATTTTTAAAGTTCAAAAAAGGAAATGGTTAGATTACATGAAACCTTCCTTCTTCCTCCCTTCCTCCCTCCCTTCCTTCCTTCCTTCCTCCTTTCCTCCCTCCCTTTCTTCCTTCCTTCCTTCCTTCCTTCCTTCCTTCCTTCCTTCCTTCCTTCCTTCCTTCCTTCCTTCCTTCCTTCCTTCCTTCCTTCCTTCCTTCCTTCCTTCTTTCCTCCCTCACTGGCATCATGGTACAATGGAAAAGGCATAGGATGTAGTCTGAGAACCTGGATTCAAATCCCACTTACTGCCTCTGTAATCTTGGTTAGAGTTTTTGAGACTCCATTTCCTCATCTATAAAATGGGGAAGCTGGACTTGACCTCTAGGGCTTCTTCTGGCTTTAGAGCTCTGAACTCAGGAGATTGTTTAGCACTAGTCATGTAAGTTCACAGCACAGTGAGGGGGGTCTCAGTTTTCTTCATATGTAAAATGGGGAGTTGGGCTAAATTATCCCAAAGATTCCTTCCAGCTCTAAATATAGGATTCTATGGTCCCCTAAAGAGACCAATATCAAAAACAGGTCAGTCATGTAGTCAGTCAACAAGCACAGAAGTACGTGGTGTGAGCCAGGCATTGAGGAAAGGAAAGCAAAAATACAGTCCCAGCTCTCAAAGAATCTACATGAAAATAACTATAAAAGTCTACTTCTCCATGATGTGAGGGTGCCAAATTTTAAGAAGCAGCATCACGAGGTCAAGAAGTTTTGCTTATAGTGACAGTCACCTGTTGTTTGAAATGAGAATTATATCAAGGGAAACAGAAACCCTAGAAACTCACCCATTTGAGCTCTGCCAATTCTGCAGGGATAACACAGCAGCAGAGATGCAATGAGAGGTGGGGGGGGGGAGAATTCCCCTCTAGAACTAGGTTTTGCCTTGATTATACAGCATTTTATACAAAATTTGAACAGTTTTGATTCAGAGAAGACTCACCGGTAATGTAAGGCACCGCTTAGAACCATCTTGAGCTCCTCAGTTTGGAGGATCTTCTTACTTCTAGGAAAAAAAAAAGCCCTAATGGTGAATAGGGTCTAAGTTGTCATGAAAAGGGAGAGGAGGCAAGTCCCTGAGGCTAAACAGAAAAATGAGATCCCACTAGGAACCTGACCCCAAGTCTCCTTTCCTACTTTGTCCCTTCCTCCCTGTAAAAATGAAAAGGAAAACATTTTCCCAGACTAAGGAAGGGTGGAGAAGAGCCACTGAGAACAGGTTCCCAAAGCCACCTTGGAAACATCAAGGTATTAGAAAGTAAAGCTATAAAACACCAGTGTGCCCTGACAGTACCTTTTCTTCCTTCTTCCCAGAATCAGTGCTCTGCCAGCTCCCAAAGAGATCCACTCATGCTATATAAGAAATGAGGGGAGGAGGAAAATCACTGACCCACCCCTTTCCATGCAGAGGAAAGTCTCAAGTTGGAACATGTCACTACAGCACCATTAGCATTCTTAGTAATTTAAGGATTTTCTAATTTCTCCAAAATAACTAGTGAGTCAGTGTCAGTGGTAGGTTAGAAAAGCATTGCCTGTGAGAACATGGGAGAAAGAGCTTGCAACTGGTATCAGAAGATGGCGGTTTGAATTTTGGTACTGCCATTTATTCTTTCTCTGGGACTCAGTCTCCTTAACTATAAAATGAAGGGTTTGAACTAGATAACCTTGGAGATCACTTCCAAGTCTAAATCTCTGATCTTGTGACCAAGGAGATCTGCTCCTTTGACCCAGCTCCAGAGATACAACCTTTGTTCTTTCAACCAAAATGGCTCAGTCAGCTTAAGGAAACAGCCTCAGTTTGGGATCTGTCCAGGGTGCTTTCCTTCCTAGTTACTTTGGAATCTCAACCTCTTTAGGCAAGCTCCTTGGGGAAAGGACAGGAAGTGGACCTGACCTCCCTCCATCCCCTCAACTTTCTGGGGTCACTACAATGTATTTTATCCTGTACTTTACTCCACATCCTCCTTGATAATTTATGGTCTAAATGGTTTTGTTGGAGTAGATCCTCATTCCATCAACACAGAATGCATCCATTCTGTGACTACAAGAATGGCCAAAAGGGGAAAATCACTTGTGACCAATCTGGGGATGAGTCCCTCAACTTAGCTAGTCTTGTCTTCAGACGAGACATACACGATCCATTCTAAAGTTTGTACTCAAAGTCCATCAGCTTGGTAAAGAGGCAACAGCGTACAAAGCTCTGGTTTTAGAGGAAGGACAACCTGAGATTCAAGTCCTACCTCAGATATTTACTATGTGGCACTGGGCAAATCACTTGATCTCTGTTGGCTTCAGTGTTCTCATAGGTAAAATGAGTAGGTTGGATGCAACAACTTCCAAGGTATCTTCCTACTCTAAGCTTACTGCTAGTAAAGCCTTCAAGCAACAAAAATTAATAGCAATTATGAATTTTTTAAATTTGATTTTTTTAATCAACAAAAATCATTTTTTTCTTTCACTCCCTTCTCATCATTGGAAAAAAAGAAAGAAAAATGAAATCTTTGTAACAAATTTGCATAGCCAAAATAAATACCTGCCCTGATTGTATCCCCCCCAAATGCACGGCTCATCCTTTGAATCCATCACTTCTTTATCATGAGGTGGTCAGTGTGCTTCGTTATTGCTCCTTGGGACAATGGTTGGTCAGTTACATTGATCAGATTTCTTACATCATTCAAAATTATTTGTCTTTACAATGTTGTTGTTATCATATGTTATCATCCTGGTTCTGCCCATTTCATTCTGTATCAGTCCACATAAATCTTCCCATGATCCTCTAAAATCATCCCTTTCATCATTTCTTTTATTTTTTTGAGGCAATTGGGGTTAAGTGACTTACCCAGGGTCACACAAATAGTAAGTCTCTGAGGTTGGATTTGAACTCAGATCCTCCTTACCTCAGGGCTTTTGTGCTATGCACTGCACCACTTAGCTGCCCCTCCTTTCCTCATTTCTTACAGCAGGAGTATTCTATAATATTTATAAACCATAATTTGTTCAACCATTCCCCAGTTGATGGGTAACCACTTAGTTTCTAATTCTTTGCCTTCCCCCCAAGAGCTACTAGGAATATTTTTATACCTTTGGGTCCTTTTTATCTTTCTTTGATCTATTTGTAATATAGGCCTAGTAGTGGTATTGCTATGTTAGAGGCTGTGTCTGTCCAGTTTAGTAACTTTCTGGGCATAGTCTGGGCATTGCTTTCCAGAATCACAGTTCCACTAACAACGAGTGAACTGTACCTGCTTTTTTTTGCAGCTTCACCAACATTTGTCATTCCCCTTTTTTGTTCATCTATCCACTCTGAAGGTTCAATGTGGAGCCAGAGGGTTTTAAAAATTTGAATTTCTCTAACTGTTAATAGCTTGGAGTATTTTTGCATATGAATATTAATAGCTTGAATTTGTTCCTTTGAAAATTTTCTATACCTATTTCTTATTCTTACAAATTTGAATTAGTTCCTCATATAATAATAGCTATAATATATATATATATATATATATATATATATATATATAGCTAACATTTGTATGGTACTTTAAGGTTTGCAAAATGTTTGACAAATATTATTTCCTTTTTTCTCCCCATTTTACATGTGAGGAAATGGAAATAGAAAGAGGTTAAATGATTTGCTAAGGATTACGCACCTAGTGCATGTCTGAGGCCAGATTTAAACTCAGTTTTCCTGACTCCAGGCCAGTACTTTATCTACTGCACTTCTTAGCTGCAGGTGTCTTGGAAATAGAACTTGGAAGTGAGACCTTTATCAGAGAAACTTGCTGCAAAGATTTCCTCCCTGAATAACCTGCTTTCCTCCTAATTTTAGGTACATTGGTTGTTTTCTTGTGCAAAATCTTTTTAACTGCCCATCATTATAAGTCATCAGAGGATAATTTTAGTGGAGGGAAAGAGAGAAATCTATGACTTCAAGCCATAAAGGTAATAAATCAGTGGTTCTCAAACCACCGAGCATTGCTAAGTGTGCTATAAAATTTTGGAAATTATGGTATTGCAAATTTTAAACATTATAATTATGGCTTAATATAAATTTTACTGACCTAGCATACTGAGTACCATAAGTTTAGCATTTGAAAAGTAAATTAACTTGCTTATTACATATACTAATCTTAAAACACATCAGATCTTAAATCTCTCAAAGAACTCAATAGAATAGGTGCCTCATATCAAATAGAAACTGTACATGCATGAGTCTCTACTCTCCTGTAGTGTTGCCAACTTAAGCATTCATTGTCCCACAACTCCTCACAGCAAAGACTATTGGAACATGGGCCAAAAAAGTTAGAGAATCACTGAAATAGAGTAAAGCTATAAGACTAAAAAAATAAAGCTATGTGGGAAAGAGTCATAAAAATACAGAAGCTTCAGAATGCTATCAAGTTCCCTAAAGCAACAGAAATTAAAACCAATGCCTCTGTGCCAGATGTGGTTTAATTTATCTACAAAGCAGATTAATCCCAACCTTCCAGTCCAAATTAATCTATAATTTCCATCATTCTCAAGCACAAGGTCTTAACCCACACATCACCTCCCTGGTTTGTTTTGTTATTATTTTTAATTTTTTTTAATATGCTGTGGTAGTGGTTGTGGGTAGTAGATCAGGGAATCATTGATCAACTAATTTCCTCCCAATCCAATTGTTGTCAGAGCAGATATGAAGCTGATAATAGAGAAAAAGGTATCAAACCACCAGCTTTTTGGAGTACATACATACACAGACACACACATCAGATTCTTCTTTCTAGACAACAGATAAGTCTTTAAAGTTTTAAATAAGTGTAGATAGTGTTAACCCTTTACAAGATGTGAAAAAAATTTCTCTTATCAGAATTGATGGAAATAGAGAATGAAGATCAGTCCTGCTCTGAGTCCATTGAGGCAGGAGATGGTTCTAAAGAATGTGACCAGTTTAGTAACTTTCTGGGCATAGGCTGATCACAGTTACACCAACAATGCATGAATTGTACCTGGAGACACTGAGTAGAAAGAAGAGTCAGGCAATGGTCATCTTTTGTAAAATGGAGATAGTAGTAACACCCTCCTCCCAGGGTTGATGTGAGGATCAAAAGAGATAGTAATTGTAAACAGCTTAGCACAGTGCCTCGCACATAGTAAACGCTGTATATATGTTAGTTATTAGTAGTAGTAGAATTGGAACTCTGAAGAGGAATAGGTCCAGGGAGACCAGCTGAGCAAATTTCCCTGAAGAGATCCTTCACCCAAGGAGAAAATCATGATGATGTCAAACAAGGGAAAGGATGATGGGGATCTACAATGCTGGGATGAGCTGTCTTGGTTACCCTTTTAACGTACTCAGTGAACACTCCCCTCCTTCCACTGACACTGTGTTAATGGCAGGATAGTGTGCCTCACTTTTATGGAGGGATTATTTTGTTCTTACTGGTTTCTGATGCCATCTCAGTAAATTTTTTGTTTTCAGTTAATTGTGTTTTCTTGGATGATTATTAACACATAGGCACACTGGTGGTGAGTGCATGGGCTATAGTTTGAGGAGTGAGGGCTCACAAAGTACTTCATACCTGGGCAGGGAGTGGGGGAAAAGTAGCTACAGTTTTGAGGAACCATCTCACCAGTCTGAGGGGGCTCTACCTACGATGTACGTGTCATTCCCCCCAGTAGAATGTAAGCTCCTTGAGGGCAAGGACATTTTCATTTTTTTCTTTGTACCACTGTTGCCTAACACAGTTCCTGACATGTAAGAGCTGTTGGAAAAATGCTTGTTGATTGATTGAATAATTAATTTCCTTATTGAGACCTGGAACCGCTAACTACTCTCCAGCTTCCTGCTTTGTCTCAAGCCACAAAATGTTTCTGTGCCTTCTCAATTTAGATTTCCTCCTGATAGATTCCTCTTTCCTGGTTCATTGCTAGGTGAGAATAAATAATAAATAAACCAGTCTTGTATTGAGTGTCTAACTAGGGCCCTCCTTCTCCCCTACATCTGCCTGTAAGCCTCAGTCTTGATTCACAGTGAGAACTGGGAAATGACATTAGAAACTACAGCAATGCTTAGGAAATAAGCCAGGTGAACCAATGTCAGTCAATGAATGTTTACAAAGATTAAATATGAAAACAATATGTGTTGCTTAAAATTTATACAGATAAATATAATCTAACATGCTATTGGGGTGAGGCATAAGCGAGATCAAGACAGACAAAGAGACAGACAGACAAACAGATAGATAGATAGATAGCCAGATAGATAGATAGATAGATAGATAGATAGATAGATAGATAGATAGATAGATAGATAGATAGATAGATGAATGGACAGACATAGGCAGAGAGAGAGAGATGTTGATTGATTAGTGCAAATAAAAAATCCCCTGAAGTGATGGGATGATTGGAATTTACAGGCATATTTTCTTTTGTTGTTGTTTAATTTGTTTATTTTTAGTTTTCAACATTCATTTCCACAAGATTTTGAGTTACAAATTTTCTCCCTGCCTTTCTCCTACTCCCACCCCAAAATAGCGATTCTACTGAATACCCCTTCCCCCAATCTGCCCTTTCTTATATTCTCCCCCATCCCCTCTGTGTTATGGGAATGTGAATTTAAGATCTTCCCTGCCCCTAGGCCCTTTGATAGGCTTAAGTGCTTGTGGCAGGAGGCTTGGTTTTTGAGAATGCTTTTGCAGTGGGTCAAGAGGGTTGTTACATTCTCTGAGCCAGGAGAAGGCTATATAAACCCTGATGTGAGGCTTTGTTTTGGGGCTCACTTTGAGAAGTGTTCTGTGATCTGACCAGACAAGACTCTGGGAAGCTGTTGAGCCCCCCAGCTTTGAAAACCCAGATGTTGATGCTTCTCTCTTTGGTAACTGTGGTCAGACATTTGGAAGCCTGTCTGCTATGTTTCTCTGTATTTGTTGTCTGCTTGTAACCTCTGTATTCTCTGAAGTTTGGGGTGCTGACCTTTTCCCCCCGAATGAGGTAAATGACATATGTTTTATTGATTAAAGCAAGATGGTGAGGTAAATGACATATGTTTTATTGATTAAAGCAAGATGGTTAACCCATTTTGAGTTGCTTTCCTTTAGAAAAGCAAATCTGAGAACCTGTGTTGGCAGCCACCCTGGGTATGGTGGGGTGCTTGCTGCCACACTCTCTGACTTTCTAGTAGGGCAAAATGGATTTCTATACTCTAGTGCCTGTATATTTTATTTCCCAGTTGCATGTAAAATAATAATATATTTTAACACTTGATTTTAAAACTTTGATTCCTAGATTCTTTCCCTTCTTCCCTTGTCACCTATCCCTACTGGGAGGAAAAGCGATTCAATATAGGTTATACATATATAGTTAGGCAAAACATTACCATAGTAGATATATGGTGAAAGAATGACTATATTTCCTTCCATCCTATACCCCCCCCACTTATTCTATTTTCTTTTTTTAAATATTTTTTTTTCTGTTTTTGTTTTTGTTTTTCTTTTTGGAGGGGGGAAGAGAGGGCAATTGGTGTTAGGTGGCTTGCTCAAAATCACAAGGATAGTTTTCCTGTTAAATGTCTGAGGTCAGATTTGAACTCAGGTCCTCCTGACTCCAGGGCTGGTGCTCTATTCACTGTGCTACCTAGCTTCCTCCCCCCCATTTATTCTATTTTCTTCTTTGACCAGGTCCCTTTTCAAAAGTGAGTACTTCAGGGGCGAGCACAGCGAGTAAGAGCACTGGCTCCAGTGTCAGGATGACCTGGAGATCAAATCCAGGACTCAGACACTTAGCACCCACCCAGAAACACCTGGCCGTGTAACCTTGTGCAAGTTACTTAACCCCAATTGCTTAGGGGCAGCCAGGTGGCTCAGCGAGTAAGAGTACAGGCTCCAGTGTTGGGATGACCTGGAGATCGAATCCCGGGCTCAGACACTCAGCACCACACCCAGAAATAACTGACCGTGTAACCTTGAGCAAGTTACTTAACCCCGATGGCTTAAAAAAAAGTGAGTACTTCTAACCACCCTCCCCTCCCCCCCTGCCAATATGCCCTCCTTTTCCCCCTACTTTTCTGTAGGGTAAGATACCCAATTGAGTGTGTATATTATTCCCTCCTTAAGCCAAATTCAATGAGAGTAAGGTTGACCTATTCCCTTTGGCCTTCCTGCTCTTCCCCTCCATTGTAACAGTTTTCCTTTGCCTCTTTTATATGAGGTAATTTAACCTATTCTATCTCTCCCTATCTCCTCTCATTATATTCCTCTCTCACCTTTTAATTTTATTTTTGTAGATACCATCCCTTCCTATTCAACTGATATTGTGCCCTCTGTCTATGTATAAATATACACATATATACACACACTCACATATGTATTTATACACACATATACCCTCCTATATAAACATATATATGTATACATATATATTCCCATCAACTATCCTCATACTGAGAAGTCTTATGAGTTACAATTATCATTTTACTATGTAGTAATGTAAATAGTTCAATTTTAATAAGTTCCTTATGATTTCTTTTCCCTGTTTACCTTGTCATGCTTCTCTTGCTTCTTTATTTGAAAGTCAAATTTTCTATTTAACTCTGGTTTTTTCATTAAGAATGTTTGAAAATCCTCTATTTCATTGAATGACCATATTTTCCCCTGAAACATTATACTCAGTTTTGCTGGGTAGGTGATTCTTGGTTTTGATCCCAGTTCCTTTGAGCTCTAGAATATCCTATTCCAAGCCCTTTGATCTCTCAGTGTAGAAGCTGCCAGATCTTGTGTTATCCTGATTGTGTATCCACAATACTCATATTGTTTCTTCCTGGCTCTTTGTAATATTTTCCCCTTAACCTGGGAACTCTGAAATTTGGCTACAATATTCTTAGGAGTTTTCTTTTTGGAATCTTTTTCAAGAGTTGATCAGCGAATTCTTTCAGTATCTATTTTGCCCTCTAGTTCTAAAATATGAGGGCAATTTTCCTTGAGAATTTCTTGAAGGATGATTTCAAGGTTCTTTTTTTGATCATGGCTTTCAGGTAGTCCAGTAATTTTAAAATTATCTCTCCTGGTTCTATTTTCCAGGTCAGTGGTTTTCCCAATGAGATAGTTCACATTGCCTTCTATTTTTTCATTTGTTTGGATATGTTTTATAGTGTCTTGGTTTCTCATAAAATGATTAGCTTCCATTTGTTCCAATCTAATTTTGAAGGAATTATTCTCTTTAGTGAATTTTTGAAATTCCTTTTCCATCTGGCAAATTCAGCTTTTTAAAACATTCTTCTCCTCATTGGCCTTTTGGGCTTCTTTTTCCATTTGAGTTAGTCTATTTTTTAAGGTATTATTTTCTTCAGTCAGGTTGTTGACTCTCTTTTCATGATTTTCTTGCATCATTCTCATTTCTCTTCCCAGTTTTTCCTCCACTTCTCTTACTTAATTTTCAAAATTCTTCTTGACCATGGCCCAGTTCATATTTTTCTTGGAAGTTTTTGATGCAGGAGTTCTGATTTTGTTGTCTTCCTCCCATTCCATGCTTTGATCCTTTTTGTCCCCAAAAAAGTAATCTAAGGTTTATCTGCTGTGCTTGCTTTGCTTCCTTTGCTTGCTCATGTTGCCAGTCAATTTACTTGACTTTTGACCTTTTTGCCCCAGTAGAACTCTGCTTCCAGAGAGAAAAAGTTTGTCCCAAATCGCTGGGGTTTTCACAAATGTAGTCAGAGGTATGAGGAGGGTGCCCTCTCTACAGACACTGCACTGGCAAACTGGCATTTCTTACCCCAGGACCACTGTCCAAGAAAGTGACCCAGATCCAAGCAGGTCAAAGCAAGAACAATTACCCTCAGAATGGTCGCTTGGTCCCCCTACTATCTGTAGGCCAGGAACTCCTGAGGCAGCCACATGGCAGAGCCTGTAGTCACTATGCCTCAGTCACTTCTCCCCCCAGGGGTAGGAGTGTGGCTCATGCTGGACTGTGCTTGGCTCCCAGCCTGCTGTGATGAACCCTTCCTGTTGGCTTGGCAGGCTGCCTTCAATAGGACATTTGTTTCTCTCTGTCACTTTGTGGGTTCTGTAGCTCTAAAATTTGTTTAGAATCACATTTTATAGGTATTTGAGGTGGTTATGGGGGGAAGTCAAGGAATTTCCTGCTTCTACTCCACCATCTTGGTTCCGCCCTGCTACAGGAATATTTTCATTGGGCTGGAACAAGTTATCATATTTTACATAATTGTAACTTTGAATACTGTGAATTCTAATACTTATGATTACTTCAGGGGATTCTATTCTCACTAATTGTTGTTGTTTGTCTGTTTTCAAAGATGACCAGTGACATCATGGGGTGATATACTGACTTTTGTGTCAATTGAATCCAATTAAATCTCACTAATTAAGACCTGGCTGAAGAATAGATATGGCATTCATTAAGTTCTTATGATGTGTCAGGTACTATGCTGAGCACTGAGAATATAAATGAAAGTTAAAAGAAAGACACTCTCTACTTTTACGAAGCTTACATTCAAAGGGGCGGGGGGGGGACAGAGAACATGTAGAAAGAACCCAAAGAACAAGAGAAAATGGTCAGAAAATGGAAATGGGGAAGGTACATGCAGAGATAGGAAAGTCTGGAGAGGCAGGAGCAGAGCTGGGACAGTAGTAAGGATGGTCAGCCTGGGAACTTGTCTAAATGGAGGTTTCAGGAAAGAACTCATCGACTGGAGGAAAGAGTCACAGAAGCAGAGGCAGCTCCAGGGAAAGAAGGCTGATGAAGGCTGATGAGAACACAGATGATTAAGCAATACAAGTAGAAAATTCAGTAGAGAAAAGAGGGAGAAAGCAAGTATTTAAGGAATATTTGATAAGGAAAGAAGTACTGTGAGTATATTTCTCCTCTGTCTCCCAACAAAAATTCACAGGAATGCTAATTGCTTTTCTACACCTACCCCTTCTAAATGATTCCCGAATCATCCTGTATTTTACTGGTGATAACTACACAGCCATTTTCATCAAATAGCACCTTGTTGTTTTCAAAGCCCTTTATATACAGCCATTTTACTTTATTTGAATGACTAGTAGAGTATAAAAAGATATTACCTGCATTTCACAAGTGAAGAAACAGTTTTAACAAAGACAAGGGAGTTGCCCACAATTACACAGCTAATAAGTGGTAGTGATGGGAATAGATCTCTTCTTCTGCCATGAATACCAGAATGTTTCCTTTTGCTTCTCTAATTATACTGATTTTTTTTAAAGCAATTGGGGTTAAGTAACTTGCTCAAGGTTACACGGCCAGCTATTTCTGGGTGTGGTGCTAAGTATCTGAGCCTGGATTCGATCCCCAGGTCATCCCGACACTGGGTCCGGTGCTCTTACTCGCTGAGCCACTTGGCTGCCCCTAATTATACTGATTTAATGGCAAACAATTCTAGTATCTTTGCCAAGAAAACTCCAAATGGGGTCATGAGTCAGTCATGCACAATCAACCATATATGTGTATGTTTGTATAATATTATATCTATATATATCAGATTATATGTGTGTGTATGAATGCAAAATTAGAGATAGTTTCATGTAAAAACAACCCACTTTTATATGTAGAATTTGGGGTTTCCTTCACATGTGAGCCCTTAGAAGTCTATTCCAAGCTTGAGGAACTCTGTTGATAAACATTCACCCAAACTCATAACACAAGAGCTCCTTTCACTCAGAGGACACATGTCTTCAAACCAAGACATTTAATCAATCAAGGCAAATTAAGTGATGGATGAAGATCCCTCCCATGTACATGGGGTACATACACTCTGCCACTGGCCTTTAGTGGAGGAGGGCATGCACAGAGAAAACACATGTAACCAAGGAACATACATGATATGTGGTCAGATTGCAGAAATAACAGGGACAGCTCACACTTCTGATGCTGTAAGGGTTCTTAATCTGGTTTCTGTGAATTTTTAAAAAATACTTTAATAGCTATTTCAATATACTTCGGTTTGTTTGTTTTTGTAATTCTGTGTATTTGATGTATTTAAAGCATTGTTTTGAGGTGGGATTCAGACTGTGAAAGGGGTCCATGACACCAAAAAGGTTAAGAGCCCCAGCTGTGGTTGCATTGTCCCCTAAGGGTAACATTATGCTCCTCTCTGTAGGGAGTCCCATAATCCCTTCTGAGTGGTCATCCCTGCTACCTGCCCTGTATCTCCTCTGGTCTCTCAGCTATGCTACCTAGAACTGCTCTCTGCTGCCCTCTGCTGGTCCTCAAGTACTTCAGCTTCATCAGTTGCCCTCTACTGCCACCTGCTGGAGCTATATCAGATAGCAGCTTCTTCCTAACAAGCATTAAACTTTCAGCACACAACCTCAAACAAGCCATTTGTACCACCCTGATACTAATCATCTTCTTATCCATCGCTGAACTGATGACCAGCCACTGAAGCAGTCTTTCCACATGTAACACAAAGTCAGAAGGGTTCTTACTATCATGTCGATTTTTTAAAAGATTAATTGATTTATCCATTCATTCATTCGTTTATTTACTTTCCTATTCATTCATTCATTCATTCATTCATTTGCTTATTTATTTGCTTTTAGTTTACAATATTTAGTACAAGTTTTTGAGTTCCAAATTTTCTCCCCCTTCCTCTCCTCCCCCTTCACCCCCCATGGCGTCATGTAATCCAATATAGGTTCTACAAATACCTTCACCTTAAACATTAGTCAAGCTATAAGGAAGGATTATAGCCATTGGAGTGAACCATGAGAAAGAAGAAACAAAACAAAAGAGAGAGAGAGAGAGAGCAAGTAGTTTGCTTCAATCTGCATTCAGACTCTGTAATTCTTTCTCTAGATGTGTATATCCCTTTCCATGATGAGTCTTTTAGAGTTGTCTTATAACCTTGCATTGCTGAGAGGAGCCCAGTCTATCAAAGTTAGTCATCACAGATACGATGTGTCTGTAATTATGTACAATATTCTCCTGGTTCTGTTCCCCTCATTCAGCATCAGTTTATATAAGTCTCTCCAGGTTATTATGAAGACTGTCTGCTCCTTATTTCTTACAGCACAATAGTATTTCATTACATTCATATAACACAACTTGTTTAGTCATTCCCCCAATTGATAGGTATCCCTTTGATTTCTAATTCTTTGCCACCACAAAAAGAGCTGCTGTAAATATTTTTGTACATATGGGTCCTTTTCCCACTTGTATGATCTCTTTGGGATACAGCCCTAGAAGTGGTATTGCTGGGTCAAAGGATATGCATATTTTTATTACCCTTTGGGCATAGTTCCAAATTGATCTTGGAGAGCAATGATTGGATGGTTGCATCAGTTCACAACTTCACCAACAATGAATTAGTGTTCCAATTTTCCCACACCTTTTCCAACTTTTATCATTTCCCTGTTTTGTTATGTCAGCCAATTTCATAGGTGAGTATGGTACCTCACAGTTGTTTGGATTTTCATTTCTCTAATCAATAGTGATTTAGAATATTTTTTCATGTACTTATAGATATCTTTAATTTCTTCCTCTGAAAGCTGCCTGTTCATATCCTTTGACCATTTGTTAATTGGGGAATGAATTGTATTCTTATATATTTGACTCAGTTCTTTGTATATTTTAGAAATGAGGCTTTTAGGGAGGTGGAGCCAAGATGGCAGTGTAGAAGCAGGAAAACTCCATATGCCCCCTCCATAACAACCTCAAATACCTATTAAAAATGACTCTAAACAAACTTTAGGGCCACAGACCCCACAAAGTGACAGAGAGAAACAAACCTCTCACTGAAGACAGCCCAGGAGGTGGATAGCAAGGGTTCATTGCACCACGCTGGGAGCAGAACCCAGCCCCTCATGAGTCTGCAGTTTTAGCCTCAGGGTGGCCCTGACCAGCCCTGGCTGGAGGGACTTCTGGAGAGTGGATCACCAGCAGCTGTGGTGGTTTCCAGAATTATAAATCCATAAATGTCAAAGACAAAATGAGAGTTCAGTGTAGACTTTGTGGGAACAGGGGGTTCAGGAGTGCAGTCTTGCCTCTGCTCCTGGAGGGGGAAGTGGCTGAGGCACAGCAGCCATGCAGCTGCAATCACATAGCTACTTCAGAGCTCCTAGCCTGTAAATTGTAGGAGGACCAAGTGACCAGCCTGAGAAGTAATTGCTCTTACTTTAACCCGCTTGGATCTGTATTGCTGCCTAGGGTGGAGGTCCTGGGGTGCACGACCAGTGTTCCAGAGTCAGTGGAGGCTTCTGAGAGGATACTCAACTAATAGCTCTGGCAGGTGAGAAAACCCCAGCGATGTGGGAGAAAGCTCTCCTCTCTGGAAGCAGAGTTCTACTGGGGCAAAAAGCTCAAAAGTCAAGTAATGACTGGCAACATGAGCAAGCAAAGGAAGCAAAGCAAGCAGAGCAATCCAGCTTTTAATTCCTTTTTTGGTGACAAAAAGGATCAAAGCATGGAACAGAAGGAAGACAATGAAGTCAGAAATCCTGTACCAAAAGCTTCCAAGAAAAATATGAATTGGTTACAGGCCATAGAGGAGCTTAAGAAGGATTTTGAAAACCAAATAAGAGAAGTGGAGGAAAAATTGGAAAGAAAAATGAGAATGATGCAAGAAAATCATGAAAAGAGAGTCAACAACCTGACTGAAGAAAATAACACTTTAAAAAACATACTAATTCAAATGGCAAAAGAGGCTCAAAAAGCAATGAGGAGAAGAATGCCTTAAAAAGTCGAATTTGACAGATGGAAAAAGAATCTCAAAAGCTCACTGAAGAGAATAATTCCTTAAGAATTAGATTGGAGCAAATGGAAGCTAGTGACTTTATGAGAAATCAAGATACTATAAAACAGATCCACACAAATGAAAAAAAATAGAAGGCAATGTGAAATATCTCAATGGAAAAATCACTGACCTGGAAAATAGATCCAGGAGAGATAATTTAAAGGTTATTGGACTACCTGAAAGCCATAATAAAAAACAGAACCTAGAAATCATCCTTCAAGAAATTCTCAAGGAAAATTGCCCTGATACTTTAGAACTAGAGGGCAAAATAGATACTGAAATAATCCACCGATCAACTCTTGAAAAAGATCCCCAAAAGAAAACTACTGGGAATATTATAGCCAGGTTACAGAATTCCCAGATCAAGGACAAGATATTACAAGCAGAAAAGAAGAAGCAATTTGAATATTGTGGAAACACAATCAGGATAACACAGGATCTGGCAACTTCTACACTGAGGGATCAAAGGGGTTGGAATATGATATTCCAGAGGTCAAAATAACTGGAATTAAAACCAAGAATCACCTACCTAGAAAAACTGAGTATAATGTTTCAGGGGAAAATATGATCATTCAATGAAATAGAGAACTTTCAAGTGTTTTTGATGAAAAAAAAACAGAGTTGAATAGAAAATTTGACATTAAGATACAAGAAGCAAGAGAGGCATGAGAAGGTAAACAGGGAAAAGAAATCATAAGGAACTTATCAAAGTCGAACTATTTATATTCCTGCATAAAAAAACTATAATTGTAACTTATGAAACTTTTCTCAGTATGAGAATAGTTGAAGGGAATATAAATGTATATACATATATATGTCTATATAGGAGGGTATATGGGTGTATGAATACACATGTGAGTGTGTGTATATATGTGTACAGGTATACATAGACAGAGGGCACAGGACCAATTGAATAGGAAGGGATGATATTTAAAAGGTGAAAATGAGAAGTGAGAGAGGAATATAATGAGAGGAGATGGGGAGAGATAGAATGGGGTAAATTATCTCATATATAAGAGGCAAGGGAAAACTGTTACAATGGAGAGGAAGAACAGGAAGGTAAAATGGAATGAGTCAACCTTACTCTCAATGAATTTGGCTTAGGGAGGAAATGATATACACATTAAATAGGGTATCTTTCCCTACAGGAGAGTAGGTGGGAAGGGGATGAGAGGGGGGATGATGGAAGGGAGGGCAGGTTCGGGGGGAGGTAAGTTGGAAGCACCCACTTTAGAAAAGGGACAGGGTCAAAGTAGAGAATAGAACAAGTAGGGGTCAGGATAGGAGGGAGGGAAATAAAGTCAGTCTTTCACAATATATCCACTATGGAAATCTTTTGTGTAGCTACACGTGTACAACTTATATTGAATTGCTTATCTTCCCAGTAAGGGTGGGTGACAAGGGAGGAAGGGAAAGAATCTGGAATTCAAAGTTTTAAAATCAAATGTTTAAAAAATTATTATTATTATTATTATTTACATGCAACTGGGAAATAAGATATACAGGCACTGGGATATAGAGATCCATCTTGCCCTACTGGAAAGTCAGAGTGGGGATGGGTGAGGATATAGGAGAGAGCAGATTGGGGCAAGGGGTATACAGTGGAATCGATGTTTTGGGGCGGTGGGTAGGGGAAAGACAGGGAGAAAATTTGTAACTCAAAATCTTGTGGAAATGAATGATGTAAACTAAAAATAGACAAAATTTAATGTAAAAAAATGTTTAAAAAGAAATGAGGCTTTTATCAGAGACACTAGTTGTAAAAATTATTTCCCAATTTTCCACTATCCTCCTAATCTTGGTTATATTGGCTTTGTTTGTACAAACACTTTTCAATTTAATGTAATAAAAATTACCCATTTTGCATTTCATAATGCTCTCTATCTCTTGTTTGTTCATAAATTCTCCATAAATCTGACAGGTAAACTATTCCTTGTTCTCCTAGATTTCTTACAGTATCGGCTTTTATATTTAGATCGTGAGCCCATTTAGACTTTATTTTGGTATTTGGTGTAAGATATTGGTCTATGTTCAGTTTCTCTATTTTCTAGTTTTCTCAGTTTTTGTTAAATAGACAGTTCTTATCCTATCCCAGAAGCTGTAGTCTTTGGGTTTATCAAACAGTAGATTACTATAGTCATTGACTACTGTGTCTTGTATAGCTAGTCTATTCTACTGATCCACTACTCTATTTCTCAGTCAGTACCAAGTAACTGATGACTGCTGTTTTGTAATACAGTTTAAAATCAGGTATGACTAGGCTATCTTCCCTAACATTTCTTTACATTAATTCCCTTGATATTCTGGACCTTTTGTGCTTCCAGATGAATTTTGTTGCTATTTTTTAGCTCTATAAAATAATTTTTTGGTTGTTTGATTGGTATGACACTAAATAGGTAAATTAATTTAGGTAAAATGGTCATTTTTTATTATATTAGCTCGGCCTAACCATGAGCAATTGATGTTTTTCCAGTTATGTAGATCTGACTTTATTTGTGTGAAAAGTGTTTTGTAATTGTGTTCATAAAGTTCCTAGGTTTGTTTTGGCAGGTAGACTCCCAAATATTTTATAAAGTCTACAGTTACTTTATAAGGAATTTCTCTTTCTACTTCTTGCTGTTGGGCTTCATTAAAATGGGTGTTGTATTTTGTCAAAAGCTTTTTCTGCATTTATTGAGATAATCATATGGTTTCTACTAATTGTGTTGTTGATATGATATACTAATAGTTTTCCTAATATTGAACTACTCTTGCATTCCTGGAATAAATGTTACCTGATCAAAGTGTCTTGTTCTTGTGATAAGTTGCTACAATCTTTTTGCTAATATTTTATTTTAAAATTTTGCATCTATATTCATGAAGGAATTGGTCTATCATTTTCTTTCTGTTTTGACTCTCCTGATTGAGGTATCTGTACCATGTTTGGATCATAAAAAAGAATTTGATAGAACTTCACCAATTTTCTCAAATAGTCGATAAAGTATTGGAATTAATTGTTCTTTAAATGTTTGATAGAATTTGTTTGTAAAGCCATCTGGCCCTAGAGATTTTTTCCTGGGGAGTTCATTGATGGCTTGTTCAATTTATTTTTCTGAAATGGGATCATTAAGTATTTTACTTCCTCTTCAGTTAATCTGGGCAACTTATATTTTTGTAAATATTCACCCATTTCAGTGAGATTGTCAAATAAATGGGCATAGAATTGGGCAAAAATAATTCCTACTTATTGTTTTAATTTCCTCTTCATTGGAGGTAAATTCACCCTTTTCATTTTGGTACTGGTAATTTGGTTTTCTTCTTTTTTAAATCAAATTTACTAAAGGTTTATCAATTTTATTGTTGTTTTTAGAAAACAAACTCAGTTTTATCATGTTGATTTTTTAAACTAAATTTTATAGATTTTTTTGGTTTTGATTCTCTATGTTGTTTTAGCTCTGTATCTGTTGTCCTCTCTTCTCCCAGAAAGCCATTCCATATAATAATATTTTTAAAGAAAAATATTTTAAAAACAAGAAGAAAAAAATAGGTAAAGTAGATTGATATATTGACAAAAAAAATCAAACCATCTGGGTGACTGGGTGGCTCAGTGAATAGAGCACCAGCTTGAAGTCAGGAGTACCTGAGTTCAAATCTGACCTCAGACACTTAACACATAAACTAGCCATGTGACCTTGGGCAAGTTACTTAACCCCAATTGCTCCCCCCCCAAAAAAAAAGCAAAAAAAAAAAGTCAAACCATCAATGCTACATTTTACTCTGGGATCCTACTCACCTCTGCAAAACAGTGAGTGGGGGGAAGTATCTTCTCACCTCTCTTCTTTGGGGACAAGCCTGTGCTTTGTAATTTTGGAACATTCATTTTCTATTTACTTTGTAGTGATTGTTCTTTCCATTTACGTTGTTGTTGGTTTATGGACATTGTGTTGGGGTTGTTGTTGTGTATGTGTGTGTGTGTGTGTTTGCTTACTTCATTTTGTATCAGTTCGTATAAGTATTCTTACATCTCTCTGTATTCCTAACACTTGCAATTTATTACAAAATGGGAATATTCCAGTATATTCATATACTCCAATATGTTTAGGGGAAATTTTGAATGCTATGGATAAGCTCACTTACCTTGGCAGTATACTTTCCAGGGATGTACACATAGATGAAGAGGTTAATACATACATTGCCAGAACTAGCTCGGTGTTTGGGAGGCTGCAAAGGAAAGTGTGGGAGAGAAGAGATATTAGGCTGCCTACCAAACTGAAGGTCTACAGAGCCGTTGTGATCATCTCATTGTGAAACCTAAACAGTGTACCAGCACCATGCCAGGAGACTGAATCACTACCATCTGAACTGTTCTAGAAAGATTCTAAAGCTCACCTGGCAAGAAAAGTCACTGGATACCAAGGTCCTTTCTCAAGCTGAGCTGCCAAGAATTCAAACTCTACTGCAGAAAGGGCAAGTCCAATGAGCTGGCCACATTGTTCAAATGCCAAATGTAGGTTTGCCTAAAAGACCATTTTTCAGAGAATGCACACAAGGCAACTGCTCACACAGAGGTCAGCAGAAGTGATACAAAGACACTCTCAAGGTCTCTCCGAAAACTATGGAATCAATTGTGAGAGACATAGGAGACATTGGCACAGGATTGGCCAACTTGGCATGCCCACATCAAAGAAGATGCTGCGCTCTATGAACAAAGCAAAATTGCAATAGCTCAGATGAAATGTGAGATGTGCAAATGTAGAGATATTTCCACTCTAAATGTTCATACAGACTATTTGTGTGTGACCTGGGGTGAAATCCTTCCAAGCTTATATTGGTTCTGACCAACCAGAGTCAGACACACGTACATTGACCCCAGCATCGTGAAAACATTTTGGTCCTTTACAAGCATGAAAGACAACAACAATATTTAGCAATTCCCCATTTGGTAAATATCTACTTTGTTTCTGGTTCTTCACCACCACCACCACCACCACACACACACACACACACACACAGATAGTATACTGATCAGAGCCTTTCTCTTTATCAATGATCTCCTTGGAGTATATGCCTTATAGCAGGTACATATATACACATACATACATACACACATAGCGTGTGTGTCTATATGGTTACATGTATATGCACATATGTATGTATATGTTATATATGTGTATATACATGTGTATTAGGAGCACACACATACGGTATGTGTGTGTATATAGATAGATAGTGAATCTTCCTTTTGTCTTAATGTCACAGTTATTTAACTGTCCCCTGTAGACAAATCTCCAAGGTAAGAAATATAATTAAGCAAAAACATAATACAGTGACGACATCACACATCAGACATGTATACAACATTCTGTCCTAGCGGTAGTAGTCGCCTGTGTCTTGACAAGGAGTGTGATGTTCTATTACCTGTTCTTTGAGTCCTCCATTGCTTTTCCCATTACTCAGAGTTCACTTCCCTTTGAGTGACCTTTCCATTTATCTAGTTGAAGTCACTGTGTATATTATTCTCTTGGCTCTGCTTATTTCCCTTTCCCTCCTCCCATCTTCCTCAGAACTTCTCATATCTGTCATTTCTTGCTACACAATATTTCTTACATTCATGTGCCTTCGTTTTTCCATCCATCCCTAATGGATGGGCATTTATTTGTTCTCCAGCTCTTTGATGCCACAAAGAAGGCTGTTATGAATAAATAGCATATAATGAAACTTTGTTATCATCTTTCACTTCCTTGGTGAATATACCTACTTGGTTGAGCAAAGGGTATGGGTATTTTACTCCCTATTCTTGAATAATTACAAATTGCTGTCCAGAACAAAACCATTCCACAGCCAAACTGGCAGTTCTCACTCTCCTTCTAATACTGTTCCCTGCTTTGTCATCTTTGCCAATTTGAATGGTGTGAGAATTGCTTTAGCTTGCATTTTTCTATATTAATGATTTTAAGTGTGTTTCTCTGTGATTATTTTAACTGATAATTCTTCTTTTGAAAACTTCATATGACTAATGCAAAATTGTGCTTGTATGACTTCATATTGTATTAAGTATTATATTTTTTGCCTTCTCAATGCATGTGTTAAAGAGGTGGTGCAGAGACGGAGAGAATTTGGAATTGAAAAGAAAAGAAAATTTCATCTCTACCTAGAAGAAGCCCTAGTTTCTTTTTTTTCTTTTTTTTAGAGGGAAGAAGGCAGGGCAATTGGGGTTAAATGACTTGCCCAAGGTCACACGGCTAGTAAGTGTTAAGTGTCTGAGGGCATATTCAAAGCAGGTCTTCCTGCCGGTGCTCTATTTACTGAACCACTTAGCCACCCCAAGGCCCTAGTTTCTTTCAAGACTCAGCTTGAGGGTCACATTTTCTCAAAGGTTTATTCTGATATACCCCACTTCCCATCCACTTATTAGTGTCCTCCTCTGAATGTATGACTTTGTGTTTCAAATATATATATATACACTTACACACGTATAATACATACACTACACACTTATGTGCATATATATATATGTATGTTGTATTTGCTTATCTGTATACAGTTTATACCTGGATTTGCTTTTTTAAAACCTGGCCTGAGATACTTACTAGCTGTGCGACCCTGGGCAAGTCACATAACCTTGTTTGCCTCAGTTTCCTCATCTGTAAAATGAGCTGGAGAAGGAAATGGCAAATTTCTCCAGTATCTTTGATAAGAAAACCCCAAATGGGATCACAAAGAATCAGACATGACTAAAATGACTGAATAAGTAATCCCCATGTAGAATATAGCTCCGTATAGAATATAGAATCTATATAATCCCCGTATAGAATATAGAATAAAGGTGGAAATTTTTCATTTTTATCTTTCTATCTCCCTATGCCCAGTACAGTACAGGCACAAAGTAAGGGGTTGATAAATGCTTACTGAATAAATGCTTTCATGTATGCATGAATGGGTGAATGAATGAACAGTGTGATGATGTAGCCAAAAACCTCCAAATGTCATCTTGACTTGGCTTAAGGGAGTCATAATTACTTTCTTTTTTTAATTAATTAATTTTTACTTTTCAACATTTCTTTTTTGCTTTTTTTGGTGGAGTGCAATTGGGGTTAAGTGACTTGCCCAAGGTCACATGGCTACTAAGTGTTAAGTGTCTGAGGCCGGATTTGAATCCAGGTCATCCTGACTTCAGGGCTGGTGCCCTATTCACTGCGCCACCTACATTTATTTCCAGAAAGGTTTTGAGTTCCAAATTTTTCTCTCCATCTCTCCCCTACCCCCTCCCCAAGATGGCACAAATTCTGATTACTCCTTTCACCAATCTATCAAGCCCCCCCCACCACCACCACCACATACACACACATACTCATCCCTTTTCCCCTTACTTTCTTGTAGGGCAAGATGGATTTCTATATTCCATTGCCTGTATATCTTATTTTCCGGTTGCATGTAAAAACAATTTTTAACATTTATTTTTAAAACTCTGAGTTCCAAATGCTCTCCCTTTTCCCCTCCTCACTCACCCTCAGTGAGAAGACAAGCAATTCAATATAGGTTATATGTGTGTAGTTACGCAGAACATTTCCATGACAGTCATGTTGTAAAAGATGAGCTATATTTCCCTCCATCCTATCCAGCTCCCCACTTCCTCTATTTTCTCCTTTGACATTGTCCTTTTTCATAAGTGTTTGCTTCTGACTACCTCCTCCCCCAATCTGCTCTCCCTACTATCATCCCCCCCTTATCCCCTTCCCTCCTGTAGGGTTAGATACCCAATTGAGTGTGTATGTTATTCCCTCCTTAAGCCAAATCCGACAAGAGTAAAGTTCACTCATTCCCTCTTACCTCCCCCCTCTTCCCCTCTATTGTGAAAGCTTTTTCTTATCTCTTTTATGTGAGGTAATTTACCCTATCCTATCTTTCCCTTTTTCATTCTCCCAATATATTCTTCTCTCACCTCTTAATTTCCTTTTTTAGATATCATCCCTTCATATTCAACTCACCCTGTATCCTCTATCTATCTCAGTCCTCCCTCAATCAAATCAAAGTCAACAGCAAGTGATTTAATCATTTCCCTGATGCCATGGTTCTCTTTGAAAACAAAGGACAAACATAACAACAGCAACCATCTATCTATCTATCTATCTATCTATCTATCTATCTATCTATCTA
>NW_027185786.1:1317553-1377240 GCF_028583685.1 Petaurus breviceps papuanus
ATCTATCTATCTATCTATCTATCTATCTATCTATCTATCTATCTATCCACGTACTCATGTATGTGTATGTATGTATGTCCTCCTTGAGTTACAAATATCATCTTTCCATGTAAGAATGTAAATAGTTCAACTTTAATAAGTCCCTTGTGATTTCTCTTTCCTATTTACCTTTTCATGCTTCAAGAGAGCCATTATTTCCAGGAATGAGGGGTGACAGTCCTTCTGTACTATTCTCTGGTGAAATTACATCTGAACACCACGGTTCCTGAAGAACATTGAAGAGCTTGAGACCACACGAAGGTCACCAGGATGGGAAAAAGATGGACTTGAGTTGATTCCATACAGGGATCAACTGAAGTAACTGGGAATGTTTAGCTTGGAGAAAAGAAGACTCAAGGGGGCACAGTAGGTATCTTTGAGTGTTTGAAGGGCTTCCCTGTGAATGCAGCATTCATTTGTTCTATTGACCATATAGGAACAAGTGAAAGTTACAAAGAGGCAAACTGAGGCTTGATGTATGGAAAAACTTCATAATAGTTCATGTTATTCTGAAATGGACAGCCTTAGAAGGTTGAGGTGGCAGCTATGTGGCACGGTAGATAGACCCTGGGACATGGAGTCTGGAAGATCTGAGTTCAAGTCTTACCTTTAGGCATGTACTAGCTGTGTTACTCTGAGTAAGTCACTTAATCTGTCTGCCTCAGTTTCTTCAATTGTGTAACAGAGATAAGACTAGCACTTAAATCCTGAGGTTGTTGTGAGGACAAAAAGAGATAACATCTGCAAAGCATTTTGCAAATCTTACTGGGCTATATAAATGTTAATTGTTATTATTATTAGTGGATTGCCTCTTACTGGACTTCAGACCAAAGCAGGATGATAACTTGTTGGATATATTGTAATGGGCATTTGAAGTGGGAAGAGGTTATATTGGTCCAACCCCTTGAGATTCCTTCCAACTCTGGAAATTCCATGAAAATTAGGGGCAAGAATAAAGAGATTAGATGAAACGGATGGGGCCATCAACCTTGGGCCCTGTTCTTATTCCTGTCTTTATATGCATCTCTTTCAGCAACTCCATACACATACATACACATGTATATACATATATAGGTATAGGTATATAGGCACATATATTTGAAAATCATATGTGTGTATATATCTCTATATCTCTCTAAACACCTATGTATATGTCCATAGATACAGAGAACTTAAAACAAGTGACTGAGATAAGTTATTGGATCATATATTTTAATCTGGAAGGAATATTAGAAGGAAAAAAACCCTCTTACACTCCATGTGCTGCTGCCCAAGATGTGACTGAAATACAATGACTGCCTTCTGTCTACCTTTCAAGCTCCAAGGATCTATGTGAATATATGTCCATAGGTACTCTTGAGAAAGTTGGCCACTGAGGATGGCCATTAGGGATAGGCTCTGAAGCAGAGGTTGCTGCCAGCCCCAGTGACAAAGAAACAGAGGCAGAAGATCATACTCCCTGGGGCTGCTAGGTGGCACAGTGAATAGAGCACCAGCCCTGGAGTCAGGAGGACCTGAGTTCAAATCTAGTCTCAGACACTTGACACACTTACTAGCCGTGTGACTTTGGGCAAGTTACTTAACCCCAATTGCCCTCCAAAAATAATAAAAAAAAAAGAATAAGAAGAAGCTCATATTCCCCTGGAGAATAAGAGAGAAAACAAGCTCTTCTCCCTAGGCTAGAGTTGAATGTATCTGTGGTCTTTAATCCATATTCACACGAAGAAAAAAAAGTAACAAGGAAATGCCAGCTCAGTCAGGTGCCTCATTCTATGACCTAGGATAGGGGGAGAGAAGAGGGCGATGTGGAACATTGTGGAAAATTCTCAGCTGCCCATGATGGAAGTGCCAAGCTCCATAAAGACTTAGTGCCTCTGGAAACTGAGTCACCAAGGGCAGGACCTCCTAGTGCCTCCTCACGCCAGCAACAAACAAGTTTCTCTTGTTTCTCTTGGTCACGGGAATCAGGATGATCAACTCCAAAGCTGAATTGGGGGTTTTCCCAGTCATCCCTTACAGGCAGCAAGAAAGAGTGGGGTGTGACTCTCACAGAGACAGGGTAATTTGGTCTTCTCAGAGATGTGCTTCTCTGTGGAGGAAGAAGAGGCCAAGGAAATACAGCTCTATCCCTGGTCCTCCATCAGTGGGAGAGCAGGGCTAGGAGATCTGGTCCAAAATTTTGGGATCCCAGTGAGCCAAGCGTGACCAGTTTCTTTATCAGGGACACTCGCTGCTGGCCCAATGCCATATCTTGGAGCCCTCAGTGAACCCTTTCTTTCTTCCTGTATAGAAACATGCTTTCTTATGGCAGCTAGGGCTCAGTGGCACAATGCATAAAGTGCTGGGCCTGGAGTCAGAAGACCTGAGTTCAAATCTAGTTTCAGACACTTGCTAGCTATGTGACCTTGGGCAAGTCACTTCATCTTTGTCTGACTCAGTTTCCTCCACTGTAAAATGGGATATAATAGCACCTACTTCCCAGGTTTGTTAAGAAGATCAAATGAGATGATTTTTGTAAAGGGCTTAGCACAGCGCCCGGCACACAGTAGGCACTTTAAAACACTTGTTCCCTTCCTTGCCCCTCCCCTTGTTTCAGTCTAATTGTTTCCAGGCTGCCATCCTTAGGGTCCTGTCGCTGTCGCTTCCCTCTCTTGGGCCTACCTCTGCCACCCCAGCTCCCACAGAGATAAGGCCTGGACCCAGCATAGCTACCTCCATGGTAGGGTTGGCTTCTCCTCTCCTCCTTCCCTTCCTCCACCACGCTCCCCTAACCTTCCATTAAATTTGCCCAAGTTACAAGAATTCTTGGTGCACAGTTATGGGAGCCCAGTTGTGAAATCAGGAAATCGTGAATTAGGTACTAGAAGGGGCCTCAGAGACCCTCTCCTCCAGCCTTCTCATTTTTCAGATGAGGAAACTGAGTCCCAGAGAGGTTATAATGGCTTTCCCAAGTCACATAGTTAAGAAGCATTAGAGCAGGGATTTGAAACTCTGGTCCTCTAACTCTACCACTTAGCGCCAGTGAGGCCCAAAGGGCAGTGAGGCTGGGTTGGGCTGGGCAGTTTGTACTTGACTGAACCATTTCTGACTTGCAATTTAAAAACCCTGAAATGGTAACATCCCCAGGTGCTGGAACAGGCCACATCCATGCCCTCAGCATAAGCAATATAACTGGGGTTTGGGAGCCAGAGTGGAAAGAAAGGCAGATGATTGCATAAACCGTCAAAGGTCACTATCATCTCAGCCCTTTGCCCTTCCTTGGGCATCCCTGGGCACTGTACATACAGTACATATAGCTCTGTATTCATTTTTCATGTATTATGTATATACTTCTACATAAATTTATACAAGTTTTAATAAATTAAAACCATGCTAAGATTTAATAAATATTGATTTATTAAGTACCTCATACTAGGTACTTAAATGCTATTGAAATGAAATAAAATCCTAGCTGAGGGTCTGCTCATATTACATCCTTATACAAACAAATAAACAGACAGAAACCAAGAGAAATATTTCAATATAAGATCCTTCCTTAGGTTAAGTACATAAGAGACAGTAGTCGATGATTATAGCAATCTTCTGTTTTATAAACCCAAAGACTCCAGCTTCTGGGATAAGAACTCACTATTTGACAAAAACTGCTGGGAAAACTGGAAAACATATGGCAGAAACTGGGCATAGACAAATATCTGACACCGTGTACCAAAATAAAGTCCAAATCGGTACATGATTTAAATATAAAAGCTAATACTCAAAACAAATTAGGGAAGCAAGAAATAGTTTATCTGTCAGATTTATGCAAAATGGAGGAATTTGTGACCAAATAGGTACATAAAACATTATGAAATGCAAAATGGATAATCTTGGTTACATCAAATTGAAAACATTTTGCACAAACAAAGCAAACACAACCAAGATTAGGAGGTAAGCAGGAAACTGGAAAAGATTTTTTACAACTAGTATCTCTGATACAGGCCTCATTTCTAAAATACATAGAGAACTGAGTCAAATCTTATAAGAATACAAATCATTCAGGGGCGGCCAGGTGGCCCAGCGAGTAAGAGCACTGGCTCTAGTGTCGGGATGACCTGGGGATCAAATCTGGGCTCAGATACTTAGCACCACACCCAGAAATAACTGGCCATGTAACCTTGAGCAAGTTACTTAACCCCGATTGCTTAAAAAATAAATAAATAAATAAAAATTAAAAAAAAAATAAAAAAAGAATACAAATCATTCCCCAATTGATAAATGGTCAAAGGATATGAACAGGCAGCTTTCAGAGGAAGAAATTAAAGCTATTTATAGTCATATGAAAAAAATGCTCTAAATCACTATGGATTAGAGAAATGCAAATCAAAACAACTCTGAGGCACCATGTCACACCTATCAGATTGGCTAAGATAACAAAAGAGGAAAATGATAAATGTTGGAGAAGATATGGGAAAGTTGGAACACTAATTCATTGTTAGTGGAGCTGTGAGCTGATCCAACCATTCTGGAGAGCAATTTGGAACTATGCCCAAAGGGCCATAAAAATGTGCATACCCTTTGACCCAGTAATACCACTTCTAGGGCTGTGTCCCAAAGAGATCATAAAAATGGGAAAAGGACCCACATGAACAAAAATATTTATAGCAGCTCTTTTTGTGGTGGTCAAGAACTGGAAATTGAGGGGATGTTGATTAATTGGGAATGGCTGAACAAGTTGTGGTATATGAATGTACTGTAATATTATTATGCTATAAGAAATGATGAATAGATAGACTTCAGAAAACCTGGAAAGACTTATATGAACTGATGCTGAGGGAAGTGAGCAGAACCAAGAGAACTTTGCACACAGTAGCAGCCACAGTGTGCCATGATTGATTTTGATAGACTTAGCCCTTCTCAGCAATGCAAGGACCTAGAACAATTCCAAAGGACTCAAGATGGAAAATGCCATCCACATCCAGAGAAAGAGCCATGGAGTCTGAATGCAGAGCAAAGTAGACTATGTTTACTTTTTTTTGCTTTGTTTTGTTTTTTGCTTAGTTTAATTTTTTCTTTCTCATGGTTTCTCCAATAAGTTATAATTCTTCTATACAACATGACTCATGTGAAAATATGTTTAATAGGAATGTATATGTAGAACATATATCAGATTGCAGGCCATCTTGGGGAGGGAGGCAGAGAAAATGTAAAACTTATGGAAGTTAATGTTGAAAACTAAGAATAAAAAAATACTAATAAAAATTTTAAAATAAGAATAAAATTAAATTAAAAAAATACAAGTTCCTTCTTGCACCTTCATCTCCATCAGGGCCCTCCTTGCAGGTTTCTAGTGTATACTTAATAACTAAAATACAACATCCCCCTTCTTTACCCATCTCATCTTTACCCATGCCCTGAAGATGTTGCATTTAATTGTAAAGACAAGTCACTTTGGAAGACTCAGGAACTCTGATGTAGGCAACAAGTGACCACAACCTTCAGAAGATCAGTGAAAAAGCCAGCTACCCCAATCCTTCCAGAAAGGCATTGGATTTGAGACAGTTTTGAGGCACAGAAGGAGACATTTATTTTGGACTCTGCTAATGTAGATAACATGAATTTCTAATGACTCCAGTCTATGCCTTTGCAGGCCTTCCTCCAGCTCTGTTCAGCATTACATGAAGTAAGAATGAAAGAGGTGATGGTGGAAAAATAGAGTATTTGGGTTTGATAAGAAGTGATCAGAGATAAAAAGAAAAAGATTGTAGAATACAAGGGTAGTGTAAGAGTTGGATTTATTTGTGGGGAACAGGGTGTACGCTGGAGGTGAATGGAAAAGAAAGTGCAGAGAGGTAGAGTTAAGGAGGGAGAGAGATTTGGTCTTCAGCAGTTGGACTGGGTATTACCAAAGAGTGGAGAGAGGGTGGTGTATGCTAATCATTGGGGAATCAGTCAAGCAACAAGCATTTATTAATTGTTTATTTTGTTACAAATACTTGTGCTAAATATTAGGGATACAAAGAAAGAAGCAAAACAATAAATTGAATCAAATATGATAAAAAAAAAAACAGTCGATGGACAGTAACCTTAGTGGGAGTGATACTAGCTAGCATGTAGGAAGCTCAGGAAAGGCCTCTGGAAAGAGGTGACATTTAAGCCGAGTTTTAAAGGAAGCCAGGGATTCTGAGAGTCAGAAAGTGGGAGGGAGAGTCAAACAAAAAGGACTTTGTTTTTCTCTTTTTTACCCTAATGGTCAGGGGAGGTGGAAGGATGAAAGGGACTAAGACCAACGTTCCTTCCAAAAAACAAGAGAGAACAGAAAGGCAGAAGGAATCCCACATAAACAGGGCAGTTTTGAAAGGTACATGTTGAATTTATCATACACTTGGTGTGACACAGACCACCCTGGCCCCTACTACCTGAAGGTCAGGATATGTCACATTTCACTTCTTCCCCCGGGCTCTCTGGTGCCCTTAAGGGAATTTGGGGCATGTCTTGGTTCTCTTCTAATGCCTCTAGCTTCTCCATCCCTAGATGATGTTTCCTCAAGTATAGGGGTGGTACTCCAGTTCCATTTAGCCACTAACAATTGGATTCACTCTTATAATGGAATATTTCTTTCTTTTTTTTTGAGGGGGGAAGGCAAGGCAATTGGGGTTAAGTGACTTGCTCAAGGTCACACAGCTAGTAAGTGTGTCAAGTGTCTGAGGCTGGATTTGAACTCAGGTCCTCCTGACTCCAGGGCTGGTGCTCTATTCACTAAGCCACCTAGCTGCCCCGAGGAATATTTATTTCAAAAGGTATAATCACAAATGCACATAGGACAGCCCTGCTTCCCTCTTGCACTCCCTCAGTGTCTCTGGGAGGGGTTTAGCATGGTTCCCATAGAGCATAGTCCCAGCTATCTGTCTAAAACCCCTCTTTGGGCTCACGCCCCAGACACGCTGGCTTCTCGGGCTTCTATGCCAGGCTGGCTAACTGTACTATCCTGCTCCAAAGTCTCCATGGCCCAAACTCCCAGATCCTGTGGGAAAAACCGGATCTTGAATCCAGGGAGGACAAACTACACAGAACATAAAAAATTCCTCCACTGCCATTTCTCAGAGCCTGGGGTAAGAGAGAGAGGGAGCAGGAGAAGGAACATCTTTCCCTCTCACCTGTTCAGATCATGGCATCGTCGCTGGATGAACTAGGATCTCCACCTGCTGGACTCAGTTATGAGGGTGGCCCAAAGGAGGGAAGTAGAAAGAATCAGAAGAGAGAAGGAAGGTCTCAGTCTTAGTCTCTGCAGTTTGAAAGATGCAGAGAGTCAATCAAAGGAGGTTCACTTGCAACCATGCAGCAGTGGGTGCTGTTAGAGACACAGCGGGCACCATGGTAGACATGCCCAGAGAAGCTCAGATAATGTTGAAAAGAAAAGGAAGCTCTAAATAGCAGCTTCACAGCTTCATGTGCCATCCTCTCCATCAGCTCCATAATGCACAGTTAGCCCTTCTACGCCTTGACTTTCCCCGCTGTGGTTTTGATATATCGCAGGCCAGCACAAGAAATTAAATGAGAATTTGGAGGGAGTTTTGTGGATGGAAAGAGCAGCAGAAAACAGAAAAAATTTAGAAACTCAGAAATGCATGAAATATGTGTAGAGTATTGTATAACATCAGCATATTTTTTTCTCTTAATAGCATAATAATTCAGACTATTTCTCTGGTAGGAAGAAAAGGCCATAAAATTTTTTCACAGATTTTCCAGATTGCCAGAGCACTGTGCCCCTAACTCCCATGATGTGGAAGGGATAAATGTGTGTGGAAACGCTCTTTCTTTGGCGCTTCATAAATTGAGAAGAAAAATAAAATGATAAATATATTCTGTTTAAAACAAACAGGAAAATAGCTAGATGAAAATATAGGGTGTCCCAGTTTTAAGCTGCTATAGCTTAAAACTGTAATAAGACTTTTGGCGCAGTATGTCTGTACCTTTGAGTGGGGCCTTTCCATATATCCTCAGCCTATACCAGCCTTTTGTGCAGGGCTCCTCTTATTCCTGACCTATGACCAGGTTTGTTCCTTAGCTACCATCATAAGACATAATTCAGCGATCTTTCGAGGATGAAAAGAACAGTTTCTTCCTTTATTCTCTAATTTTGTTGATGATGTGACTATTTTTTTAATCTGCCATGTAACCATTTGGGGCTTATCTTAGTACATGGTATGAGAAGTTGGGTCTTAATTTGTGCTAGACTATTATCCCATTTTCCCAGAAATTTTTGTCAAATAATGAATCTCCCCCCACCCCATAACTGGGATCTTTGGCTTCAGCAAACACTATGCTACTGGATTTCTTTGCCTCTGTTTTGTATCTAATCTGTGCCATTGATCAACCACTGATCACCCCCTTTAGATTGAGCACCTTGAGGGCAAGGACAATCATTTGCCCCTTTTTGTATCCCCAGTGTTTTGCACAATGCCTGGCATATAGTAGGTGTTTAAAAAATATTTATTGGTTGGTTATGAGCCAGTGACACACTTAATGATTACATGGTAAAATTTGAGTTTTGGTACTGATTGATACTCTTTCTTCCTATTTTGTTTTCATTATTACTCTTGAGATTCTAGACCTTCTGTTCCTCCAAATAAACAGATATTTAAAATATTTTGAGAACTATTCCAATTTAATTGGTTTCCTTTGTGATTCCATATATTTCATCAATTAAATTATAAATTTTATTAGTTAGAAACATGATTAGGAGAAGGGTTGGTTCATGTGTACCCATAAGCTTTGCCAGAATGCCCGAGGTATCTATGACATTAAAAAAATAAAAGGTTGAGAGCCCCTACTTTACAGAGAGGTCAGATTCTTTGGCCCCTGGGGTTAAGAAGCGGACCTCAAGCAGTCTGTGATATTAAATAAAAGTCTGTATTGTAGTTTGCCCCTCTGTTTTGTGTCATTGTGACAGGTCGGTCCTTCTCATTTGAGGTACACATGAACCATCCATGATAAGCAGCTGACTCAAAGGTTGATGTGGTATTAGTCTGATTTTGGTAAAAGACAAAAGGCTTCCTCTGTATATTGCCTGGAGAGTACAGATCCCATATATTCATATCCTGTGGAGCAGAAAGAAAAGAACTTTGAGAGGAGATGACTTGGGAAAGAGCAGGGACAGGTGGGAACCAAATAGATCCACAGTTCAAACTATCTATCTATCCATCCATGCATCCATGCATCCATCCATCCATCCATCCATCCATCCATCCATCCATCCATCCATCCATCCATCCATCCATCCATCCATCCACCCATCCATCCATCCATCTATCTATCTATCTATCTATCTATCTATCTATCTATCTATCTATCTATCTATCTATCTATCTATCTATCTATCATCTATCTATCTATATCTATCTATCATTTATCTATCTATCTATCTATCTATCTATCTATCTATCTATCTATCTATCTACCTATCCATCTCTCTCTCTCTCTCTCTCTCTCTCTCTCTATATATATATATATATATATATATATATATATATATATATATATATATCAATCCATCCATCCATATATCTCTCCATCCATTTAGCCATCTAGGCATCCATCCATTCATCTATCCATCTATAGTTTCTGCTGAGTTAAGGTTTCCACAATATCATCTACAAATATGTTCACATGAGATACTAGAACATTGCAGTTCATTCATGCCTTTGCTTTTTGTCTGTTAGGGAGAAATGAATCTTTTTCCTAGTCACTCACCTTCAGCTTCAGGATGACCTGCCCTCCACTTTCTTCACAGAACAAACAGAGATTTTTGCCCTTTATTCCCAGATAGATAGCTGTGCCTTGGTTATTCTCGAGTAATTCTTTGTCTCTACATGGCAGTGATTCCAAAATGACTGGGGACAGAGAGGGAGCAAGTGGAGTAAGTCATGATATCTGTCACTATGGAATGGGCTCATAGATGTGAGTACAGTGTAAGGGAGAGGAGGAGAGTGTGTGGATGCTGCTTTTGGAAAAGCCTTACACACAGAGGGAGAAGGGCTTCTCCAGATCATCCTCCTTCCCAAGACTGGTGGCCTGAAAGGAGCTCTCTCAGTGAACACTCAGGTGAGACCCAGGCACATAGAGAGGTCACAAGGTCATTAGGGTTTCTATTTTGTAAGTTAAGCATTGATATTTGAGCTGTCTTCTAAATTGAGAATGGACATCTTAAACTCAAAATGTCCCAAACTGAATTTAATCCCTTTTTCCTAAACTCTCCCCACTTCATAACTTCTTTGTCATAGAACTAGGGGGTGGACTCTTAACCTTTACTGTGTCTTGGAACCCTATGAACCCCTTCTCAGAATCATATATTTAAATGCATAAAATAAAATATACAATCTTGTAAAAATAACTAATGATACTGAAATATAAGTATCAAATTCTTTTTTAAAAGTTCCCACACCCCAAGTTAAAGAACTCCCATGACTGAAATGCACTCCCTCCTCATCTTAGTCTCCTGGATCAAGTCCCATCTAAAATCTCACTTTCTACAAGAGACCTTTCTCAACTTCCAAACCCTACCTACTAATGGTTTCCCCTTGAAGAATATCTTCATCTACTGTGTGTGACCTAGATAGTTACAGCTTGTCTCTCCAATTAGTTTGTGAGTTCCTAGAAGGCAGGGACCATGTTTTTGCCTTTCTTTGTCTCCCCAGTGCTTACTTAGTACATCAATAAAGACTGATAGACTGACTAGAAGGGACCACTATAAGAGTGGCCACACCCCAAGAGGCCATCCAGAGGCAGGCTCACCAGGAGTCACGTGGTCGCTGTGTGGAGTTGCTATAAGATTGTCATTCTGCAGGGCCAACACTTGCTGTTTGAGATCTCGAATATGTAAAGGAGAGGTATCCTCTTTGGACACTGGAGAATAAAATAAAAATTCCATTAATCTAATTTTTAGGGATAAAGCTGAGGCTATAGATGTATCCTCTGATTTCCTAAGGGGTAGACTAGGGCTGTAATAAGGCAGAATGGAAACAATAAATAAAAAGGAGGGCACCTTGGCTGACTCCATGAAAGTCAAAAGACTCAAGGAAGAAAGACTGAGAAAAGTATTTGGGGAGATTATCTTAACAATATGACGTCTCTGTGACAGACTAGATTGGACAAGCATTGTCTGATCTGGTTAAAAGGAAGCTAGTGATGGACCCAAATTAATAAGGCACAGGGAGAAAACCACAGACTGCAACAGGGATAAGGAGAAGGCTGAAAATTTTCAGTTTCTAGACACAGGGTTACAAAAAAAGCAAATTTGCAAAACAAGTGTTAGATATACAGCTGTGGTTCTGCTCAGTCCAGGTCCAGGTCACAGTGGAGGGGAAGAGATATGCTCTGGCTTCTCCAGCACCTCCACTCATCCCACATCATCCCAGTCCTCTTCATGCTAGTCAGTCCATGGCCCAGCCCCAGGCACCCTCTGTATTCTCAGCCCTACTTTGGACTCTCTCTGGTGGGAGAAGGCAGAAGGATTTCTTCTTCCCCAACATCCCTTCCACTATTCCCTAATAGCAACGACCAACCTCTTATGTAATTTAAAGTACACTTATTATAATACATATATAATGTAATGTATACATAATAATATAATTATAATATGATAGGAATATGTAATTGAGTATCTGGGACAAGTTAGAGGATCAGACAACATGAAAAAATAAACAACAGCAGCATACATTGTGAGTACTTGGATCCTAGCCCTCACCATTAACTGGTTCCATTCAGACTTGATTTCTTTGATCTTTTTGTTGACTCAGTTCTAGATCCTCTTCTATGGGAAATTGATGATGACACTGATAATAGCATTTATATAGCACACAGTGGTTGGCAAATTGTAGGTGCTTAACACTGGCTTGTTTATTTCACTTATCTCATTTGATTCTTACAACAGCCCTGAAGTAGGTGTTATTATTATGCCCATTTTACAGATGAGAAAACTGAGGGAACTTAAGTGACTTGTCCAGAGTCACACAGCCAATAGTTATCTAAGGGAAGATTCAAACATAAGTCTTCCTGACTCCAAGGCCAGCACTCTCACTACCACCAGGTGCATAGCTGACCGGGTATCTAACCCTCAGTTCTCAGGCATCTCTTTCTCTTGCCTTTCATGCTGGCTGCAGGAGTCCAGGTCCTAGTTAAGGACCAATTTCCCATAAATCAAACATTTCTTGTCTGTGTGACCCTGATCTTTCTTAACTTCTGTCATTCTCAGGTTGCTTTTCAATAAATGCAGATAATAGTAGAACACCCATTCCCTCTCATTATGAGGATCAAATGAAATAATCTGTGTAAAACATTTTGAAAATTTTAATGTGCTTTTATTATTACTATAAAATGCCTTCTCCCCTTGGACTAACTGAATCTCTCATTCCGAAGTTTACTCCCTACCCTGGCTTCCCACCCGTTGACCAAGCTGAGTTGACAGAGAGAGACTAGAACTAAAGGAAACTAGACAGTTTTCCTCGTGTTTAACTGTTGTTCTCATCACTTTCTGACATCATACTGGCCCAGTTACTTACAATGGTGGCCATCATTTTTGTCCATAGTTGGGTCTTCTCAACACCTATAGAGACAGGACGGAAGTCATGTCAATAGGTACATTCATTTATTCATTGAACATGTATTTAAGTGTCCACTGTATGACAACCACTAGGAATGCAGAGACAAAAAAGGGAGAAAATGGACCTGCTCTGAAGGAGATTACATTCTACTAAGGATTACAACATGTGAATAGAAAAATAATATAAAAATATATAAAACAGTCATAATAATAACTAGCATTTATATAGTGATTTAACTTTGCAAAAGAGTTTGTTTCTCACAACATTGGGAAGTGAGTGCTATTATTATTAATCCATTTTTATAGATGGGAAAACTGGGGTTTAAGTTTAAGTGACTTGCCAGGTAAGTGTGTGAAGAGGGATTTGAACTCAGGTTTTCCTGACTCCATGTTTATTGTGCCATTTAGTTGCCTCGGATATAAGTATAAATAGTACTCATATACTCTGACCCCAAAAGCTCCAGAGAACATCATTTACACCAATAACACTGAATCCCTTAGGTACCTCATCTTACCCTGCTCCCACCCCTAGGGAATAGGGAAGGGGCCAGGTGCCTCCTGGGGTCCCAGAGATTCTCACAGCAAAGAATTTCCTTGGAGCCCTAGATTCTGACCCTGAGCCAGCTTCCATCATGACCCATAGTCATCATAGAAGCCTGAGATACAGCAAAAGGAGGGTAGTTGTGAGGAAGATGGTACCTGTGTGACACCCTTGTCCCTGTGGTCCCGGGTCCGAGCTGTTGTTATGTGAGGTTTCAAAGTCTCTTCTGCAATTCTGTGCCTTTAATAGACAAGCAAGGTGGAAGCCTCAGTATGTCCACAGTGACGTTTCCACAGGCTGAACTCACCAAGAAATAGCTCTTTCTGGGGGTGGAGCTTTTTGGATGGGGAGCTGCCCTAGCATCAGCATCAGGGTGGGTCAGTCCAGATATCCTAGGGACAAGCCCTATTTGAATCAGCAGGAAATGTACAAAGTGACATCAGATGAGTTTTCCAAAAGGAACAGACTTTCTGGTTTTCATGAGGTCATAGATTTAGAGCTGGAAATATCCTTCATTAAAAGATGGAAAGGGCCTTGGAGGTCATTGAGTCCATCCCTCCCACACCATTTTACAGATAAAGAAAGAGAAGCCCAGAAAATATAAGGATCTGCCCAAGGTCACAAGCATTAGAGCCAGGATCTGAACTCTGTGGCTGCTGACTTTTCAGCCAGTGTTTGCTCAAGGTCTCACAGGTAGCACAATAATAATAGTTATAATAATAGCCAGCATTTGTATAATGCTTTAAGGTTTGCAAGGCACTGTACAAACATTATCTCATTTGATCCTCACAACAAAGGGTTGTTATGTAGGGGTTCTTATTATCCCTATTTTACAGATGAGGAAACTGAGGCAAACAGAAGTTCAGAGACTTGCCCAAGGTCATGCAGTTCATAAGTGTCTGAGGCTGGGTTTGAATTCGTCCCCCTGACTTCAGGTCCAGCACTTCATCTGATGCTCTTGAACCTATCCCTGCCTCCAGAATTATGGGTTTAATTTGGCATCCAGAGATGAAAAGTTCAGAAAATGAGCCCATGGCTTTCCAGGGACAGTATATCTTGGGGGCCCTGAACTTTCCACAGCAGGTTCTATCATAGTTCACTTGGATTACAAAAGAGCTTGGAAAACTAGGGATATACTTCAATATTTCTAGAATCCCTGCTTTCTTCATCATGAGTACCTAGAAGAAGAAAGGGGGTTCTGTGGATAAGAATCCTACCTTGGGCACTTACTAGCTGTGTGACCCTGGACAAGTGGCTTGCCCCTTGTAATGCCATGCACGAGCAGCTTTCCAGAAGAATGCTATGATGAACAGCTTTTAAGGTTCTGATTACGCAGTATAGTGAACACTCTATTCCATAACAAATCAAAACAAAACATTCACAGGAAAATCAAGGTACAGCATTCACAATATTACAACTTATCACAGAAAATCATAATATAGTATTCACAACAGCTTATCATTAAAATGGCCACGTAGTTTTCATCAAAGTGGTCACAATATTTAGAACAAAGAACAATCATCTCAAAGTACAATAGTCAAAGTCTTCCTTCCATTCATGGGGCACACTTGATTAACTCAGTCAATCACTCAGCAATCAATTACTAAGTATCATTAATACACAAACCCTCCACCCCTTAGGTCACTAGCAAACTATAATTCCATAATTACTCAGTACTCAAGGAGAAGTCTTTTCATCTTGACTTGGAGCCAGTTCTCAGATTCCCTGGATCCCCTTCCATGGTCCCAGATTCTACCTGGATTCACCAGACTGTCACCTGGGCTCACTGACATACAGCTCCCAGTTCCTTGTCCAGCTCTCTGGGTAGGTCCTGCTCCACACTAAAGTTCACAGGGTCCAGTCCTCCAGCACCATAAGTTCTCAGGAAATTCTGGCTCATTTCTCCATTCTCTCTTCTGTAGCTGCTCTGCTACCAGATGCTGGTCCCAAGTAATTCTGACTGTGCCTCTCTGGGGCTTTTCTTGTGATTAGCTACTTTCCCCTTCCTGTTACATCAGCAACAGGATATACCTTCTGTTTCCCCAACAAAGGTTTGTTCAATTCCAACACCAAGAGATCTTCAAGTTCAAATTGCATTACCATTACACCCCTGTTTGCCTCAGTTTTCTCATTTGTAAAATGAGCTGGAGAAAGAAATGATAACCTACTCCAGTATCTCTGCCAAGAAAACCTCAAATAGGGTCATGAAGAGTCAGACTTGACTGAAATGACCAAATAATAACAACAAATGACCTGCCATAGGTATGTGTGTGTGCTTCATCCCTAGCTCTGGATGCTTATGTGCCCCTCTGTACCGAGGCCATCTGTTATGAACTTCTCCATTGCCCCTTGTTCATATCAAACCCCTGAACATCTTTGCTAATCCTCTCTCACTTCACTCTAATTTCGTTTGATGAGGTTGCCTTTTCTTTACCAAGGCTAGTCCCCCTAAGAGTGTTCTTGATATTATCCTCTGCTGACTTCATATTGCTCATCCATCCTCTCTCATTTCCAACCTCTCCCTATGTATTTATTCCTTACCTACTTGCTACAGACATTTTCTGGTCCCACCCATCCTTTAAAGAAAGTGGCCCTTCCCTTGACTTTGTAATACTTTCAAATTGTCATCTACCTTCTCCCACTCCTTTCATTGCTATACCCCAGAAAACTCTAGATGCTGAATATAAGGACATTTCTATGTGAGTGGGTGACACCTGCCCACCCTCCCATTCTAGGGTTACCCTTCAGTCTACAGTTGTTTCTGGGGAAGCAAGGAAGATGAGTCATTTTGCCACAGTCATACCCAGAAGGGGTGTTGGGGACCCTGCCTTGCATCTAGCTGGGTCTAGACTGAAACTCTTTCTAGGATGCCAGCCATGCCTATACATGTATGTAGGGGTTTAATGATAAAAGACTTCCCTAGAAATTCCTCTGGAAGGGACCTAGGAATTCCCCTGCTTTGTGGGAAGAGGGGGTGTTTTGGTGACATTCAGATTGTCCCATGTGGCCAGAACCAGATCACTGGACATGGTTGTGGGTGTTTATGCTTACGTTGTGTAATATATCTCTCCCTCTAGCACTTATTGAATGGATATGTGCCTATGATCTTCTGCAGTGATTTATTAGGTATATGGTCAATCCCCAAGTCATAAGCACCAGCCTTGTGAATGTTAGCACATCCTAATGGCAGGTGACCAGCTTCCTCCTCTTACTGCTTACCTTATGGTTATATCACCTGTCAAATCCCAATCCATCCTGCTAGTTCCAAGCAGGAAATAGTCTGTTTCTAGGAAGACTGAATTAACTTGTCATACTCCATAGACTGAAAAATCAGGGACTGTAATTTAGAATGAACTCTGTAACTCTCCCAGGGTCCAGCATTCTCCCCTGCACACAACAGGCACTTATAAGGGTCTGTTAAATAGAATTGAATTGAATTGGCATCAATTACCTCTTCCCTACCATTTTTTCTCTCCCCGCCCCCCCCATAGGAGTATGAATCTCTTTTTCTCCATCTTTCATGATTTATCTAATTTTACCATACTCATATGAACACACACAGACACATAAACACATGTATCTCTCCATTAACTTTCTTCTGTCCTCTCTTTCTTCCAAGTTTTCTCAAATGGATAGTCTCCTCAATTGGAATATTTCCTACCATCATTCAGCTCACAACCCATCCATGTCTTCCTATTCTGACTTTTACCCATGTTAGTTCTGTAAGTTTATTGCAAGGACTCCACTCAATATGTCAAAGGCCTTCCCTGTTTTCTCCTGACATCCTGAAGAGACCAATGGAGCACTCTGGCTGCCCAACTGTCATTCTTTCCATGTCCTCACCATGAAACCAGTCCATTCCTCTCCTGCTAGCATACATTTCCCAGATGAAAATTTTTATTCCTTTCTTGCTTGGAGTTCTTCATTGGTCATATGTTGCATCCTGCTCACATTCACTATTTGCCTCTGCATTCCTCTCTATATAATATTAATTTTCAATCTCTCAGAGAAATTACAATTCCTTCCCAAAGACAATCAAATCCAATCCAGGGAAACATTTAATGTTAACCAGTGTAATCAGACTAAATGCACTTAGAGAGGCGATCTCAGCATGCATGTGCCCAAAGCTCTTCTGGAAAGACAAAGTTAATGATTGTTCTGCCCTTTTGTGGTTGATGAACTTCCTTATTTCTTCCAACTATGTAGTGGCCCAGAGGTGAAGGGACTTTAGAATTAGGTGATAGACTCTGAATGGCCCCTTAGTCATTCTCCCCATTCCCAATGACAGCAGAAGGGGAACAGGACCATGAATATGATTTGAAAAAGAGGTTTTTGGCTGGCTGCCTTTTTCATCTTTGGTTTCCCAGATGACAAGATGTGATACCAAGAAGGTACAAAGAAAGATGGCCTTTATCTTTCCTGACGTAATTATGTCGGAGCTCCCTAGGTAGAGTATGGACTCAATTAGTCAGGCTTTCCCCAATGACCCTGGCTACACTTTGCTTCATTTGTGTGTTTTCTTCCTTTAGCATCAATCCTGTGAGTAGCAAAAGGTCCTGGAAGATCCCAAGGTCCATTAAGAAACACTACCATCTCCCAGTGAGAATGTGGCTGCATCTCCAGAGAGAGGCCACCAGAAAGATCTTGCTTAACATTTCATTAAAATGTACCCAGTGAAAGTGACATGTAAAATGGTTAATTACCAATCTTGCAAAAAAGATATCCAAATAAGGCTGGAATATTAGGCTCCCAAAGGACTGTATTAATAGTGCTAAGATAATCATTATGTGACTCCTTGTGCTTAATATTCCCTTTTCTCTGTGGGCAAAACCTCATCATTACCTGATTTGCTCATTGACCAATCTTTTAGACTTTGCTCTCTTCAGATGTGCTTTAAATGTAAGAAAGAAAAGAAAAACAAAGCCCATTTAAGAAGCCATCTGTGTAAAAAATAAGACCCAAACTGTAGCATGCAAAGCTTAGTAATGTGCAGGGACAATGTGACACAGTGGAAATAATCCTGCATTTGCTGTTAGAGGACTTAACTTTTGAATAATTATAATAATAATAAATATGATTATTATAACAACAATCATCATCTATATTGCACTTACTATGTACAATTATGATCTCATTTGACCCTTACAAGAACCCTGGGAGGTGTATGTTATTTATTATTTTCATTTTATAGATGAGGAAATTGAGGAAATAGAGGTTAAACGATATGTCTAAGATCACACAGCCAGGAAGTGTCTGAGGGTAGATTTGAACTCAGGTCTTCCTGACTCCAGGCCAGGCACTCTGTACATTGTGCCACCTAGCTATTCAACCCTGATTTTGCTAGTTACTACCTGTGGCCTTGATCAAATTGTTTACTTTCTTTTGGCCTCTGTTTCCTCATCTATAAAATGAGAGGGTAGAACTAGATGACCTTTATAAGCTCTTCCACTGATTATAAAACCCATTCAAAATGAACTAGATACTCACTGGGTGAGGGGGACCATTAGGCATTTGTCATCAGCATCCCTGATTGAGAAGAAGAAAGTCACAAGACAGAACATGTCTGCCATTTCCCTTTTTGATCTCTTTTCATTTTGCTACTGGGGAGATAAGGTAGCAAAACACAAAGCAATAGGAGAGCCCTGCAGAATTGCTCTGAGAGTTAGGAGTGCTAAGTGTAGAGGGCCAGTCTCTGACCTGGTCCATACATGGGAAGACTCTGGTTCAGGAGCTCTCCTAAACCAGTTCCCCACGAAGGCTATATTATGTCTTCAGATTGGCTCACCATCTCTTCCTGACTTGCAGGAGTTTAGGACTCGATAACTGAGCTGTGACTCAGACACAGATGCATGCAAGAGAGCAAGGATAATAAAACATATGGAATCGCATAAGTCAACAAGGACATAAAAATATACAGATATGCTAAGTGTACAAGGACAGTAAATATTTTTGCATGTATTCCTAAGAGATAATTGCTTTGCATTCATTATACAAACCCTGCCCTCTGATCAATAAATTGGAAACTGCTATGACAGATTCTCGCCTTGCTTGCATCCACCATTCCACACTTCTCAGTTCGGCCTGTGCCCATTTTAATGCAGGCATCAGCTAAGGAAGTCAATCAATCCTTCTCTACCAATGCTGCAAGAGAGTAATTAAAAATCTTTGAAATGAGGTCACTCTGAAGCCCCAGAGAGTCAGAACCAAGCAAAATTAAGAGGGATATCCAAAATTGCGGCCCCTGGAAGGACAATGACAGAAGAAAAGATTACATCCTAAACCACACTCCCAGATAGGACATGGGCAAGGCCTGGGAAGGATTCACCCCTGCCCCTATTCAGCAGGGCAGAGGGACTAGAAAGAAGCAAATACTTATCAACCAACTCCATTTTCCATGGTGAGTCCCCAAATTGTTAACAATAAAATATTGATGTTGGGAGGAATTGATCAATCATCAAATCCAACTTCCCATCAATAGAGGAATCCTATCTCTAGGTTCTCTAAAAGATAGGAATGTAGCCTCTTTTGGAACATTCCTATATTGAACCATATCATATTAAAGTAAGTTTTGAGTAACCCAGTTACCAGACAGATCGGTTGGCACTACTGGGAAATTCTACTCTATTTGTCGGCTTAAAAGGAAATCCTGGTAGCCTGTAGGCTGTTAGACTGAACTGATCTCAGTTCAGTCCATTAGAACAAATAGACCTTCAGTTTCCTGTTCTATTTTTCAAATATCTAGAGATATCTGTCCCATCCTTCACGTAGTCTCTCAAGGCTAGAAATCCCCAGATTCCCTAACTTTCTCTCCCAGGACGAGGCTCTCGGGTGTCTTGATATCTTAGTCATCATTCTCTGTACTCATTTTAATGAGTTGTTACACTTAAAATGTGGTATTCAGAACCAAATAAGGATGACAGAAACTTGAAAGGCCATACCCAAATTGGTGAGTGGCCACTGGTCATCATTTATCTTTCCTATGATTACCCCTCTGATATCAGACCATCACTATCAAGTTTCCTGTTACACTCCATCCTCTCATAAGTTTTCTTTTCTACAGGCTAAACAGCCCCAATTTTTCAACCAATCCTCTTATGACATGGACTCAAGACCATTCACTATTCTCATTTCCCTCCTCTGGATATTTCCCAAGTCAACAATGGGGGGGAGGGAATTGGGGGTAAGTGGCTTGCCCAAAGTCACACTACTAATAAGTGTCTGAGGCTGGATTTGAACTGAGGTCCTCCTTACTCCAGGACCAGTACTCTATCCATTATGCCACCCAGTCTATTGTTTAGCCAAGCTCATTAGCTGTAATTGGGTAACTGGGTAAGTAACAGACTGGGTTTCCGAGCTAACCTGGTGGCTGTTACTTAACCTGTGGTCTTAGAACACCTCAAGAAAACAATATGGTCTCTGGAACACATGTTGCAACCCAGATCTACAAGCTTAATGCAAACAACTTCCTTTAGCAATTTGGGAATACCTAAGACCCTACTTCGACCCTACTTCAACCCTACGAAGTCCTCATTATAAACAACCCTGTGTTTTTCCTCAATCATAATTACTTTTTGTAGAGAGAACTATTTTTGCTACTGAGGGCCTAAAGACTTGTTTCCATCCCATCTATTTCAGGTATCATGGCCTCTCTCCCTCCACTTCTCTCCCCACCTGCTTCCTCTGGCACCTGCTTAGGAGTGGAGAAAGAGTCCTCCCAGGTATCCTCTAATGGCTCCAGAAGTCTGACCTGTGACACATTAAGACTTTCTGGGCCCCTTAGTTGCATGAGAATGCCTAGGAGTAGGGGGAGGAGGAAGGAGGGCTTCTCTGAGAAATTTTTTTTTTAAATTTTCTGGTCTTTATTAATTTGTTTGTTTACTTTTTGTTTACAAGATTCAGTTCCACAATTCCTTGAGTTTCAAATTTTCTCTTCCTCCCCCCTCCTCCCCCCCATGGCGGCATACAATCAAGTATAGTATCTGCAAAACTTTCACATTAGACGTTAGTCAAGTTATAAAGAAGGATTGTATTAGATGGGATGAACAATGGGAAAGAGGAAGCAAAACCAAACAGGAAAAAGAAAAAGATCAGGTAGTTTGCTTCAATCTGGATTCAAACTCAGTTTTTTCTAGTTCTTTCTCTGGATGTAGACATCTCTCTCCATCATGAGTCTTTTGGAGTTGTCTTATAACCCTGAATTGCTGAGGAGAGTCCAATCTGTCAAAGTTGGTCATCGAACATACGTTGTGTATATAATTGTGTACAAACTTCTTCTGGTTCTACTCTTCTCACTCAGCATCAGTTCGTATAAGCTTCTCCAGGTAAATATGAAGTCCATCTGCTCCTAGTTTCTTATAGCACAATAGTATTCCATAACATGCATATACCACAACTTGTTCAGCCATTCCCCAGTTGATGGGCATCCCCTTAACTTCCATTTCTTTGCCACCACAAAAAGAGCTGCTATAAATATTTTTGTAGATATGGGTCTTCCTCCTACTTCTATGATCTCCTTGGGATACAACCCTAGAAGTAGTATGGCTGGGTCAAAGGGTATGAAATTATTTATAGCCCTTTGGGCATAATTTCAGATTCCTCTCCAGAATGGTTAGATCAGTTCACAACTCCACCAGCAATGCATTAGTGTTCCAATTTTTCCACATCCTCTCCAGCATTTGTCTTTTTCCTGTTTTGTCATCTTAGAGAATCTGACTGGTGAGATGTGGTACCTCAGAGTTGTTTTGATTTACATTTCTCTAATCAAAGTGATTTAGAGAATTTTTTCATATGCTTATAGATATTTTTAATTTCTTCCTCTGAAAACTGCCTGTTCATATCCTTTATCGTATCATGATTTTTGTTTTTTTTGTTCATATCCTTTGATATCAATTGGGGAATGACTTGTATTCTTATAGATGTGACTCAATTCTCTGTATATTTTAGAAATAAGTCCTTTATCAAAGACATAGGTTGTAAAAATTCTTTCCCAATTTTCCACTTCCCTCTTAATCTTGGTTACATTGGCTTTGTTTGTACAGAAGCTTTTCAATTTAATGTAATCAAAGTTATCCATTTTGCATTCTTAATGCTCTCTAATTCTTGTTTGGTCGTAAAGTCTTCCCCTCTCCACAAATCTTACAGGTAAACTATTCCTTGCTTTCCCAGATTGCTTACAGTATCAGCCTTTATACCTAGATCGTGCACCCATTTAGCCTTGATTTTGGTATATGGTGTTAGATAAGGGTCTATGCCTAGTTCTGCCATACTATATTCCAGTTTTCCCAGCAGTTTTTGTCAAATAGTAAGTTTTTATCCCAAAAACTGGGGTCTCTCGGTTTATCAAACAGTACATTACTATATTCATTGACTGCTGAGTGAGATTTCTTAAACTGTAATTGAGAAAAATTGCTATTTTCCATTCTATTAATAACCAATTATTAAATTAGGATCCAAGTTTTTGCTTTCTATTTTTTTTCATTCAGGGACCAGCCCTTGTAGGTCAATCAGTCAGTCTCTGAAGGACATTGCTGAAGATGAGATTGCCTAAATCCTCTAGGTACATGCTCTGTCATCTTGGGCAGGACCCTACCCAACTAGAAGACCTTACAGAATCTACTCTAGGTGCATTCTTGCCCTTAGGAAATGAGGTCCTGTCCTTGAAATCTTCTATCAGAAGTTAGGGTGACCCAACTCATGAAGAAAGCCAACCAGAGTGATCTAGGTAGAGATGAATTCCTTTGTCTGGATTGCTGAAGGTGGTTGAGTATCATGATCAAGTCACATTCTCAGCAGGAGGAATGAAGACAATATAGGACATTAATTGTTAACCAATTGTCAACCAATCAGAATTTACTTTCACCTGGCTGGGGCACTTCTTTTTCCGGAAGTATTTATGGCTATCCCTTTACCAAAAGAGACCACTGACTGTCAATTTATTATTTGCTAGCTTAAGTGCCCAAAAATTCTGTCTCCCAGGCTTTTCATTTATCTCATAGTGCACTGGAAAGTACTTTTATGTATGTAAATACTTTTTATAAAATGGAAAGCAGGATAATGGTTGTATTATTTTATTTACAAGTTGATACCTTTTATGTTTCTTCTCAGGTACAAATTATCCTCAGTAAAGGGCTGAGAACCCCTCATATCACTGCCCTTTGATAATCAGAACATGAAATTAAAAAACCTTGAGAAAATAATATATTTTACCAAATAACATGAAAATATCTTAAAATTAATTTTAATAACATGATAGCTTATGCAAATAATAATAATATGAATAGCTTTATCAGAATGTGGAGTATGGAGCAAGAAAGGTCTACAGTGATAATTGTCATACCCAAGCCCTATCAGTTCAAGAGACTTTATTAGGTACTTCTGCATGCCAAGTACCAAGTTAAGAACTAAGGGGACAAAAACAAGAGTCCCTGTCCTCAAAGATGCCAGAGGAGAGAGAATATAGAGATAAAAGAAGAGCCCTGAGAAACATCCATAGTTAGTGGCCATGGCACAGATAAAAATCCTGATACCGAGAAAGAGCAGTCAGAAGTGCAGGAGGAGATCCAAGACAGAGAAATATCACAAAAAACCCAAAGAGGAGAGAGAATCCAGAAGAAGGCGGTGAACAGTGTCAGATACTACAATGCCAAGGAAGACCATTAGATTTCACAATTTAGAGAATGTTGGTCACTTTAGAGAGAGCCATTTCAGTGGAGGGATGAAAGGTTTAGGAGAAAGTGCTAGAATGCAAAAGGTTTAGAAGAGAGTGTGGATTACTTAGTCAAGGAGCATAAGGGAAAAGGGAAGAGAAATACAGGACAATAAGCTATGAAGGAATGATAGGATCCAGTGCGGGTTTTTTCCTTTGTTTTAAGAATAGGGGAAATCCAGGTATAATTTGTAGGCAGCAAAAAAAGAACCTAGTAGAGAGGGAGAGATTTAAGACTCAAGAGAGGTTAGGTAGAATCATTGGGAACTTGGTTGGGGAAGATGGGAAAGAATGGGATTAAAGGTATGGGTAGACAGGTTGACCTTATCAAGAAGAGCAAGCTCTTCTTCATGGAATGGAGTGAAGGCAGAGGTGATGTCAGTGATGATGCCCAGGGGCTGTGATATATGAAGAAAGGGAGAAGAGGGACATACTGGCAAATGGTCTAAAGTTTTTCAGTGAGGTATGAGACAGTTGAAAGGCTTCCCCTGCAAACTGGAGGAGAGAAAGAAGATTTGCAACAACCACTGTGCTGAGGCACAAAGGATCAATTAGAGGGAATGTAGAAGGATCGTCTTGCTCATTGAAGACCCAGAGGAGATTGGAAAACAAAAACGTGAAATGGACTGAGAAGCCATTGTCAGATAGTTGGCCTATTGGGGTGGAGATGGGATCAGGTTTGATGTAAACTACAACAACCCTGGGAAGTAGGCGTTATTATAATTCCCATTTGATAGATAAGAAAACTTGCCCAGGAAAATATATCTAATATGTGCCTGAGGATGGATTTGAACTCAGCTCTTCCTCATAGCCTAAAATAATTCATGAAGAGCTAGAAGGAACCTCAGAGACCAGCCTTGTCAGATGATCATCAGCGGTGAGACCTTGGCCAATTCACTCCACTTCCTTGTGCCTCAGTTTCCTCATCTGTTAAATGAGAGAGAGTGGTGCTCTGAGGAGCCAATTGTTAAACATTTACCACTATGCCTCCAATTAGGCTCACAATCTGTTTCACACATTTATTAGCTGTGTGACCTTGCATAAATCACTTAACTTTTTGGGACTTCAGGGTCCTCGTTTGTAAAAGGAGGAGGTTGGCCTTGATGACCCTGAAAGTCCCTTGTTGTTTTGAATTTATGGCACTATCGGGGTAGGTAGGAGGCACAATGAGATAGAGTACTGGGTTTGGAGTCATAAAGACTCACCTTCCTGAGTTCAAATCTGGTCTCAGATACTTACTGGTTGTGTGACCCTGGGCAAGTCACTTCACCCTGTCTGCCTCAGTATCCTCTGTAAATGAGGTGGAGAAGAAGAGGACAAACCACTCCAGTGTCTTTGTCAAGAAACTTCAAATGGGGTCATGAGGAGTCAGATATGACTGAAAAATGACTAAACCATAATACCTGAGCTTAGCCTTGAAGGAAACTGGGAATTACCAGAGGGAGGAAATGAGGAGGGAGTATGTGTCAGGTATCGAAGACAACCCTTGCAAAAGCCCCAAGGCTGTGTAGCTTAACCAACCTCCTCATTCAGCCAGGGACCCCTCCCAGCACTAACCTCTCCCCTCACAGTCCTGGTCTCCCCTCACTGACAGTTTGCTCGACCTCATCTCATCCTAAGGAACTTTAATCAAGACATTGAAGGGACTGGTGGAAGAAACTGAGATTATTCACCCTGGAAAAGAGAGAGCTTAAGGATAACATGGTAGCTGCCTTCAGGAATTTCAAAGGCTATGGTGCAGAATATACTTAACTTGCTTGGCCCCATAGGAACAATGCATAGGTATAGCAGAGGCTAATTTTGCTCTTTTTTTTTTGGAGTGGGGAGGGCAGGGCAGTTGGGGTTAAGTGACTTGCCCAAGGTCATACGGCTAGTAAGTATTAAGTGTCTGAGGCCGAATTTGAACTCATATCCTTCTGACTTGAGGACTGGTGCTTTATTCACTGTGCCACCTCGCCATCCCCAGAGGCTAATTTTGAAATGTTGAAGTGGGTAGAGTATTGGACTGGGAAACAAGAAGACATGATTTCAAGTCCTCCCTCAAACCACAGCTTATGACCCCTGGGTGAGTCACTTAACTTTTCTTTGCCTCATCTAGCACCTGCCCCATAGGGTTGTTGGCAGGATCAAGGGAGATAGCACATCCAGGTGCTTTTCAAACTTCAAAGTGCTATATAAATGGTGGCTATCACTATGATTGTTACCACTTCAAATTGTTTTGGGCCAAGGATGTCATCTTGCCCTCTAGGAAATGATTAAACAAATTATAGCATATTAATGGAAAGGAATGCCATGGCATCAGAGGGAATGACTAATATTAGCAATTCAGAAAGCAAGTGCAGCACACAAGACAAGAAGAACCATATTGACCATCACTAAAACGGTGTAAATAAAAGTTGAATTCCAAGCAATTGCAATGACCAATGTTGGCCCTGGAGAAGAGAGGAGGAAACACTCTTTCCTACCTTTGAGAGAGCACTGGGGGACAATGGTGTGGGATGCTATATACACTGCTGTATGTAGTCACTTATTGCAAGGGAAAACAGGGTGGTGGTTAAATTGGAAAATGACTCTGATGTAATACATTCATGAAACCAATTATTTAAAAAATAAAATGAATGATGCATCCTCCTTGGGAACTCATGACCTGATTAGTATCTGAGTATTGTGAAGGAAGACTGCCCTCCCTCCAGTCTTGCTAAGCAAGTCTCCCAAGGTGCTTTGCTCAGGGTCAGGTAGCAGCCAGTCATTTAACAAGCATGTCCCAGATAGAATAGGGAGCCACATTTAGTCTTAAATCTATTTGTTTCCCCTGATAGTCAAGGGTACAGAATTTTCTTATTCTCTTCTGAGGCTCAGAAGATGATAGTTATAAATCCTATAGAAGAGGGGAGAAAATATTCCTTGGGTCTTTTCATTCATCCTTTCCTGATCTGGTCTCTCCTCCTCCAGTCAGACAGCATAGTCATTGTGTCCTAAATATGCCCCAAGGGGTGTATAGACGTTCAGGGATGAGGAACAGCTCTGGTGTGAGGGCTTTTCACCCAATTCTCACCTATGGCTCTAATATAGCATACACAGTGGCTGACCCTGGTAAACCATCTCAGTAAATGACTAACCCAAATTAAGGATAGCCAACAGGTCTCAAACCTATCAGTGAGTTAGGGGGAGTGTCTATCTACCCTAAGCATGTGATGATTTTTCCTAACAGAATGAGCAGATAACAACAATTTATTCCAATGACTATGAAGGCAGCTGAAGCAGGTATTGTGGAGCTCTTAGAGCTTGGCCAGACATCAAAGAAGCCAACTTCATTTACTGTATCCTGGGCCACTGCAAGTTGTCTTGACTTTTGTCCTTCCACTGGACCTCAATGACTCAGGAAGAGAACATGAGTCTGATGACTTTTGTCTAACTCTGCCTCACTTAAATCTAATTCATGAGTAAGTCAAGATATCCCTTGTGAAGTCGTTGGTCTTCTTCAAAAATAAAGAGCAAACAACAACAAACACAATTTATTAAGCACTTCTACTATATGCCAATTAGTGTTTTAAGCACAAATACAACCAAAGGGGAGATGATTTATCACACAGTGACAGAGCTTCCTCTTTACTATTTCCCATGTTAAGATCTTTTGGTAGTCAATGAAATGAGAGCCAATGTGATTGAAGCCCCTTTCAAGGGACTATGAAGGACCAAGACACTAAATTAGGATTATCATGGTCATCAGATACCACCAGTGAGGTCAGCTGGCACTGTGCTGAGAATGATTAGAAAGAAACATCCTCAAATGCTGGGTCTGTGAAGGCTAGAGGACTAACCGTGAGCATGAGATGACTCATAAGTTTCACTGTTTCAATGACTTTCAACCTATTAAAGGCAACCTGTCAGTCATCTGCTATGTGAACTTGGGAAAATCTCTTGATTTTTCTGGGCCTTAATTTCCTCATATACAAAATAAGGATTAAAATGCCAATTCTGATGATCTCATAGATATACTATAAATATGAAAATGAGCTCATGTGTGTCAAATGCCTTGAAAAGCAGAGAACCCTAAGGGCAGCTAGGTGGCTCAGTGAGTAGAGCGCTGGCCCTGGAGTCATGAAGACCTGAGTTCAAATCCAGCCTCAGACACTTAACACTTATTAGCTGTGTGACCATGGGCAAGTCACTTAACCTCAATTGCCCTGACTTCCCCCTCCAAAAAAAATACCAAGACAAAAAGAAAAGAAAAGCAGAGAACCCTATGTAGATATAAGGGGCTCTAAATTAGGATTTTCTATTTGTAAATAGAAGTCAGTATTATACTGGCTTCCCAAGTTTTGGGTCAGGGTAACAGGTTGGTTTTTGTCTATAGATGTGCAGATGAACCAGCCACAGTAGGCAGCTGACTCGAGGGTAGAGGTGCTGCCAGTTTGAGTCAGGTAAAAGACAAAAGGCTTCACTGCCTCAGGTGATTCATACAGGTCTACTATGTTCTTCTCCTAAGAGATGTAAAGAAAAAGGCTGTTAACAAAATCCTAGAAGATAATCTTTTTACTTTTTACATTACATTTTTACATTACTTTTTACCATTATGACTGGGGAAAATCCTTAATTTCAATTACACAAAACTGAAAAGCTTTTGTAATAACAAAATAAGATTTGAGCTTGTTCTGGCTTATCTATGGACTTCCTAAAATGTGGCACCCTAAACTGAACATAGTATTTCAGATGCAGTTTGACTAGGGCACAGTTACATCAGAACCCTGCCTTATTTTTCAGGGAATTATGCCTCTCAAAGCAGTTTAAAGTATAATTTGGTTTTTGTCTTCCATTTCACTCTGTTAATTCTTATCAGGAGCTTTCCTGTTCAAGTATCCTTGGAAATATCTTACATTAAATTGATAACTGGCCTCCCACAAATATATATATATATATATATGTATATATATATATATATATATTTTAATTTGGAGAAAGGAAGGAGAATACTTCTCTCACTCAGTTCTAGTCAGGAATATAGGTCTCAGGGGGAAAAATAGTCCCCAACAGTTCAAGGACTTAAGACATGGATTTCTATTACAAATAAGACAGGACTACTTTAATTTAAAACTAAATACTTCCTTGGAAAAGTGAAACTACCTCCATCATGGCCTCTAACATCGTTTTCACCCCGAAGGTTTAGGATTTTGTAACCTTTTAGTTTGGCAAAGTTTGTAACATGGAAGGTAATAGGTTACTTTCAACCATCAAAAGGACAGAGCTGAACAGGCCTGGATCCAAGCAAAAAAGGAGATGCCTAGAGGTATGTGACCTGACTAGAGTAGAAGTAGGTGAGGCTTCAAGACAAGTCTTCTGAGATCTCTCTAATAACCTTCCCCTCTCTTCCCTCCCATATGGTCATAGCAATAATCTCTTGACTCTTTTTCTTCTTTCTTCTCTATCTGGTATCCAAAAGAGCAAACGTTTCTTTTTTCTGCTCTCTCTGTCCTGCCTCCATTTTCTTCTGGAGGACATAGCAATAAAGAGAATATTCAATCCTTGGTTTCTCAATATCAATTTACCAATCAAGAAGCATATATTAAGTATCTATTCTGTGCCCATCACTGTGCTCAGCCTTGGGATAAAAGGATGGAAGGCAGAGAAGCAATAGCCAATCTCTTATTTTTTCACATTTCCTCCCAGTTGGGGAATCTACATAGCCTTCTGAGAAGGCAGGTATCCTTTTTTTTCCTGAAATAATTGTATCATATTTTGAGAATTATTGTTAAAGATTCAGTTTTCATTCTACTGAAGCCATTATAAAGGATTCATATGTTTATATTGAACTAGAAATTTCCCCCAAGGCAGAGAAATAGTTTTGATTGGTCTCAAATTTCACTGTATTTATTTTAGAGTTATTATTGAGCTAAGAATTTCATCTGTACTTCATGTATTTTGTGGTTCCCATTAAATACTTTTCTAATAACTGAGCAAAATGTTGTCTTTATTTTGTGGAAAGTGTTTTCCAGACAGTATACTGGCCTGTGCCTAGATCCTGAGAGATTTGAGAGGTTCAATGGCAATGTAGATCTTTTTTATAGGACTTGGATTTCCATCCTAGCACTGCCATAAAGTAAGCATATGACCACAGAAATGTCACTTAGCCTCCCTTGGCCTCAGGCTCCTCACCTATAAAATGAAGGTATTGTGCCAGATGGCCACTAAGGTGCCTTCCAGCCCTAATTTATAAAACTGTGATCCCATGTTATATTCATCCATGTCTCCACAATTTTGAACTTGTGAATTTTTTTCATCAGCAAACTAATTTGTTAATTCCTACTAAATTTCATCATGTTAGATTTTGTTCACTGTTCTGTCCTGTCAAGGCAAGTTTCTTTAAAAGAACTCTTTAACAAAACATAACCAGAAAATTATAAATTATATGAGACTTCTATATGGACTTTTGCCTACCAAATTTTATCCTATTCATTTTCAGCAACTTACCACCAGCTGAAGTGTGGGCTGATCTCCCCTCATGACACAACACAAACATAAGCCCGATGCCTTTATACCCATGTAAATAGGCTTCCCCTTGTCTTTAGGAAGGGAGTCATCTCTACATGGTAATACCTCCAGAGTCACTGGAAATACAACAGGAGAAAAGGGTGTCAAATGGCCAGGTCAATCACACAGATGGGAGTGCAATTACTGCAACAATAAGTCATTTGTGGAAAAGTAGATGGAGGGGAGAGGGTAAATGACTTATTAGGGTTCCCTCCATCCCTGGGTCAGTGGCTTACAGATTTAGCCTGGGTCTCTATGTATCTCCTTCAGGGAAATTCTAGAGAGAGGTCCCCAAATCTTGGGCACTTCTATCCTGGCCCCTCTCTTTGCTCTCAACTACATAATCCTTGTGGTTAGGTATCTAACATGCATCATTTATTCCTTCAACAAATATTTTTAAAGAATATTCTATGTACTAAGCAATGGAGATGTGGTCTCTGCCTTCATATAACTTGTGTTCTATTTAGGAATGGATAGAAAATAGGACTTGGATATGGGAAAACCTGGTTTTGAGTTCTGCCTCTGGGATACACTGGTTGTATGGCCTCTTAGGGTTCTAGGCAACTTTCTAAGATAATAAATATAACCAGGCTTCTGACCAAGCCTGGGGCATTTTGCACGCTGAGGTTGTTTTGCACAGCAAAGGGAGCTGTCTTCTCATTGGCAGAGAAGGCTGAACATAGTGCCGCCTAGCTGTTGAAGGACTTGGAAAGTTGGTGCCAGCATTTGGGGGAAGAGAGAGACAGTCTAGACTGAGACTCTGCAGGAGAGACACTCAAAGAGAGAGTCAGCAGACATGTAAGGGGAGCCAATTCTTCAACATGCTCCTGATTTTTATCTCGCTTCCCTGAAAGCTGCTACAATAGATATCCTTGGTTGAGAATGGGCACTGTCATGGTTTGAGCTGAGAAATTTGTGTTGGTCCCCACTGAAGAGCAAGGTAACTAAATGTTGCATATTTTCTGATATATTCTAATTGATGGAAACTCTTTAGTTTCTACTTTTTTTCTTGGATATATGGGGTTTACATTGCATTTGAGGCAGCCAGGTGGCAGAGTAGACAGAGGGCTGGGCCTGGAGTCTGGGAGTCCTGGGCTCAAATCCAGCCTGAGATACTTGCTGTCTGACCCTGGGAAAGTCACTTTGTCTCAGTTTATTCATCTGTAAAATGGGGATAATAATAGCACCCATCTCCCAGAAGTATGTAAAACGAATGTGTGATAATCATTGCAAAATGCTTAGCACAGTGCCTGGTACATAGAAAGAGCTATGTTAGCTATTATTATGATGGTCTTTTGTGTAACTAGTATTTTATCGGAACAAGTCAAGTTGGAGAGTGAAAGCCAAGAGCTACATTCCCTAAAAGATGACCAAGGAAACAGTTTTCCATCTGAACCTAGATTGATGAGATCAGAGATGTTTGAAGGGAGAGAGGGACAGTTAAATAAAGTTCTATCATGATACCCCTCTCAGATACTGGAGAAAAGAGTTCAGAGCCTCTGTGGTACACCTAGAGCATGTCTCCTCATTCCCACAGATGCCTTAACCCTCACCTCCTCTGAGCCAACATACAGACACAATATTTGGCTCTCCTCCTCTACACAGAGGAGGGTCAGGCCTAAGATCAGATCTACCCATGCCCCTCATGAACCACATCTATACATTCAGACAACCCATGTGGGCATGCCTATCTTACATGTAGGTACCACCAACTCTGCAATGCATAATTTGCAGAGAAGGTATGTACCTGCCTTGTTAGATGATACTTCCTTGTCCAGTAGTTCACTATATAAATGCAATAAGAAGTCCCATTCCAACTTCTAACATATGCACAAAAAAGAAAATCTAAAATATATCCAAAGTTATTTCTGTGGAGAGGGCATTAGTGATTAGGTTGTACAGGAGAGATATTACATGGGAAATGTCCTTTCGGCTAGTTTAGAAAAGAAGCTAAGGATTCTATGAGGCTGAAGTTAGTGGAGAAGGCATCCCAGGAAATGGGAACAACTTTGCAAAATACTGGAGATGGGAAATGGAATGCCAGATACAGAGAAAAGAAAATAGTTGATATTACTTGCACATGAAGTCCATCAAGTCAGTAAGTTAAGTGCCTACTATTTTCTAAGCATTGTGCTGAGGGGTAGGGTTACAAAGGAAGTTATAAAATAGTTCCTGATATCAAGGAGCTCATAGTCTAATGGGGGAGATCATATTAAAAAAAACTATGTACATATGAGAGAAGTGTGTAATAAGCCTAGAAAAGGGGGAAGGAACCAGACTGTGAATGGCTTTAAAAACCAAACAGAAGAGTTCTTATTTTATCCTAAAGACAAGAGATAAAGATATGAATTGGCAAAAAGAGAGTAATGGAAGAGAGACTTAGAAAGAGAATTAACAGCAAACCCATACCCAAGGAACAGAGTGTCTCAAATTTAGAATAGAACAAACAGAAGTTAATAATTTCAAAAGAAAAAAGAAATATTAAATCAAAGTCAAAAGACTCACAAAGGAGAAGAAAATGTAAAGTATCTCATAGCAAAGATAACTACCTGAGAAAACAGATCAAGAAGAGATCGTTTAACAATCACTGGACTTCACCCATTCTGGAGAACAAAAATGAACTTTGCCCAAACAACTATAAAACTGTGCATACCCTTTGTCCTAGCAATGGCACTGCTAGACCTGCATCCCAAAGAGATCAAAGAAAGGGGGAAAGGATTCAAATGCAGAAAAATATTTATAGCAGCTCTTTTTTTGTGGTGGTAAAAAATCAGACCTTGAGGATATGCCTATCAGTTGGGGAATGACTGAACAACTTGTGGTATATTGTTGTGATGGAATACTATTGTACTATAAAAAATGACGAGTAAAATGGTTTCAGAAAAACCTGGAGAAATATCTGTAAACTGATGAAAAGCGAAGTGAGCAGAACCAGGAGGACATTGTACATAATAACAGCAATATAGAAATGGTGATCAAATGTGAAAGACTTAGCTGCTCTGATGAAGACAATAATCCAAGACAATGACAAAGGATTAGCGATGAATGGTGCCATCCACCTCCAGAGAGAGAACTGATAAACTCTGTGTGCAAACTGAGGCATATGTTTGTCCCACTTTCTTTATGTTTTTTGCTTTTTTGTCGTTTGGTTTTTTTTTGTAGCATGGATAATATGTAAATGTGTTTTACATGGAAAAAAAAATAAGGTAGTGACTGAAAAAAAAATCAATGGACTTTCTGAAAACCATGACAGAGAGAGGGAGAAAGAAAAGGAGAAGGAGAGAGAGAGAGAGAGAGAGAGAGAGAGAGATAGCGTGTTTCAATACATCATGAAAATCATGAAAGAAAATTGCCCCATCTTTTTAAAATTTTTTTAAAACTTTTTTATTTTAAGTTTTGAATTACAAACTCAATCCCTCCCTCCCCTCCTCACTCCCTGAGACTGTAAGCAATCAGATACAGGTTAAACACATGCAATTATGTAAAATATTTCCATATTGGTAATTTTATGCAAGAAGATTGAAATAAAAGAAAAAAAAGGTATAATAGCCTGTATTCAAGTAATATCAGGTCCCCCCCCCCCTTTGGAGGCAGATTAGTATGCTTCATCATTAGTCCTTTGGGATTGTCTTGGATCATTGTATTGCTGAGAATAGTTAAGTCATTCACAATTCTTCATCGAAGAATATTGCTGTTACAGTATACAACATTCTCCTGGTTCTGTTCACTTCACAAAGCATCAGTTCATGTAAGTCTTTCCAGGTTTTTCTGAAAGCATCCTGCTTATCATTTCTTATAGCACAATAGTATTCCTTTACAATCATATACTACAGCTTGTTTAGTCATTCCCCAATTGATGGGCATCCCTTCAATTTTCAATTCTTAGCCACCACCAAAAGAGCCGCTATAAATATTATTGTACAAATAGGTCCTTTTCCCTTTTGCTCTATCTCCTAGAGCTAGAGAACAAAGTAAAAATAAAAATAATCCATCGGTCCCTTCCTGAAAGAAATCTTAAAATGAATTGCTAGGTTTCCTGGTATTTATTCCTAGGAATGTCATGGCCAAAACACAGAGCTTCTAGGGCAAAGAAAAATACGAAAAGCAGCAAGAAAGAAAGAATCAAGTACCAAGGAGTTGCAGTCAGGATCAAAGATTTAGCAGCCGCCACTACAAAGAAACAGAACATGAACACAATATTCCAAAGGCAAGTCTTAAATTTACCCAGCAAAATGGAATATAATCCCAAAGATGAAAAAATTTGGATCTTTAGTGAAATAAAAGAGTTCCAAGGATTCTTAATGAAAAGACCAGAGTTTTGTAGAAACTTTGAAATACAAACATAGGAGAAACACAAAAAGGTGGATGTAAACAAGCAATTGGAAAAGTCTTTTTACAGAATGATATGGTTGCATTCTAGTGTGAAGAGAAAGAGTGATACAAGTATCCCTCAGGAACTGCGATGTAAACAGGAAGGAGTCATTAAAAGGTACAAATACAAGGCTATACAAACAAGGAGAGGATGAGGGGAGTGGGTGTCACTTAAACTTCACTTTGACCTGATACAAAGTAAAGTGAGCAGAATTAGAACAATTTACATTATAACAACAATAGTGTGAAAGCAAAAACATTTTGAAAGACTTAAGAATTCTTATCAACAATAGGATCAACCACTATTCCAGATGACCTAAGATGAGGAATGCTGCCCACTTCTTAACAGAGAAACGAGGCACTAGATATATGGAGTGAGATATATTTTAGGATGTGGCCAATGTGGAAATGTGTTTTGCTTAGCCATGCATATTTATTGAAGGATTTTCTTCTTCTTTTTTTTCCAGGAAAAGAAAAGGGAAGGAAAAGAAAGTGGGGAGGAAAAGAAAGCAGAAGTTTGTTGATTGATAAAAATAAAGTTCATTTTGATAAAAGATAAGAAGGAACCATTGGGACTTTCTGAGCAAAAGAGTGACATCATCAGACTTGTGCATAAGGAATAATATTTTGGAAGTTGTATATAGATTGGAGAGAGGAGAGACTTGAGTCAGGAAGTCTAGTTAGGACAAGAATTTAAGGAGTTCATAAACTTGCATGGAAAAAATAATAATTTTTATTTTACTAAACCTTAACTGAAATTTAGCATTTTCTTCAATTATTTCAAATAACTTTTTCTGATAAAGGGTCCATAGGCTTAATGATATTGCCAAAGACATTCATTACACAAAAATGGCTAAAAATTCATGAATTAGGAAATTACTAGAATATTCTCATTGAGAGGTGGTGAGAGCCTGAACAAGGGTGGTGGCTGTGAACTTGAAGAGAAAGGGATAGAAGACAGAAATGTTGTGGAGATGGGATCAACAAGATGTGGCAATTGATTGTGGAATGATGGGTATTATGCATCCTTATAGATTATGAACTCAGATGACTGGAAAGATAGGGGTTTCCTCAACAGACATAAGGAAGGTGGGAAGAGCAGGTGGTTCTCCAATGCCTAAGCCTCCTGTCTCCCAGAGTTATATACTTACTCAGTCATGCTGGACAATAATCATATTGTATCACAAATGCATTACAGCGGGTCTTTGGCAAGTCCGTGACAGATTTCCGTGAGGTTGCCCAGAGAGAGCCCGAGAATCTAACACTCACCGAGTAGCTATGAATGGCCCCAAAGTGGAAGGCTACTTCAGTGAGAAAGCACTGAACCAAAAGGCAGGAGATGTGAGTGTTAGTCCTGGCCTTTCCCTGCTAGCTAGAAGCTTGAGCAGTTACACAGCTGCTTTGGGGCCTCAGTCTTCTCATGTGTAAAAAGAGGGAAGGATGTTTTATCTAGCTCACCAAATTCTTATAAAACTTACAGGAGCTCATGGGAGCATGCTTCTCAAACATTATGGTGCTATGCAAATAGAAGGACATTAAAACCACTGGCCACAAGATCTAGAACCTGGGATCTAGAGAAATGGCCTCGCAGGAAGCATCCCAGGCAAAAAGATTGCATTGGACAGTGAGCTCAGTGCCTGCTGCTGGGGCCACCCCTGAACTTTGCTTTCCCTTGTTCCCCTTCTCCATCTTTCACCTTCTACACTCTCCCTCTTCCTCTTTTTTTCCCTCTGAAACGAGAGTCCTACCTAGTCCTACCTAGGTGGTCTCTTCAGTTCAACCTATCTGAGTACCCTCTCATCCTCTACATCTATCCATCTCTTCCTCCTCACTTCTGTCTTCATTGAAAAAGAACACTTTAAGGGCGGCCAGGTGGCACAGTGAGTAAGAGCACCAGCTGGCCGTGTAACCTTGAGCAAGTTACTTAACCCCAATTGCTTTAAAAAAAAAGAACACTGACAAAAAAAGGGTCAACCCATCTTTCCTTCCCATTTTTCACTGATATATGTGGGACTTTCCCCACCTCAGTTAAGCACAATAAATTACACATTACTCTAAATGAGACTGACAATCTTTCCATCCCAAGAAGGCACTGTGAACAGAAGGTAAGGTTGCCTCATAAAAGGAGACAAGAGGACAGAGTTTTTGACTCACCTGGGTTCACATTTTCTCCATAGGGAGTTGCTATGAGTGTCCCGTTCTGAAGGATCCAGACCTGCTGATGGGTGTCATGGATTTTCCCAAGAGGAGGGTGGTCTGTGTTGTGTGACCCATAACCATTTTCTGGCACATTTCCCCAGATTCCTCCCTTAACACCATTTGGGTTAGAGGAAGCTGGAACAGAAGGTGAGGATATTGAGGAAATGTGTTGGAACTGATGAATTCCCCCAGTGTTCCCAAGTCTGTAGACAGGAAGGTGTGATGACCTCTCCTCTCTTCCAGACCAAAGCCCAGGAGAGAAGGGATGGGCAAATGCACTACATGGCCCATTCTGACCACTGTTTACCTGGGTGTTTTCCTCCAAATTCCCCAAATTAGAACTCCCTCTGAAACTCTTTGCTACAGTTCCTTTACAGAGATGGGCAACAGAGGCCAGGGAGGGGAGAATTCCTGTGTTAGTCACAGAATGATGACTCCAAAAGCCTCATTTAGCATCCACCCAGGATTGCTATGGAAATTTGAAAAGAACATGGTTGTTAGGCCCTTAGAATCAAACCAAAACAAGCCCAAAAGTCTTTAATATGACAGCCATTAGAATAGAGATTATGTCTTTGCTCCTTCCCCCTTCCCTTAAGCCTTCTCTTCTTTAGGCTAAACACCTTCCACTGATCTCTATAGAATGGAGAATCAAGTCTTTTCATTATCTTGGTTGTCTTGATTTAGACATTTTCCAACTTATCAATGAATTACACATATCCAGCATCCCTTTCTTCAGACAGGGTCCCTTTAGGGTCTATTGTGAACTTTGGGGTTGTTCATTCACCTATTTTTAAGGAAAATCCTGTCAAATCCCAGAGTTGACTTGTAATCTTATCTCTGTAGAGGAAAAGTTCATGAGGTCCCTGGTGATTTCCCTACCTGAAGCTGCATCATTCATTTCCATGGCTAAGTGGATCCCTGTGGTACCTGTAAAAGTAAAAGAGTCAGTGGTCTAATGAATCAAATTTAAAGGAGTACCCAGGGACACCCCTAAACAATTTCATCCTTGCTGCTGTGACATGAGCATTTACCAGTAGGACAGCCAGAATGGGAGGTATGAACCTTATCCCAGAATATCCTGGAATGCAGTATAGTTCCACAAAGGCTCTCCCTTCTTGGAGTAGTATCCTTTAGAACACTTGGTGAACAAGACCTCAAGAATAAATGCCCATCAGAGATCTCTCCAATATTGTGATTTGATCCCTGAAAAAGCACATTGTGTATCTGCATCTGGAGATCTCAAAGCTGAGATAATGTCACCTTCATTAACTAGCCTCCCCTCCCTCAAGTTTCAGAGAACTCCAAAATCTTCAGGTATCTTAGCTTGTCCCTATGCTGCATGCATGAAGTGAGGAAGAAAGTACCCTCCTTCCCCTCCACAATGGGACTGATGAATGGAAAATCTAGGTCATATTCAAACCCTGCACAGAGGTAGGTAAAGCTCCACACCGATGACTGAAGCCAGAGGAGGAGCAGAGAGAGAAAGATCCCAAAGCAGACATTTCCATTCACAGGCTGAATCTGAGAAGAGGGTACCTGAACTAACCACCAATTCTTAAGTTCCTGAGTACTCAAGCTGTGCTTCCTTCAGGTCCCAAAGACCCAGATAGGTTCTTCTGGGATTTCCCACCTGATATCCATACAAGCCAAGAGGATGACACTGTGTCTTTGCAGCTCTATACGGTGATGCCAAAAGGAAAGCTATTTCCTGGTGTCATGGAATCCTGTAGAACAAGAATCCTTTGTAAAGAGAATTCTTGTTGGACTAGTGGCTGAGCCAGATTGCCCCTTCCAACTCTTAGTATGTATTCTGTGGTTCTTTGGGGCCTGGGCTTCCAAGGGGAGGTGGGGAGGATAAGAGTAACAAGGAGATGAAAGCAACTCAGTGTCCTGAAAAAGTCATTGTAATTTTGTTTGTGTTTTCCTGGTGGTTTTTTTTTTCTTCTGGGGTTGGACTGGATTCAAGTTGAATAGGAACAGAAAGTCCTCCATAAAAGAACAAGATAGAAACCCCAAAATTGAATATTGCATAATTTTAATGACCAAATTTGTCCCCAAAGAAGAGATGAAAAAAAAAATACATTCTCTTCCCTTCTTTGCAGGGGTGAGAGAATATGGGCATAGACTATTACTGCCATGCTTGTTTGATCTATGTCAACCAAGTATGAGACTATATATCATTTATACATATAGTATGTGCATGCCAATAGATGATTTATTGCTTTAAAAACATTTTATTTCTTTTTTATTCTTTACTATTTTTATTTATATTATTTATGTTTTATTCATTATTATGCTCAATAGGTGTGGAAGAGAAAAATGTATTAAGAAGTGAAGGTGATGTAAAGGCAAATACTTTTAATACACAGAAGAATTTTGTTAGGTATCAAAGGGAAGCTCACTGGAAAATAGTTTGTAGACTCCACTTTATTTCTCTTTTTTAAAAAAAATGGGAAGATTTGCCTTTCTCCCAATCTATATCACCTCTATTATTATCTAAAATCTTGCAAAGACTAGTGACCTCTGTCACTCTGCAATAATAGCCCCAGCTTTTTCATTACCTGATTATGTCCTTCATTGAGATATGATGATTAGAAATCATCAAGCACAGCAAGAGATGGTTCTACCATCTCCTTCCTTATTGTGAATTTCAACTTCATGTTATCCATTCTTGTTCTCTCCTTTCCAGGACAAAGATAATCCTCCTCGATAAAGAAGAAATAAACAGATTAGGAGTTGAGTAATTCTGCCTTCTCTTCCCTAACCGTTATCACCCTCCCCTCTATTTGAAGTGTTCCATATCTTTCTCTGCTTTTTCTTCTTTTCCCAATTTAGTTTTAAAAGTATATTTTTATATTTTAGCTCTTATCTTTTTCTGGACTTCTGTGCTTCTGTCATTATTCTTATTGCCATGCTTTGGTATTCATTCTCACATACCTGATCTTGTTTTCATTTTCTAAATAGCTTGAAATTTTAAGTTTAAAAAAAAAAGAAAAGTGCAGACCGAGTATTTGAAGAACACACAAATGTGAGAAAAAGCAAGTTCAGAAGGAGACAGAGACAAGCAGGAAAGTTTTATTACCATCACGTTAAATTTAATATACATTTTAAAATGCTCTCTGTAATAGAATTTCACAGCTCCATCTACAATTGTCTTTTTCTGTTCTTTTATATGTTAAAATGTTCATTTTATGTCTAAGTTAATATTTTTAAAAAGAAAATTTAAATTAAATAATAAAGAGAAAAATCAATAGAATCCAAGGAAAAACAGACCAACATTGCAATTTTGGTCCTACCATGTTAAATTTAACATTTAAACTTAAAAACAAATTGTAAATAACTAAAGTTTATGATTTCTTATATAATTTTTGGTTATTTTGCATGTTGAAATATTCATGGTTTTAGTGGTTATTGCATTCACAACAAATTTTTTTTTTCAAAATTCAAATGATTTTTTCATGATCACTTCCAATTTAAAGTAACTTTAGAAAATAAATATTGTACCTTTCTAGCTTTGACTCAGTTAAGGATCTCCTTTTTTCAATTGGGAAAACTTTTTTAAAAATCTCTAGTATCTTTTTTTGCCTTTTTGGAGGGCTATTGGGGTTAAGTAACTTGCCCAAGCTTACATGGCTAGTTTTTTTGTGTGAGTGTTAAGTGTCTGATGCCAGAACTGAACTTGGGTCCTCCTGACTCCCGGACCAGCACTTTACTCATTGTGCCACCTAGCCACCCCAAATCTCTAGTATCTATGAATTTTTGTAAATAAAGAAAATCTAAATTTAAAAATTTATTTCCTGGGCACCCAGAAATTCTCTTTACAAAACATTTTCCCCTTTACCTTATCATTTAAATTGTTTCTATTTGAATCTTCAGAACTCTATTTTTTAGAGCTTCTCATTATTCTTGGACAACCTCCACCATGAGTGGCCTTGACTTCTCTGTACCATTCAAATGTACTGACTTCTAATCAGTTGTTATTCTTACAAATAGCCTGGAGAGATATGAACTAGGCATGCAATTAGATGGATCGAAGGGTTAGAACTTGAGTTATCTTTAGTGTTTTCATCTCAATTTGGAAAGAGGTATATGATGAATTGGCCCAAGAATCTGTTTAACCTTCTCCTATTTAATGTTTTTATCCTTGACTTGAGTGAAGGTACAGTTTCTTGCCTATCAGATTTAAGGAAGCACAAAAGTGGGGGTGACAGCTTAGCTAACATATTAGATGATGGAGTCAGGATCCAAAAAAGATCTCAACAAGCCATCAACTCTAATAAGATAATAGTTAATGGGGACTAGATATTCAGAAATACAAGATGGGGAAGAAATGACATAGTAGAAATTTACCTGAAAAAGGTTTAATGATTTTAGTGGGAGTTTTAGTGAATGTCAAGATTGTAATATGGCTGTCAAAAGAGGTAATGTGACATTACACGAAGTGTGGTGTCCAGGACTAGGGAAGCGATAGTCTAGTTACGCTCTGCCCTCAAGACTGATGTCAAGACAAGGTGCCACAGTCATGTGATTATTCTTGCAAATTTAATCTTGACTTAAGGGGAAGAAATCATTAAAATAGAGCTATCCCAAAGTAGAATGGCCTTCCTTTAGAAGTAGGACATTCCCCCTAATGAGACATCTTCAAGGAAAGACTGAATACCTACTTTTCCTGGTACATGGTAAAGGTAAATTCCTATTCAAGTACAGTTTGACTTTCATAATCTCTGATAATCTCTCTGATGCTATGACAGCAAATGGCAGATTCCTGATAATCTGTGAAGCAAGATAAAGTTGTACCTGGTTTTTCCTTGGTGAAATAGTCCAAAAGATCTGGTAATTATATGCCTCCTTAAAATGAAACATTTATTCTATAGCCTGCCCCTATTTTTAGACTCACCATAGATAACATCTATGTTACTTCCTAGAATTATTTTTTTTACACTTTCAGACCTTATCTGGTACAGTTAAGATTCTCAATCTAAGACAACTGGTTATAATTGAGTGTGAGATGCTATAATTCTGTTATCTGGTTGACTTCTATTTGCATAATCTATTTGTTTATAACATAATGGCAAGAATATGTCCTTATTTTAAAAATACCACACTAAAGAATTCTGCATTACCTTCATGAGAATATGCTGTAATGTTTGCTCAGGTCAGGGTTTCTTAAGTTGAAGAATTAACCCAAGACACAGTGATTCCAGCTTAGTTAGCTTTTATTTCTTATTGCCATGAGGAAGATCCCATTCAATGCCAGGTCCAATAACCATAAAGAAACTTCTTTTCAAACTACACAGGATTAAATATTTTTATCCTCTTTCAGGGGAAAAATTCAACCAAGGGTAGTAAACAAGATAAATGAAGGTCTAACAAGCAAGGAGATTAATGGAGGTGTATAATGTAGACAAAGTAATGGAGGTAAAGAATGGAATCACTGAGGCTCAGCAGATGTGTGGGGGAGGGTGTAGGATATTTGGAGAAAAGGGTAAAATATTAACAGATATTGATTACAGCAAGTTTATACATTGTTCTACTTGGAAGCAATCAAGTTTCCCATGGGAAAACATCTGCCTATAGTTCCTTAGATGAGCAAAAGCTAAACTACCCATATCTCTTTGCAATAATTAAAAACTTTAGAAGCAGAACAAGCCAAGAGAAAGCCTGGGATCTGCGATTCCATGCCACATTGTAACGCGAAAGAAATCACATTGATAACTTTTACTGACTTATACTGCTATTTACTGGTTTAAAAAGTACATACAGGGAGTCCCTTACATAATATCACCTTGGGCACTGAGTTCAAATTTGAAGATCAAAAGAATCCCTGTTTGCGGTGGAAACTAGGGAGAACTATTACAGCGTCTAGAGCAGGGGTGGGTAACTTACAGCCTCAAGGCCACATGTGGCCTTCTAGGTCCTTGGATGCGGCCTTTTAACTGAGTCCAAGTTTTATAGAACAAATCCTCTTATTAAAAGGATTTTTTCTGTGAAGTTTGAATTCAAAGGGCCACACTTGAGGATGCAGATGGCCACATGTGGCCTTGAGGCTGCAGGTTCCTCACCCCTGGACTAGAGTAATACCTTAAGGAGAATTGTGAAAGATGTTGCATCTGCCAGCCATCCAATGGAGCAAATACCACACCATCATTTTTTCTCATTATGTTCCAAAACCTGGGCAAAATGGACATATTTATGTTGAAAATAAACAGCCTTAATTAACTGAGTGGCAAAAGAGAACTCTTCCTTAGGTCGAAGTTAAATTTGAAATTCAAATTCAAATGTAAGCACTAATTGTGGGTGTCTTTTCCAAGGAGTTTAGCTTGGAGAGAGAAAGATAAAGTATAATTATCTGGTAGGCATGACAGGATCTACTGAGGATTTTTTTTTAAGGATGAGAGAGGTGTGGATCTGTCTGTAGGCATCAAGGAACAAACAAGTAGATAGAGAGAAACAAAAGACTAGAGAATGAATATGATTGTGGAGGCGATCTGCTGGAGACGATAAGAGTGAATGAGATAAAGGTTACATGTAGAGAGACTGACCTTGGCAAGGGGGAGGAATACTTCATCTAAGAATACTGGGAAGTAGACAACAGTAGGAGATGTGAGAGGGACACAGGTGCAACAGCAGAGAATACTAAACTTGGAATCAGGAAGCTCTGAATTTGAATTGTGCCTCATGTAACTTATTAGCTATGTGACCCTGAGTAAAGTACTTAACCACTGTCCAAGCCAACTTCCTATTCCATAAAACGAAGGGGTTAGACTGGGTGACTTATGTGGTCTCTTTAAGCTCTGATTCTATGGAATACCCATGGACAGCACACGATTAAGGAATACAAGTGACTAGGGGCCCGCACCAGAAGTCTGCATCCAGGGCACATGTACTGAGGGCACACATGGCAGGACCCACCATGGCACATGCTTTCTGATGCTCTCATCTTGTCTCTGCTGGGCATCATATCCCTGCTCCCCCATGTGGGGAGCTTTAGTGTTCCAAACTGCTCTCTGCTCCCATCGGCTGAGTTTGGGGTTTTCAAAGCCTTCTACTGCCTACTGTCCCTATCTACTGAAGCCACATGACTAGGAAGCCTCTCCCTAATAAGATCAAGCCGAGAGCTAATAAGTAGGTGAGATATATGTGTGTGCATGCAGAAATGTGTGCGCGTATCTCCTGAGTCATATGCTGTAGAAAGCAGGCACAAAGGAGAAAAAGAATAGGACCTGAGATAATTAGAGATTCATAGCGGGGTGGCTAGGTGGCACAGTGAATAAACTCACCTGCCCTGGAGTCAGCAGGACCTGAGTTCAGATCCCACCTCAGATACACTTATTAGCCCTGTGACCTTGGGCAAGTCACTTAACCCCAATTGCTTGGCCTTCCTCCTTTCAAAAAACAAACAAAAAAAGAAATTCATAGGAAACAAAGTTGAGGAGAAGAACCTGAAATGTCTGTATGCAAATGCCCAAAGTTAAGGCGACAAACAGGAGGACTTGGGCTTTTCTTTTCTTTGCATTCCTAGTGTTTAGCACAGTGTCTGGAACAAAGTTGCCTTCAATAAATGCTTCTTGACTGGCTGACTGACTCACTCACCGATTTCTATATCATTCTTCTTTACCAGGCTTGTGATCAGTTTCCTAAATTCCTTATCTATTTCATCTTGCTGTACAGGTGATCTAGAGTAAAAATATAGATCTTTTTTCAACTTACTTCAATTCAGCAGTTCTTAATACCTATATATACGAAGGTGTTAGAGACACAAAGGCATAAATGAGTGCTTGTTGACATAGAGTAACTGAAAAGGCTCCATCACATAAAAGCAAATTAGACTTCATGGGTATCACTGAGACTTGGTGGGAAGAAACCCATGACCATACCATGTCACTATGTGGGTATACAGTGGTCGAAAGGAAATTAATAAGGAAAGTAAGTAGTGTAGATTAAGGAGGAGTACTCATGTAGGAAAATCCAAGAACCAGAGATGACAAGCAGGAGTATTTGGTTAAAGGGGGAAATAAGAAGTGATTTTTGCAGACCACAGAGGCAGAAAGACAAAATAGATTAGGAATTTGAGAAACAGATCACCATCCTTGTGAAGGATTGAGTCACTGAGTCAGTCAATAAGCATTTAAAGGTTCCTATGGACCAGGCACTGTGCTAAGTGCTGGGGATAAGAAAAAAAAAAGCATAAATAGTCTCTGCTATCAAGGAGCTCACATCAGCATGTGAATGACTATGTATGTGCAAGATAAATGCAGTGCAAATGGGAGGGAATCTTAGAAGGTGCTAGGAGTGTGGGGGGCTAGGAAAGACTTCATGGCAAAAGGGGGATTCGAGCTAAATCTTGAAGGAAGCCAGGGAAGCCAAAGAAGTAAAGAGGTAGAACATTGCCATTATGGGCAACAGGGCTGAGATGGAGCTGGGAAATTGGAGTTTCCTATATGAAGAACAAGGAAGCCCATATAGCCAGGTTGTAAAGTGTGTGGAGAGAACAAAGTGCAAGATGATTGGAAAAGTAGCAAGACTCACAAAGCTCTTTGAATGACTGAGAACTTGATATTAGATCCTGAAGTTATTAGTTATTATTAGGGGGTCACTGGAGTTTTTTGAATAGAATGATGACATGATCAGACATGCACTTAAGGAAAATAACTTTGTCAGCTGAAAGGGGAATGGATTGAAATGAGGAAAGACTTGAAAAAAGGAGGCCAATTAATAGGCTCCTAAAGTAATCTAGACAAGAGATGATTAAGACGTGTAAATGTAGGGCGACTAGGTGGCACAGTGAATAGAGCACCGGCCCTGAAGTCAGGAGGACGTGAGTTAAAATTTGGCTTCAGACACTTAACACAAAAACTAGCCATGTGACCTTGGGCAAGTCACTTAACCCCAACTGTCCTACATTCCCCCTCCAAAAAGCAAAAAAAAAAAAAAAAAGACATGTAAAAGTGTGGTGAGTGGAGAAGAGGCATATGGGAGAATCTGGGAAGGGGAAAATGACAGACTTTTACAACAAAGCAGACATAAGGGATAAGTCTGAGTGAGAAGTTGCAGATGACAACCAGTTTGTGAGTCCAGCTGACTGGGAGAATGATAGTTCCCTCTACAATCATAAGAAAGTTGAGAAGAAGGTGGAGTTTGGGTAAAGAAGAAGAGTTCTGTTTTAGACATGTTGAATTTCAGATGCTTATGGGAAATCTAATTCAATATATATATATATAAGGTAATTGGTGCCACTGTAGTACAGTAACTGCACGAGACATTAGAGCTGTACACACACACACATTTATATATATATATATGTCATAAATATGCATATATAAGTATATACATATTTGTATATATACATACATTTATACATACATATACACAGGAGGAGAGGGTGATCAACTATATAAAAGGCAGCAGAGTTATCATGAGAGATGAGGATTAAGAGAAAGCCCCTGGGGATGGAGGATAGAGATAAGATGGTAAAAATAAAAAAAAATTTAAAAAAGAGAGTCATTAAGGCATATTTTTTTGATGTAGAGAAAAGAACAAAGGGAAGGCTAGATTGAAGAACAGTCAAACAAGACATTTTTGAAAGTTACAGGTTGAAGTCTATTTTAAAAGAAAAACCAACTGTACATAATAGAAATCTGTAGTTTTGTATTTTGTGTAAATGTCCATTGTTGTTAAGTTCAGAATAAAAACAATTTTTTAAAAAAAGAATAAAATTCTGAAGACACAACGAGAAATAGTTCTATAGAAAAAGAAAAATGAGATTTGTGTAAATAGACCTATATGGTTACACAGGAAACTTGCTAACCAATTTAGATATAAAAAGGAAATTATATAGAAGATGGATGTAAGGGCAGGAACTAAAGGTGAATTTATGTCATGGTTCTATAAAAATGATGTCAGGAATGCCAAGGGGCAGAATGAGCCACGGGAAACTAAGGATGAAACAAGGACCATTTCCTTGTATTAGAAGAAAAGAAGGGTCAAAGAAGGGATTGAATCTTTTCTTGGGAGCAGATGGGATAATAATAATTGGCCACAGGGAGAAGGTAAAGCTGTTCAATGTCTATTTTGTTTTTATTTTCTCAGAAAAGGAGAATATATTTGCACTGAATCAGTAGAACAAAAATGAGTGACAAAAAATTGACCCAAATGAATGACATTCTCACAAAAGAATTAATGGATGTGATCGATGAGCCACTGTCAGCAATGTTTGAAAGATCATGGAAAACAGGAGTAGTACTACGCAATGGTGAAGGTCAATGTCCCAATTTTTTAAAAAAGGGAGAGAATAGAGTGACCTAGACTGGGATTCCTGGGGAAATTCTAGAACATGTCATTAAAAGAATGGTAAACATCCTTAAAGGGAAGTGATGATCGCCAAGAGCAAGAGCCAGCATAGATTCATTAAGAATAAATCATGTCTGGATAATTTCACTTCTTTCTTTGGAAGGATTACTATATTTGTCTATGAGGTAAATTCTGTAGATATAATTTATCTATATTTGAACAAATCTTTTGATAAAGTATCTCATATTATTCATGCAGATAGCCATCCCCAATATATAGTCAAAGGATATGAATGGGTAGTTTTTAAAGGAAAAAACAATAGAAGCTATCAATGATCATACTAAAATATGCTAAATCACTGATAATTAAAGAAATATAAATTAAGGTAATTTTGAGGCTCCACTTCATATCTATCAGGCTGAAAAATACAACAAAGAAGAAAAATGACAAATGTTATAGGGACTATGGGAAAGCAGGTTCACTAGTACATTGTTGGTGAAGTTGTAAATCGTTTTAGTCATTCTGGAGAGCATTTTAGAACTATGACTAAAAATTTACCAAACTATGCATATCTTTTAACCCACTTATGTTACTGCCAGACCAATATACTAAAGAAATCAAAGAAAGAAGAAGGAAAAGCTTCCAAAAAATATCTACAGCATCTCTTTTCATGGTAGTTAAAAACTGGACAAAAAATTTTTTAACAGAAACTGAGGAGTATAGAGGAATGGCTAAGCAAATTGGGGCATATGGATGCAATGGAATATTCTTGTTTCATAAAAAATAATGAAACGGACCATTCCAGAGAAAAAGGAGATTTTCATGAACTGAGGCAGAGTGAAGTAAGCTGAACTGGGAGAAGGTGGAGTGGGAAGGACAGGTTAATTTTTTAAATTCTTGTCATTTGAAAAAGTAAAAATAATAAACCATTAAGACCAAACAAGGTATCCAAATATTATTCTTGTAGAGAAAATGATTAGGCAAATAATACAATGAAATGGTTTCAGAACTGGTTTGAATGGCTAGACTAAAAAAAATTGTTTTTAATTGCTCAATATCAACATAGTGAGAGGTCTCCAGTGAAATTCCACTGGGATCTGTGCTTGGCCTGGTACTGCTTAATAGTTTTGTTAACCACTTAGATAATGGTATAGACAGGATATCCATCAAATTTATGGATGGTGCAACACTGGACGACAGGCAGAATTTTTAAAAAAATGATCATAATAGGCTAGACCATTCAGCTGAATTGAATAAACTGAAATTCAACAAGTCTTATATTTGGGTATGGAAAGTCACTTTCGCAAGTACCAGAAGGGAAGGCATGGGTCGCAGTTCTGAAAAAGATCTGGAGGTCTGAGTGGAATGTAAGCTCAATAAGAGTCAGCAATGAAGCATGGCACTCCAAAAAAAAAACCTAATGTGGTATTTTTGTTGTTATTGTTCAGTCATATCTGACTCTTTATGAACACTTACATTTTAGGGTTTTTTTCTTTGTATTTTTGGTTTGTTTTTCAAAGATACTGGAATGGTTTGCCATTTCCTTCTCCAATGGATTAAGGCAAACAGAGGTTAAGTGACTTGCCCATGATCACACACCTAGCGAATGTCTGAGGCCAGATTTAAACTTAGGTCTTCCTGACTCTAAGCCCAGAGCTGTATCCACTGAACCACCCAGCTGTCTCCAATGTGGTCTTGGGTTATATTAAATTTGGACTAATTTCCAAGAATATAGGGGGGTGATAATTTCACTTTACTCTGTTCTCATCAGATCTCATCTGAAGTATTGTATTCACCAGAATGAAGTTAAGCCCAGGGAATATCATTGTTTTCCCCCTGTCTTGCCACATTCCTCCATTTATTACATAACCTACAAAATATTGTGTATATCTGAGTAAATGGTCCTTAATCTTATGATAATGATAATGCACAAACTTGTAGCACATATGGGGAAGTGGTGTGTAGGCAAACGTTTCGACCAAAATGGTTGGTAAGGTGGCACCATCTCCTCCTGGTACAGATACTTCTATCGCAGAAAAAAATGAGAGATTTGTCCTTGATTTGTTAAAACAATTTGGGGTCTTATTTGTCTTTCTTTCTTTTAATTAGTACTGCTGCAACTTTGTCTAACATTGACCTTGTGGTCAACTAAAATCTCCAGATCTTTTCCACATAAAGTGTTACCAGGTCAGGTCTCCTCCTGTACTTATGGAAGCGATTAAAAAAAAACTAATGTAAATGCAAGAGTTTGTATTTATACCTTTTAGATTGCATTTCATCATTCTCAACCCAGTCTGAAAGTCACATGAGATACTTTCAAATCCTAACTCAATAAAATATCTAGTATATTAGCCATCACTCCTAGCTTGGTGTCATTAGAAATTTTGCTGAGAATGCTTTTGGCATCTAATTTATGATGTTATCCATGTTGACTAAAAGAAATCATTGTTCTGCTGCTGACTGGTAGGCCTAACAACTTCCACAGGGAGGGGAGCTGTCTTACAGCATACAATATATAGGATTCCTTAATTTGGCCCAGGCATGTCCCAGACAGGCAGAATGAAAGAATTTTCAAGTTGGCATAAACCTGGGAGATGGCTACTGTAGGTCTTTCACTTGACATATGAACAAACTGATGCTTAAAGACATGGGGGGATTTGCCCCAGGTTAGCCAGCTGCTTCCTGACAGACTTGGATTAGAACCCAAGAGTCCTAATTCCCAGTCTGGTGCCTTCCTAGCAGACCACATCTGCCTCCCATCAAATCCCCGCTGACCGAACTAGACTTCTAGACTTGGTCCTTTTTTAGCCCAAAGCTCCTTTTGGCAGGGAAGGGAATTAACAGGACCATCAGAAAGCTAAAGAATCCATTTTCAAGAGGAACAGAGGAAGAAATCTCAGGAAGGAGAATGGACAGTGGAATCTGCTGCTCTTCTTTCCTGATTTTAAAGAGAACAGCTTGAGCTGTGATTAAGATGAGTATATTTAATCACTCAATTGCCAGGCAAGGCTAGGACCTAGTCATGGCAGTGAAGAGAAGCAGAGACCGATGGTGAAAGAGCTGGCCTCCCAAGGTTCGTGCTGCAAGTAATCTTTTGTCTCCAAAAGCTCATTGAAAAGCCAGAGGTTGGATGCTGTGGTGAAAAGGCATCCCACCCCTCCTTGGATTAGGAGTGACGAGATCTGACTTATGCCGTGCTGTATAACTCAGGGCTATTCACTTCCCCTTTCTGGGTCTCATTCTTCTCATCTGTAAAATGACTGAGGGGAGGGGAGTGATGGAAAAATAAAATAAAAGTAAAATTAAACCCTATGTGACCAAGTCTATCCCCAAAGAAGACATAAGAAAATGCACCTCCCTTCATTCTCTGTAGAGATACAAGGCTGCAGGAGTGAAAACTGCATACACAGTCAGGTTCGATGGGTGTTGGTTGTTTTCACTAAACTGCATTTTTTTCTTCCCTTTCTTTTGCATTCTTTGTTATGTGGGATGACCCAGCAGGTAGGGCAGGGTGAGAGAAAGATTCAGAAATTAAGATGACATTAAAATAAAAATGTATCAGTGAAATATTTTTAAAGATGGGTTTGAACTGGATGTTTTCCAACACACTTTTCTGTTCAAAGATCAAACCAGGGTGCTCTTGACCCAGATACTTTAGGAATCTATGAGTCCCTCTGTATACTTTAAAGAGCTTTGCAAAAATGAAAGTGTCATATGGATCCTGGCCTTGATGATTTGGGTAGCTAATGCCCTAATCCCTGCCCTCCCCACCACCAGTGCTGATTGTGACCCTTCTAGGCCTAAGTAAACAGTCTTCTTGGGTTGCTGTGACTGAAAAAAATACATCATCTGATAAAAACCTGCTTGTTAGGATCTCCTCAAAGGGAACCAGACTGGGGGTGGACACAGTATCTATCACTGAATGGATCCATTCAGTCTTTCCAGCTTGGCAGAAACTGCCACAACTTGCCCCTCCCTAGCATCACCTTTAAGTGTCCAGCATCACCTTCAAGTCATGAAGAAACATTAAAATATGGTTTGATCAAGACTTTATCTTGAGCCTAAAATTCACATCCCCCTGGGGTGGGGAACCTACAGACTCGAAGCCACATGTGGCCTTCTAGGTCCTTAGGTACAGCCTTTTGACTGAGTCCAAGTTTTACAGAACCAATCCTTTAATTAAGTTTGGGTTCAGTCAAAGGGCCACACTTGAGGACCTAGAGGGCCACATGTGGTCTCTAGGCTACAGGTTCCCCATCCCTCCCCTAGATGAGTAATATTTAATGGAGAAAATAGCTATAATTTTATCCTAGTACCCTCTCTCTTACTCAGAAGAGCAGAGTGAACAAGCCTCTGGCTCCAGTCCCTTGCCATCTTGCCTTTCAAGAGCCAAAGTCTCCCCTGGAGAAGGAGGGAGTGGAGCAAGAGCCCAGGTCACTCACCTGCCTCCTTATTCAGTATTTTCCCATTATGCTACCATGAAGTCATTTGATAATGACCTGGAGAGTGTGGGAGTCTAGAGTCATGTCTAGTTCTCCAGACAAAGCTCTTTGAGATGTCAGGTGGAAAGGTCATTTGGGCTGCCATCCTGCCCCACATGTTATAGACTGACAGTGTTGATTTGCATGTGATAAGTACATTTAGGCAGCTTTGGTGGTGAAAAGGGTTGAGTTCTGGAGAAGAAGAATGGGTATAGAGGCTACTTTCCCTGTCCTCTGGGAGTTATTCGGGGCGATGGGGAAAAGAGAGCTAAAATTAGACCTTATTCCACCAGGGATTCACAAGGCAAAAGAGATAGCAGAGAGACTCAAGACATGAAGATATGTGCAAACAAGGGCAGTAATGCCCAAGGACTAGAAGTCTCTACCCAGGAATCCAGTGAATGAGATTCCCAGAGAGACAGGTTCTCCTCACTCATCTCTGTCCTATGTATCTATAGTGCTTAGCAGGAGTTTTGGGCCATCCTCATCCTCTTTCCTAGAAAGAGATCTTGACTCACATCTTTATTCATTTCTCTTTGGGACTGACATCATCACTTATTTTCTCTCCCCTAACTTTATTCTCAATGACTTTGTGTATCACAAAATGCAGAAATGAGTATTCTCCTGGGGAAAATACTAACTTCAGAATAAAGGACCATGATTTCTGTCTGTCCTGTGTAGAATGGAGGGTGGTCTACACTGCAGTTGGTGGTGAATTTCATAGAAATTTGAAAATTTGGAAGGGCCCTCAAATGTTACCTGGGATCACAGCTTCATTCTTGGGTACCACAATGAGACTATGATCCCAAAGGACCCAGACTTGGTCTTTAGTGTCCTGAATTTTCCCTTTGTAAGGGCTTTTGAGGACTATAAGAAAGACATAAAATGAAAATCCAGTTCATCTAGAAAGGCTTGACTTCTTGGACTAATGTCCAAGAAATCGACCAACTTAAAGCTAGGCATTTGGGGAAGGATGGGTTGAGATGTACAGAACTAAGACTGGGTCAACATGTCTCCATTTCCTAGACCTATTTCCACACTCTGTACTTTCCACTTTCCTCAAGCACCAGGCAAAGAAAATTGTACTGTCCTGCTTTTCCTCCCGAAGCAGCAGAAGAATCAGGCTAGGAGTAGGAGGAGATTCAAGAATCTGTGAGATGTGCAGGAGTGGTGCTGATACCCTGGAACGCTGTCCGTCTGAGAAATGCAAATGGAAAAGGAAGTCCTAAGAAACTCTATGCCCAAAACACATGAAGGATGAGGCTAAAACTGGAACCAAAGGTGAAAACATTGGGGAATCCCCAAGCAGATCCGAATCTATGGACTGAGAAGATGGCATGATGAAAGTGGCATGATGCATGGAGTGCTAGACTTGAGGCCAGGTTAAAATCCTGTCCCATTCCCTATGAAATAGTCATGTGTCTCTGTGGAAGTCAGTAGATGCTCTGGCTCTCAGATTCCACATCTGTAAAATGGGAATATTGGTTACAATGACCTGGTCCCTTCCAGCTCTAAATCTCAACCTAAGACCTTATGATTTCCTCTACCCTGGGTTAGGTTCTAGGAGGAGAAAAGGGATCACAGTTCTTCATCTCTGACTGGGCCTATATTCTCCTAGACATTTCCCCTACAAATTTTCCAAGGAAAACTGTCTCAGAACCCCCCTTTCTACTATTCCCATTTGAGCAGTTGAAATAAGGGAAGAAAAGAGACCTGATGTAGGCATAGACAGTTCCCATCTGCTCTACCTTCCCCATTTAATCCTGTTGCTGAGACCTTAATAAAACCACTTGGATTTCTCACTCAGAACTCCTCCATACTCTGGCAGGGAGAAGTGAATTTTCCTGAAGCTTCTTAGAGCACAGCCCAGTTCCTCCAGCAAGGTCCTCAAGTCCACCCCACCTACCCACCAGTAGTAGAACATACCTCCAGAATACATTGTATCCAGAGAAGGGTTACCCAGACAGATCTTTGAGGTACACTCACAGTTTATGGATGGAGATACAACAAAGAAGACTGAGAAGAAGCAGAGAACCAAGAGTGAATAGTGTCATGAAAAATTCAGAAAGGGGAGAGTATTAAGGACAAGAAGGTGAGCAACACTATCCAATAATTCAGAAAGTTCAAGAAGAATGGCAAAAGATCATGAGATTCAAGAATTCAGAGATCACTGGCAGCTTTGTAGGGAATGATGAAGTTGGAAACCAGATTCAGGAGAGTTTAGGACAGAGTGAGGAGAAAGGAAATGAGAAGGGGAGGAGAGATATACACTAATAGTTATCAAAGATGGTGGGATCTAATAGGAGTGTTGGGTTTTTTAAGGAAAAAGTGAGAAGAGAGGGGGAGAGAGAGGGGGGGGTAGAGAGAGAGGAAGGGAGCGAGGGGGGTGGGTCAGAAGAAGGGTGGAAGGGAGGGAAGGAGGAAGGGAGGGAGGGAGTGAAGGAGGGAGGGAGGGAGGAAGAGGAATTAAAGTCAAGAGAAAGTTTGTCAATTGTGGAGCATGCGTTGTAGGAGGCATGATCGAAGAAGGTACATCGGGAATGGGCCATTCATAGACTAGGGTTGAAGGAAATAAAAATGAGGAATGGGCAGTAGTAGTAATGTCCTTCAGCATAAGTTCAGAAGACAAAAAATAGAAGTTTGGAAAACCATGAAATCTGTCCATTGAGAACATTAGTAACTGGAGAGAGTAGCTTCAATTAAATGATATGGTCAAAAACCTGAGTGCAAAGAGTTGAGTGAATGAGAGAAAAGGAAGAGATGTGATACGTATTAATAGCTTTTTTCTAGGAGTTTGTCTAAGAAACCGAGGGGATCTCTAGTAGTAGGTAGCAAAGATGTTTTTGAAGAATTATAAGTGGTTTTTGCATGAAGCTTAGATTTCTTCTTTTAGATATCTATATTTTGAAAGATTTTCAATCAACATAGTTTGAAGAGGAGGAATGTTCAGAATAGTGACATCTGTTTAAAATGTTGTTCTTAAATTTTTATGGATCAATATTAGGAGTTGGGATTGTGAGTAATGCTTTGGTCCATTATGATGCTCCAGCTCCATTAAGGTTCATTTATTGATTTGCTGAAGAGATTTTAAGGTTTGTATTTATAATAAGGACATTTCTTGTCTCTTTGTTTAAAAATATTGTTGCAATTATGGTTTGCAATTCTGACCCCGTCATCATGTTTTTCTACTGTTACACCTAATTCACAGGTCTCCAACAGTAACTACACATACTTCTACCATATCTTTAAGAGTTCATTGGAACACTTTGGAAATGTCAGCTTGATCAACAGTTTGGAGAATTTGGGGCAGTTAGATGGCAAGTGATTACAGTACCAAGCCTGAAGTCAAGAACATTCATCTTCCTGACTTCAAATCCAACTTTATTCACCTACTATCAGTGTGGCACTGGGCAAGTCACTTAATCCTGTTTGCCTCGGTTCCCTCATCTCTCCTTTTCTCTGTCTCTGTGTCTCCGTGTCTCTCTCCCTCCTTCCATTTTTTGGCACTCACTGAGACCTGGCTCTGTCCAGAAGACTGGATAACCATTTGTCAGGGATGTTACAGTGGAGATTCTTTTGGTATATGGATTAAATAACCACTGAGGACTTTCCAACTCTCTCACTATGATTATGAGAACTCCATAATTTTACAAATGGAAGGTACTAGCATCTCTCTGAAGGTTTAAGGTTTGAATCTGACCTATGTCTAAATAGACAAATCTCTCTCTTCATCCTTTTCCCTTCCTCCCTCTCTGTCCCTCTGTTCTTTCCTCTCCCTCCTTCTCCAATCTCTCTCTCTCTCTCTCTCTCTCTCTCTCCTACTTTTTCTTTCCCAGTTCACCCCTCCCATTCTATGCAGTCCTGTTTACCCATGTAGCTATGAATGAGAATCACTGAAGGCTCTTGTCACAGTCCCCTGTCCCTTATGTCTCCTTGCTTTAAGCTCCCTTCTTTAAGATTATTTCAATTTTGTCTTTCTCTCCAGCAATTAGAACACAGTAGGTAGCTAATAAATGCTTGTTTCCCTTGAAACAGTCTACATCTCAGTCCCTCTTCACTGCAATATGGGAGCTTTATGGTAAGATAATGACCCTCTGTGTTGACTCTTCCATGACTATGGCAGGCTGAAAGGGGAGAAAATGTATTTCAACCTACAAGAGAGTTTTTGCCTGGAGAGAGATGGGCCTGAGGATCATTTGGAATGTTGGATTCTATGGTACATGCATATAATTAGTGCTTCTTGATTTTTACTAATCCAATTAAGTGTCTGTTTAACTGTGTACTTGAGGGCAAAGGAAATGTTAACCACCTGGATCCCTGGACCCACCAGTTTGAGATGCAAAGGATGGAGATATGTCATAATGATTGAAAAGTGATGATTGACTGGTCATTCCTAGACAGAGCCCAAGAGGTAAGAGTAGGGCAGAGTGTTCTGCAGTTGACAGCCTGCCTGTAATATGTATCCCTTTTTCAATTTGGACAGGTAGGTGGAATTGTGGATAGAGTGCTGGGCCTGGAGTCAGGAAGACCTGAATTAAAATCTAGCCTCAAACACTCACTAGCTATGTGACCTAGGGCAACTCACTTAACCTCAGTTTGCCTTAACTCATCGGGGAAGGAAACAGAAAACCCAAGTGTCTTTGCCAAGAAAACCCCAAAGAGATTCATGAAGAGTCAGATACAACTGAACAACCACAATATTTATAACAGCAAAATGATTTTGTACAAAGAATCTCTTATGTATCTCTTATACACCTACCCATCCATTCATTCATACACATGGCTTCACAGAGATGGCAGATGGTGAATATGAGTTCTCGCATCCATGCAAGAAAATGCACTGAAATCTACCCAAACAGGCTCTTTGCTCAGGGCTAATAATCATTCTGATTATACCAAATAGACAGAAATGCAGATGTGAGCCAGGTGCCTCACCAAAACCTTGGTCATCAGACTCTGCCCAATCTTTCATCATCTGTTGAATCCTGTTTCAAAATACTCATAACTCAGGGAGGCAGAGAAGTGCTCAGGTGGGGGGGGGGGGAATTTGGATGTGACAGGTCTGGATTATCATCCTAGCTTTTTCACAACAAACTCTGTGAGCTGAAGAGATACACAACATCCCTGTGTCTTCATCTCCAAAATGAGAGGTCCTTCCCAGTTCTCTTTTCAATGACACTGAACAGACATTATCCCACCTATTTCCTATGAGCCACTACCAACATTTATTCAGCCTTAGGATGATAGAACCTGGATTGAGAGCTGGAAGAAACCTCAGAGGCTATCTAGTCCAATCCTCTCATTTTACAGGTGAGGAGACTGAGGCCTGGGGAGGTTGAATGACTTGGTCACAATCACACAGAGACACAGTTAGAATTTGAATCCAAGTTGTCTGAATCTCGTTCAGTGTCCTTGTCAATTATACTCTGCAACCTGGTCAGGATATGCATACAATCTTGTGTGTGTGTGTGGGGGGGAGTGTCCATTAAATACACATTTTATATGTAACATAACTGTAAAATATATCACAAACTCGTATAAAATGATGTATTAAATGTGCAAATATGAATTATATACATATTTATTTGGGTTATTTTGTGCTTGAATATATGTAAACCTATCTTCTTCTAATAACTCTAACATTCTGATCAAATCATTGAGTTCCTATCCAGAGACCAGTGGAGACAGCATTTTAAATATTTTTTTCTAGAAAATTCTTCATAATCCTGGGTGCTAATGCTTTAGGTCTGAGACACAGCCATCAAACTTCAGCACCAGGGACAGGTCTGATCTGGAAAACATCCTCCTCAGAGCAATTTCAGAAGACTAACATTCCCAAGTGCCACATTACCAAGGCCCTCATGTCCGCTGTCAGCCTTCACCCCTGTCACTAGAAACTGTTCTGCTAGGTGACTGCTCCCGTGGGGAATGTGAGAGAAATTGACTAGATAGGGAGTTCACAAGCTAAGATACTAAAAGCCTCAGTCACCCAGGACATGTATATCAGAGACAACAATAGTTGGTATATAGGCCAATTTAACTCACTTCTATTAAATGTTAAACCCTTAGAATGCAGGAACACATACTCGTTCGATTTCATATCTCCCAACACAGGCACAAGATTAATATATACTAAAATGTTTATGGAGGATGTGGTCTACTGGGCAAGCAGGGCATGCTTTTGTTGAACTAAGGATACTCAGTTCAGGCTAGCATTAAATAGAAATTGATATTATCTTTTCCCACATCTTTTGTCAGCGTGATGGGTTTCTGCTTCTTCACTGAACTAGAGATGAACCAGCCAGGATAGGCAGCTGACTCAAAGGTAGAAGTGTTGCTAGCTGCATTTTGGTAAAATACAAAAGGCTTCTCTGCTTTCTGGTTATGATATAATTCCATTATGCCCCTCTCCTGAAAAGCAATATGAAAAAGCCTATGAGATAGGGTTATAGAATTTCAGAATTTGGAAATGGGAAGGGATCTAAATGGCCATCGAGTCGAACCCATACACAAAAGGTATCCCTAATACAATATATGTCTCAATGGTCATCCAACCTCTACTTGAAAACCTCCAAGGACTGAGAATCCATCTGCTCTTGAGGCTATCCATCTAACCTGGAGACAACTCTAATCATTAGGAAGAATATGCTTATGTGAAGCCCAAAGCTGACTACAAATTCTATTGGTTGATCCCAGTTCTACCCACAGAGGCCAAATGAAGTGCCAAGTCCTCATTTCCTTCTCCCTCCCACACCCCAAAATCTTTTCTTATCCAGGCTGAGTGTGCTGGTTCTGTCAATACATCCTCAAATGACAAGGAATCAAGACTCCACCATCTTGGTTGCCATCCTCTGAACCCTCTCCATTTTATCAATGTCCTTTTTAAACTGCGGTGCCCAAAATTGAACACAATACTCCAGATGAAGTAGGAGGGGAGCAAAATACAATCAGACACTCATCCAGCTCTTCTTGGAAAAATCATCCCTTTTAACATAGCCAAAAGTTTGGTAGAGGGTTTTTTTTTTACTGCTTTTTCCACTGAGAATTTTAATCAAATTAACCCAACTACTGGCAGCTAAATGATGCTGAACTTAGATAAAGAAGACCTGTATTCCAATCCTGCCTCAGATACTTATTAGCTAGAGAACACCAGACAAATTCCTTAACCTCTAGATGCCTAAATTTCCACATCTGTGAAGTGGAGATAATAATAGCACCTACCTCACAGGGTTGTTGTCAGGATCAAGGGAGACAACATCCATAAAGTTCTTTGCAAACTTTAAAGTGTCAGGTAAATGCTAGCTATCATAAGTGATTGCTATTGCCTCTAAAAGGGCATGCTAGTTGACTATCCTATTGTTGAACTCATCCCTCTGACTTCCCAGACCATAGTTCCTTTTGCTGGCTTGTACACTTTTATGTATGGCATCTTCTTCATTAGATTGTTAGTTCCTTAAAGTCAGGAATTTTCTAATTATATTCTCAGTGCTTAGAACAGTGTTTGACTCATAGCAAATACTCAATTAATGTTTTTCAACCATTCAATTCTGAGCACCACATTTCAATAAGAATTTTAAAACTGGAGAGTATCCAGAGAATGGAGACAAGGATGATGAAAGATGTTAAGATCATGCCACAGAAAAATAAGATGAAGAAACTGGTGGTATTTAGCTTGAAGAAAAATCTCTATATGGAGGACATGATATCTTTTGTCAAGAGTCAGATTTTCTTTCATGCAGAAGGATTTAAATATTCTCTGCTTGCTCCCACAGGGCAGAACTAGGACAAAAGGGTGAACATCGCAGCAAAGATTCAGCATTAATATAAGGCAAACAAATCTAATGATTAAAGCTATCCAAAGTGTAATCAGCTTCCTCAAAAGACAATGACAGGAATAAAGGCAGAAAAGAAAAAAGGAAGGAAGGAAGGAAGGAAGGAAGGAAGGAAGGAAGGAAG
>NW_027185786.1:1377340-1417196 GCF_028583685.1 Petaurus breviceps papuanus
GGGAAGGAGGAAGGAAAGGAAGAGGGAGGGAGAGAGGGAGGAAGGGAGGGAGAAAGGAAGGAAAGAGGGAGGAAGGAATTGAGAAAGGGAGAGAGAAAGAAAGGAAAAATGCATTTATTAAGGGCTTATCACATGCCAGACACTGCGCAAAGCATTAGGAATACAAATATCAGCAAGTAAACTAGTCACTGCCCCCAAGGAGCTTACATTCAAATGGATGAAGACAACACATAAAACAAATTTAGAAACCATATGGAGGGTACGTATGGTTTGCAAATTGCCAGGGTATAGCATGATGGCCTGGTCTTGAGCAAGATAAAGCAAAAGCTTATTTATCAGAACCCAAGAGCTTTCATTGGAACCTAAATGACCAATATTTGGTCAGAATTTCTAGGAGATCCTAATTCAAGTATTGAATGCACTAGGTGACCTCTGAAATCCTTTCCCATTCTGAAATTCTATGAGATGCTATGAAACTCACCTCCAGCTTCAGTATGGGCTGCCCTCCACTCTCTGCACAGCACAGACAGAGTTTCTGGCCTTCTATTCCCAGGTAAATAGCATTGCCTTTGCCTTTTTCCAGAGACTCATCTTGGCATGGTGTGGTCTTCAGTGAGACTGGGAATACAAGAATCAGTGACCACACAGGGTGAACAAAATGTGAGGATCACGAATCAATTTCTGACAAAGAGAAAGGTGATGGAGGAGGGAATCATCTGTCTACACACAGAAAAGAGCAAAGGGGTTGCACTGCTAGACTTGAATTTGAGGAATGCCGATTTGGAATTGCCCAGGGAGGAAAAGGAAAGTGAAGTACCTAGATCTATGGGAACTTCCATTCATTCCTGGATGGAGAGGTCATCTGTTCAATGGCCTAGTCCTCATATTGATTCGATTTGTCCCTTGGACTTTGAAATCCCTGGCATGAATTCTAGCTCCCAAACTCTGAAGCACGATCCTCAGAGGAAGCTTCACAGGGGGTGGGACACTCTGACCTCACAAAAAAGTGATCTCCCAGACTCTTATTTCAGTCATACCTGCAATTTGCCTTCTCTGATTTCCCTTCAGGTAACACCCCTAATCAGACAGGCTTGGCAGTGTAAGAAAGATAGTCCTGTGGGGCAGCCAGGTAGCACAGCGAGTAAGAACACCAGCTCCAGTGTCGGAATGACCTGGAGATCAAATCCCGGGCTCAGACACTTAGCATCCACCCAGAAACACCTGGCCATACAACCTTGAGCAAGTTACTTAACCCCAATTGCTTAGGGGCGGCCAGGTGTCTCAGTGAGTAAGTGCACCGGCTCCAGTGTCAGGATGACCTGGATCAAATCCGGGCTCAGATACTCAGCACCACACCCAGAAATAACTGGCCATGTAACCTTGAGCAAGTTACTTAACCCCGATTGCTTAAAAAAAAAAGATAGTCCTGTGATGCTGTGTATGGAATACATGAATCTTGAATAGCTATGTTGTTGAGTTCCTAAATAGCTGAAAAATTTCTGGTAGAGAAGCAGAAAAATGGACAAATAGAGAGGTAGAATGAGAGAGAAGGAATGGATTTTTGGCACACAGGAGAAGCCCAGGATGAGCTTGTACCCCAATATATGTATTCATTGATTCCCAGAATCTGCACTCTCAAAGGCTATGAAGAACAGAACCCCTGTGTGAGATTGTTCACTCCTTGACTGAGCTGAGATTCCACTTCCCTTCCAAATCACAGAGACCCCTGCATTTTTTCCCTTAACTAATTGGTAAACTCTCCTAATGACTGTTTGCTTTGATAGCTATGTTTGTTCATTATACATGATCATTGATATAATTAGTATTTTGTGGAACTGAATATAAACTGGCTGAGAATACGTTAACTGTTACCCTCTTGTTCTAGGGTAGGACTACTTGTTCCCAGAGTGACGAGCAAAAGTGGCTTTTACCCTAAACACCAAGAATGCATTATACTTCTAGACAGCAGATATTTCTCATACAATAGATAGATATGATGGCAACCCTGTAACCCTCATGAAGATTAGAGAGCTAGGGAGTAATCACCCAATCACAGCCATCCCACTATTTGTCGCAATATTCCTGGGAGATGTGGCATGGGGCATTCCATATGCCAGATCCATCCAGTGCCATATTCCCTATGACCTTTGGGTTCAGTTCAACTTGTTAATAGTAGAGTTATAGACTTGGTCCTAGAAAAGACCTTATGGGTCCTCACATTCAACTCCTTTATTTTACAGATGAGGAAAATGAGACTCAAAGAGCCTCCTTTATGTCTAATGCCTGCCCAAGGTGACAAAAGTATTAAGTGTAAGTGAGGATTCTACCACAGGTCTTCCTAATGCCAAGTTGGTTGCTCTATCCACTGTGCCACCCTAATTTGCCTGTAAAGGAATGCCACAGGGAAGAAGCTCCTGACCTTTTTCCTGGTTTTCAGCAATCTAGGCCAAACCCTTTTGCTCCATTCTGTTTGGATTCCCCACCCCACCCCTTTACCCCTCCCCCAGCTCCAGTCTTCCCATAATTCCCTGGCCTTAAAACCCTTCCAGGTTGGATTGCAAACGACCGATCAACCTGAATTTCACCTCCCTCCTCCTGCCTCCCTAAGCATTGTTCTACTGCTCATTTGTCTCTGTCTTCGTGGAACAGCACAGTTTAAATCTAACAAAGGGTGGCTTGCCCCTTCCTTTAACACTTTTCACTGCCTGCCATAGGAATTTTCTCTTCTCCCACACTTTATGCCTAATAACTACTCAAGTCATTCCTAGAATTTGTTGAGCTCCAGGCATGTCTGTTGTGGTACACTATAAAGAGAGGGTCACCCAAAGCATGAGACTGCTTCAGAGAAAGAGAAAGGAGGGCTAGATTTCCTACTCACTTGGGGTCACATTTCCATCCTCAGGAACTGCTCTGAGGGTCTTCCCTTGAAGGACCAAGACTTTCTGATAGATGTCCTGAATTCCCAGGCAGTAAGAGTTCTTTAACACTTTCAAATGAAAAATGTTACAGTGCAAATGTAAGGCTGATATGGTTTCAAGATGATTTAATGGGCTAATTTCCACAAAAATTGCCAATTCTCTGTCAGTACATGGAGAAAGATGGACTGATGTTGATGGAATACAGCCCCCACCTGAGTCTACACATGGTCACTTTCTCTATATAAATCCCTACAGTGATGACCAAAGAGATGTGACTGTGAAGGAGAGAATTGCACAATTTCAGAAATGAAAGGGAATTCTATAGAATATATCTTGCATGTATCTATATTCTATAGTATCTAATCCAACCTACTCCCAAACACTGTGATGTCTAGCAAATATCCATTCTTTCAAAACAAACAAATAAGGCTTTAATGATGAGGGACCCACCACACCAGGAGACAACCCACTTCCACTTGGGAACAGCTCTAATTGTTCAAAGGCTTTTCCTGATGTTGAGCCCAAATTTGCCTCTTTGTAAATTTTACCCGTTCTTCTTCTTTTTACCTTCAGGGACTAACAAGATGGATCTAAACTTTCTCCCCAAAGACAGTGATCATTCCCTCACTGAGTCTTCTTTTCCCCAAGCTAAACCTCCCCAATGTTCCCATGTGGGATGGACTTGAGGCCTGTCCCTCATCCAGCTGCCTTCATCTGGCTGCTTCCACCTTCTCAACATCCCCCCTCATGCCTCAAAAGGAACACAACCTTCCAGGTGTGAGGACAGAGTCATGATCAGCTCCATATTCCTGGAAGCTGTGACTTATTCTCTTACAGCATCCCTATATCACATCAGGGGTGTATATGTGTGGGATTGTGTGTGTATACGTGTCTATGTGTCTGTGTGTATCTGTGTTTGCCTGTCATAATCTCATTGCTATTAATATCAATACACTGAATTGGGCTGTGCTTCTCTGAATACTCTCCAGTTCATTGAAATCTTTACTGAACAAAAACCCCAGTTCTTTTTCAGGCAAACTGTTATCTAACACCACCACTTATTAAGTGATTTTTTTAAACCTAAGTGTAGGACTTTGCATTCATCCCTATATCTTGCATGAGACCAATGTTCTAACCTTCCAAGATCAGTTTGAAATCTGATTTTATACTTCTGCCTGTTGTCTATTCCCCTTGGCACTGTTATCATCTGCAAGCATGAGAAGCACCCCATTTGTCATTCATATGAATGCAAACCAGCCTAGGGTCAAGGATCCTTAAGGAACCCCTCTAGAGTGGAGTGAAACTTGAAAGTCCACTTTTTAAAACAAAATGGATTTGTTGTTTCTTAAGTCATATATGACTCTTCAGGACCTAATTTGGGGATTTCTTGGCAAAAATACAGGATTAATTTGCCATTTCCTTCTCCAATCCATTTTACAGATGGGGAAACTGAGGCAAATGGGGTTAAATGACTTGCCCAGGGTCGCACCTCAGGTAAATATCTGAGGCTGGATTTGAACTCAGGGTTTCCTGCCTACAGCAATGGGCCTCTATCCATCAAACCACTAATGAATCCTCCTTTGAGTTCAGTCATCCAACCAATACTGAATCCATCTGAACCTAATTGTCCTGTACTACAGGAAGAATCTCTCTTATCTTTCCCCACAGAAATAGCATGAGATCCTTCATTGTTTTGCCAGATTCAATGGAATTTTATCCGTGGCATCTCCCTGATCTTCCAGTCCAGTTACTGCACCAAACAAGGGAATACATTTAGTCTTGCATGATGCATTTTCCTTACAGCCATGCTAACAATCTGCAATTACTGCTTCTTTCTCTAGCTGTTCACCAAGCATCGCTTAAATGGTTCTTTCTACAATTTTGTAGAAATCCAAGACAAGGTAGCTCACTTGGACCAGGAAACTTGAATTCAAGTGTAGCTCCCTTAATATCTCTCTGCTTATCTTGGCTCTCCACTCCCAATTAAGGATTACCATAGAAATAGGCATTGGACCTGTTATGTCTCCATTTCTGGAGATCTTGGTGTCAGCAGGGAGCTGATTGAGCCTAGGAGAGTCTTCCCCCTACCCCACCCTGGGAGCCCAGACAATCACAAATGGGGGAAGGTAGAGGGCACAGCTATATCTTACCTTGAGGTTCTAGTGGTTTGATTAAACCTGAAAAATAGTGAAAACAGAAATATAAAAATCTAGTCACTGTTATTTCCAGGTTAAAGGGAGCATGATATCCTTCAATCAATTGATCAACAAGCACTTCTGTTATATGATAGGCTCCATGCCTGCCCTCAAACCGCTTACATTCTATCAGAGGAGATGATATGTACACATACAGACAAATCTCTTTATGTCGGTGGTTTGTTCAACAGTAAGGTGAATTTGCCTGGGGGTTGACGAAGGGGGAATGTGGAAACGGGTGGATGAAGGCAGAAAGTGGGCTGCGAAGGGGGTTGCTTCCCATGGAGGGAAGGGGCCAGCACACAGTTCACAAACTGGGACAGAGAAGCACGAACAAGAGGAGGAGGATCATTCAGGGACCACTGCTAGCATCTAGAGGAAGAACAGAGGGTGTGACTGGGGGACGTGTAGAGGCCAGATGGACACAGACAGGTTGTACCAGATGGCAGACAGACAGGAAGGCAGTTGGGGAAAATGGAGCAAAGATCTACTCTCTCAGCACAGGAGGTCTCAAACTAAGGCTCCACATTTCACCATAGCAGTAGGAGGGACTCTCATACATCTGTTCTTAGGTTAACTATTGCAGGGTTTCATTTGGGGAGGGGGCAGTGTTTCTGGTGGGGAGAGGACACAGAGCACCCAAGCCAATAGACAGGAGCAGAGGGGAGAGAGAGCTCAGAGTATTATAAAATACAATTAACATAGGGGCTTTTTCTGTTAGAATTCTTTGAGAAAATTCCAATTTGAGTGAATTTATGTAAAGTGAGAACTGTCTGTATAGGAGATGCAAAATATATACAAACTTAATTTAGGGTAGTTTGGGGAGGGAGAGACACCAGCAGCCAGGGATAATAAGAAAGGCTCTGTCACAGGTGTAGATGAAAATAAAATGCTATGGGACACACAAGTGTCTTCCATGCACTGTTTAGAATTTAGGGGGGGGTCTCATGTATTCCCATATGCATGACTTCTGGATCCTCTAAAATGGGTCTGGGCAGACTTATGACCCCACAGTGACCTTTGGCCTTCTCCTCTCCTGGGTGGACACAGATCATACACACAAAGGTACAAAAGATCACAGTGACCATCAAGCCCAACCCATTTTGCAAAATCCAGCCTCAGACACCTACCAGCTGAGGGACCCTGGGTAAGTCACTTAACCTCTATTTGTATCAATTTCCTCAATTATTAAAAAATAGATAATAACTGCACCTCCTTTCCAGAATTGTTGTGAGGATCAAATGCAATATTTGTAAAGTTCTTAGCACAGATCCTGGCACATAGTAGGTGCTGTGTAAATGATAGTTATTATTAAATGAGGAAACTGAAGCCCAGGCATGTTAAATGATTTACCCAAGAGCACACAGGCAGTGAGCATCAGAGGAAGAATCTGAATCCAGGTTCCCTAACTTCAGAAGCAGTGAGTGATCTTGGCATTGCCCCACAGCTGGCTACCCTCAGAGTCAGTGTCTGCCATATTGTTGCTTACCTGGCCTATGTGGATTGTGATTCCTTCTATTCATGATAAGATTATCTTTGCTCCTGTAAAGAGAGATTGAAGGTAATTGATTTGTAGGACTTTCTTCAGGGCTAGACCCAGGTATAGCCTCATACTTACCTTTACCTCAGTAGGCCTATCCAGAGAGATTTGGGAGAGGAGGGAAGGAAACAAGAATTTATTAGGAACCTTAATAAATAGGGCTTCATAAATACTTATTCCATGTCCTCTCTTCCCCACCTACTCTGGGCCAGGATGAGTACTTTACACATGGTACTGTGGTACCAATGATACTCTTACAAATATTATCTCATTTGATCCTTATAACAACCTTTGAAAGCAAGTGCTATTATCATCCCCATTTTATAGTTAAGGAAACTGAGACAGACAGAGATTAAGTGACTTCCTCAAGGTCAAATAGTTCTTGGGGTCAGATTTTAACTTGGGTCTTAACTCCAGGCCCAGCACTCCAGTGTGTCACTTAGCTGTGCTACGGTGAGGAAACCGCCTGGGCCATGGATCAGCAGGTCATGGTTACTGGACTAAGCAGATTCAGAGATGGCTCATCTTCCCTGACACCCCTGGACACTCTGCTCAGCTTCCTGATCAGGGATTCTCCCCTGACCACAGGCATCACCTCCAAAATCCCCCAGAGCAACAGGTGGGACAGCAAAGCAGTCCTCAAGAATATGCTCCCATGCTAAGATCCTGCCAATGTTGCAGCTTTCCCATCTTAGGCAAACATGTCCCTAAGAGTTTCCACACTGAGCCGGGCTCATCAGCCATCAGTGCCCACACCCAGTGACCAGGAATGGATCTACCACCCCCAGAGCCCATAATGGACCTGATAGCAAAAACCAAAACATCCACATAATAGAAATACTTGGACTCAGACCCACACCCATCCCTGGAACTTAATGATCAGCAGCAAGAGAAAGATCCAGAAACAGATGGTTTTTAACTGCATGAAGAATCAACAAATACCTGATCCAACTTCTCTCTCCAATTTCCAGTGCTCCTGGACTGTGATGGTTTCTTTAAACTCCCATGAGATTTCTGGGACTGCTTGGCTATTTATTCAGTTAAGAACTGGGTGGTTCTGTAGCTTGGGTGGGGACACTTCATAACTTGGAGCTTAAGGAGAAGTATCTGGGGCTGCTACCAATGATACCAGAGAATATTGAAGAGGTGACTGCATGGGGAAGGTTGTGTCAGCAGCAGTAGAAGGAACTAGGCTGGGCACTGAAGGATCTGCCTCAGTTTTGCTTTGAAAAAAAAATCCCTAGATACCTGTATTTCTCTCAGGAAACTATTTACCTAGCAGGAAACTAGGGGAAAATTTTTATAGCAGTTCCTCCAATAAAAAGATCATTTCCTAGAAATATAGAGAACTGGGCCAAATTTGCAAGAATAGGAGTAATTTCCCAATTAATAAATGGTCAAAGGATACGAACAGGAAGTTTTCAGATGAAGAAATCAAAGTTATCTATAGTCATATGAAAAAATGTTTGAAATCACTACTCAGAGAAATGCAAATTAAAACAACCCCCCTCACACCTATAAGGTTGGCTAATGTGCCAGGAAAGGAAAACAATAAATATTGGAGGAGATGGTGAAAAATTGGGATACCAGTGCAGTGATGATTGAGTTGCAAACTGATCCAACCATTTTGGAGCAAGATTTGAAACTATGCCCATGTGTATACCCTTTGGTGATTCTTCTGAACCCTCCATTGTCTCATCTCCAGGTAGCTTCCAGCAACTTCCCACCCTTAATCACTCATTACTGGAGTCTGACCTCATTGATTCCTTCTGAAGACTCTCCCCAAACTCTTCCTCTAGACTTCCCCTAGATTTCTCCCACAAGCTTTCTGTATACAAGACCCCATCATCTTGTCTCCATGTGGTATGAGAGCACCATAGAATGACCTAGCACAGACTTCCTCTGTGTCAGATGATTCTGGCCCAATTGCCCCAATGCAAGCACAGATACCTCAGCTCCATGGCGAATTTTTAATAAACTGTGCTTTTCTTTGGTTGAGAGAAGACTTGAGTCAAATTCATTCAGCAGGACCTGGAGTGTTGGTATTTTGGGATCTTGAGCACCCCTAACCCTATACATCATCATTTTATGGTGACCCTCTTCACCACTACTAGGTATGTATCACAAAAAGAAGAAAATGAATAAGAAAAGGAAAAAAAGTCCTAGATGTACAAAAATAACAGTTCTTTTTGTGGTGGCAAGATACTGAAAACTCAGGGAAGGTCCAGTAACTGGGGAATGATTGAACAAATTATGGTGGATGATTATGATGGAATACTATTTGCTATTAAAAAAATGAAAAATAGGATGATTTCAGAAAAACTTACATTAACTGATGCAGAGTGATGTGAGCAGAGCCAGGAGAACATTATACAGAGCAACAGCAATATTGTGCAATGATTGACTATAAATGACTTAGCTATTCTTAAGAATTCAGTGATCCAAGATAATACTTGACAAAAAAAATGCTATCCACCTCCAGAGAAAGAACAGATGGAGTCTGAATGCAGATTGAAGAACACTTTTTAACTTTATTTTTCTTGGTTTATTTTTTTGTCTGTTTTCTCTTTTGCAGCATGACTAATGTGTAAATATGTTTTTCATGGGTGCAAATATACAATCTGTATCAAAGTGCTTGTCTTCTCCAGGAGGGGGGAAGTAAAGGAGGGAGGAAACTTGGAAAATGAGTGTTAAAATTTTCTGCACTAAAAGAAATCAAATAACAGCACCTTTGGAAGGAAAAATGAAAGAATGAATGAAAAGAATGAATGACATGAGTTATGTCAATCTCATGGAAACACAGAACATGGATGGACAAGGCACTAGAACCCTCTTTGGGAGGTTTGGGGGGGAGAGAATCTTATATATATTGATAATCAAGAAGGGAGGGGAACTCTTCAGATCTGACAAAATGGTGACTCCTTACGGGCTGGGTGCCTCACCACCTCAAGGGTTGCCCTTATGCAGGATACCCCAAAAGTCTATGAAAGCTTAAAATTACACTAAGAATTTTGAGTCATTAGATTAGAGTGAAAACTGGTGAATTGCCACTTTACTTCCATTATGGGAGACATAGGGAAGCCCAGAAGAAAAGAAAGTTATACAAACACTTGATGCTGTCAGCAACGGGGAATGTCAACCCTTTATTGGGTAAAGAAGTTGCAAGATGAGACCTCCCCTTTAAGGCAATCATTTTGGCAATTGTGTGGAAGATAAGGAGAGCTTAAGGCAAAGAGACTAGTGAGGAGGCTGTTACTATTCATGATGAGAGGTGAGGAGGGCCTGAAGTCAATCTATGGCTGTAAGAGTAGAGGGAGAAAAGGTAAGATGTGAGCTAGGGTGGAGTCTGAAACAAGCTTTATTCTAAATGTTGAATGACCATCCAAGAACTCAAAGCAGTCTGATCACAATAATAATAGCTACCTTACCTGAGGTGATCTCACCAAAATCTCCCCCCACCCAAGTATGTTATATTAGGTATGATCCATATTTAATAGGTGAGGAAAATGAGGTAGACAGAAATTGCGACTTACCCAAAGATTGGCCAGTGACTGAGAAGGAGGGGGTAGGTGGAAGATGTTTTGTGTACATAGAAGTGACAGTATGTGGCATGACTTAAGAGTGAGGAGTCAGAGATAATATCACTTGCAAACCTGGGTGACGCAAAACACAGAAAGAGGGAAGTTCAGAGGGGGAGTGCATCTGCTGGGAAAGATAATGAGCTCTGTTCCAAACCTGTTAAGTTTGAAATGTCAACAGAACATCCTGTTTGAAATATACCTGGTAGTTGGTAACATAGGTCTAGAGTTCAGGAGAGTAACTAGGTCTGTATATATAGATCTGGGTATTATCTGCATAGAGATGATGATCAAATGATGTGAGCTAATGGGGTTTCTGAACAAGATGATAGAAGAAGGAAAGAAGAGGAGAGAAGAGGGGGAGGAAAGGAGAGGAGAGGAAAAGAGGAGGGGAGAGAAGGGAAGAAAAGAGAAGAATGAAGAGGAAAGGACAGGACAGGGGAGGATCTTGGGATATGGCCATGGTCAGGACCTGATGATACAACCAGGAAGACTGAGGAGTGGTCAGACAAGTGGAAGATAACCAATAGACCAATTTCTACCAATACAAATGGACTTTTTTGCTGATGGAAAGAAAGAAGGAAACAAATATTTCTTAGGCCTCAGTCAGGCGCTGTGCTACAGGGGGTGGGTGCTATTATGATGCTAATTTTACAGTTGAGAGAATTGATGCAGACAGGGTCACATAGTAAGTGTCTGAGGCTATATTGGAACTCAGGTGGGACCTTCTCCACCTTGGAGGAGCTGCCTAAGCAGGCCCTGAAATGAGAAGGCCTGGAGCCTTTCCTGATGGACAATGGGAGTAGAGGAAACTACTCTAGGGAAAAAGCTGACTCAGGAAAAGACAATAGGAGCAGGTGTGTTACTTACCTGGGATGACAAATCTATCTTCAGGAGTCACTGTGAGGTCATTACCCTGAAGAAACCAGACCTGGTATCCAGTATCATGAATTTCCATACCATCAGGATTTGTTGTTTTTTCTGGGTTTTTTTGCCAAAACTGAATAAAATTAGATAAAATGCCAGTGTGGTTGATGAATGAGGAATTAAGCTGCTTTAATGATGGATTGACGAATCTGAAAGTGGCCAAATATATCATTCTTTTATTCAATGAGCATTTCTTAATCGTCTACTTCATGCCAGGCATTGGGAATAAAAACTTATTTTTTGAGTCCATAAAAACCAAAACCCAATACCTCCCCTCAAGGACCTTGAATTCTACTGAAGTGTAAACAATTGGTACAGTGAAAAGTTATTACAAAATCTATGTGTACATATACATTGGTTGGTTGTTGTCTTTTGTTCTGGAAGAGGACCAAAATGGGATCACTATGTTAGAGTCAAGTTACAGTGTATCCCACTGTGACCGATCAGACCAATACAAGTTCGGAATGTTCTACTGTAGGTCAGGCACAAATAGTCCATCTGAACATGTGGGGCGGATTCTCCAAATTTGCGCATCCTGTGTTTCCTTCGAGCCATTTCAGTTCTGTTTTGCTCATAAAGCACAGCACCTTCTCTGATGAGGATGCGCCATGCTGAGTGGTCCTGTGCCAGTGTCTCCCATGTCACAAAATCAGCACCAAAGTTTTTAAGAGAGACCTTGAGAGTGTCCTTGGGTCACTTCTTCTGACCATGTATGTTTACACCCCCCCCACACACACATATATACATATATGGTAATTATGCAAGTCACACCAGCACCTGGAGGGGTCAGAATAGACTGATTTAGGAGGTGGAACTGGAAATGAACCTTAGAAGAAGTTAGAGATACAACCTTACAGGTGTGATGGGGAGAGTAAAGTCCAGACATGGAGGACAGGCTGCTCAAGGGCACTATCAGTCACTATCAGTCAGTAGACAAGCATTTATCAAGTACCTGCTATCTATCAGGCTCTGTGCTTAGCAATGGAGATACAAAGAAAGGGAAAAGACAGTCCCTGCCTTCAAGAACCTTCCAGTCTAATGGGGGAGATGACGTGCAAACAGCTATGGGCAAACAAGCTATAGATGGGATAAACTGAGAGGTGATTTTAGAGGAAATTCACTAAAATTAAGGAAATGATGACTACAACATCATGTACAGGGAACAACAAATCAGCCATATCTAGACCATAAAGTCCAGTGGAGGGATGAATGATAAAAGTTTGGGAAAGGAATTGGGAGCCACGATGATGAAGGTCGCTAAATGATACCAAACAGGCATTTGTATTTTGTCTTAAGAGTAATGGAACTTTCGGAACAAGGAAGTATGGTTAAGTCTGTGCTTTAGGAATATCTATTTTGCAATTGTCTAGAGGATATATTAGGGAAAGGAGAGGCTGGAGAATAAGTAGTAGATTATTGTAATGATCAGGAAAGAGGGGATGAGGACTGAACTGTGGTGGTAGCCATGTGACTAGAGAGGAGCAAGTGAATGCAAGAAATGTTATTGAGGCAAAAATGACAAGGCTTGATTGGATGTAGTGGAAAGAGGGAGAAAGAGAGGCAAGAACTATGGATAACTTCAAGATTGCAAGGATGGAAGGATGTTGGAACCTTTAAGGGAACAGGTAGGGTTTTGGAGGAAGGATAATGAAGTCTATTCTGGAGATTTTTGAGTTTGAGATGCCTACAGGCCATCCAAATGGAAATGTCCAACAGACAGACAGTTGCTGATGTGGGAGCGCAATTTAAGGAGAGAGATTGGGATTGAATATAAAGATCTAGGACTTATCTGCACAGGAATGAGAACTGAAACCCCAAGTGCTGAAGATCTCAACAAAAAAAAAGAAGGTTGTGGCAGAAGAGGAGTCAAGGGAAACTGTAGAGTATACACACAGATAGAGAGATGAAAAATAAATGATGATTCAACACAGGAAACTGGAAGGTGTGGGCCAGATGGGAGACTCAAAAGAGATCAGAGTCATGAAAAGCCAGGGTGGAGAGACTGATCCTGTCCATTCTAGGAGGGAGTGGTCAGAAGTGTCAACTGACATAAAGAAGTCAAGAATGATGAAGGAGCTGGATTTTCGGCAAAGCATTTACTGGTAGCTTTAGAGGGACTGTATTAGATTGTATTGTATTAGGTATTAAGGAACTAGGGTTTGTATAACAAAGATCTGGGGAGGCTCTCTGCGTGGCCACAGACTCCACCTATATCCCTGATTGTAACAATTAGAAAACTGTGACTGTACAGAAAAAGGAGACTCACCTTGCACTGCCTGCCTGGTCCCTTGACCTGTATAAAAATCAACTGAGTTATAAGTGGGAATTTTGGTACCTGGCACAATTTGGCACAGGTTGAAGGGAAGGCGGAGTGAGACAGAGCTAGGGACGGTGAGGGTGGTAAGGCTCCACACCACTTGTGACCCTCTACCTCAGGACTTGGCAAAATTATCCAGCAGACCTGGCATCAGACTCCTGTGCCCTGGCAAAGGGGCATGCCACAAGACTCTTTACTTTCTATCCTCCCATCTCTCTGGCTTCACTCCTCCTAAACCTCTTCAACCTTGCCAAGACCTCAACTCCCTCCATCCTTCAGTACCCTCTCCCAAGGAATCCCTCCAATGGTTTTATTTCTCCCCAAAGCCCTGCTTGAGCAAAGTTGTGACTAGGAGTTTCCACACAGAATGCAGTTCATCGTCCTAGGTAAGGGACCCAACTCATGGACCCACCTGGATCTCACACCAAGAAACATCATCTTCCCAGCCTTCCCAGTGTCTGTCTGGGATTCATTTTCATTCCCAGGAGACAGAAGGGGAAGGGAGAAGCAGGGGAAGGAAAAAACCCTTCATTTATTGATTTATTATTTATTAACTACATTCCAGGCATTGTGCAAATATTATCCCATTTGATGCTCACATCAGTCTTAGGAGCTAGGTGTTATTATCTCCATTTCATAGTTGAGCAAATTGAGGGAGATTAATGACTTGCTTAGGGTCACATGAATAGTAAGTACCTGAGGATGGATCTGAACTCGTGTTCCTGATTCCAGTTCCAGTGCTTTGTCCACTGTCATCTACCTATCTGAAAAAAGTGGGTATTGACAACTCCTTTCTCTAAGCTTAAGGAGAAAGACTTTCCTGGTAGCAAAAGATACTTTGAAGTCTTCTTTGGGAGAGGGGGTGGAGCAGATTTGGATGGACAGAACATGGGGATAGAGTTGTTATGGGAATGGGAATCAAGGAAGGTTGCATCTTCCTTTCATTCACAGGAATCTTGGGGAATCCCCTGATGCCTGAGTGGCTGTGAAGGATCAGTTTCCCTAATTCCCCTTGTAAGCAGGGGTAGACAAAGTATCCACAGAGTGTTGAGAGAAAATCAGCAAGTGAGCTCACCATGAAGGGGCAGTACCTTCTAGGAGATCTCTGTCACATATCCCACCATCCCCATCAATGCATCCTACCATTCCATTCCAGATGGACTTTCCTTTTTTTGTTTGTTTGTTGAAGGGGGCTGGGGAAGGCAGAGTAATTGGGGTTAAGTGACTTTCTGAAGGTCACATGGCTAGTAAGTGTCAAGTGTTTGAGATCAGATTTGAATTCAGGTCCTCCTGACTCCAGGTCCAGTGCTCTATTCACTGCACCACCTAGCTGCCCCAAGATGGACTTTCCTAATTTCATAAAGGTCTGAACACTCCATGGCTCAAAAATATCCCAGGCTTTCCCATTACCTGCCCTGTGAAGTCCAGACTGCTTGGTCAGGCATTGGAAGCTCTCCATGTATCATCAACCTACTTGTTCAGTCTGCCCTCACTCTATTCCCTCCCCCTCATACCTGCAACTCTCCAGTTAAAATGGACTTCTAGCTATCCCCTGAACAAGCCCTAAGCCACGTAGTCTTTGTTCATTCCATCCCTTTATTTTTAAATTCCATACCCCCTCCTCTTTACTCTGTAACCCTGAATTTCTGCCCAGCCCAGAAAGCACTAATGTAGAGATGAGAGTTTCAAGAGGACACCAGTCATTCCAGGGCTCATCAGATAATGCTATCTTTTGAATTTTTCTGTGTAGATGTGATTTTTTTAGAGCTTCCCAGAAGAAAGCAGTCAGGAAAGTTCATTCTCCATCTTATCACATCATCAATAAAGGCTGATTACAAGCCTACTCTGTGCCAGGTACTGTGGCTAACTCTGGGGATACAGAAAAAGGCAAAAAGAGCCCTTGCTCTCCAGGAGCTCAAGATCAAAGTTATCTTGGGGGTGGGCAGAGCTGATCCTTGCTTCTAATCTCTGGGTGCCTTTGTCCTGCTCCCACCTTCTAAGACTTCAGTGAGCTATGGATGGAGTGATCAGAGGTTCGAGGTACCAGAGAGACTACTGAGACCTGGGAGGGATGGGGGATGAGACAATTCCAGCTCAGCACCAGGTCATCCTTACCTCCAATCCAGAAAAAAATAACCTCATCTAGGTTCTGTCTCCTCTCTTCCCATGAAGGGAAAGAATCCAAGTGGGAGGAAGCTGATTTAGGACAAGCCTCTACCTTCTTATGGAATGAATTTCACAGTCTAGTTCATACTTTTCTTCCTGTACTGATGGCACTCCTGGGCCACCTATGACCCACTGACTGTGGTTAAACACATATTGTTCCCCTAGAGAACATAACGGCCTGGAGACAGGATCTGTTTCACCTTCTGTCTCTGTAGCTCCAGCACCAAGCACAGTGCTGGGAACACATTTGGTTAACTGTTGTCCTTCATTCTGAAAGAGGACTAAAATGACACCACTATCCTAGAGTCAAGTTACAGTGTGTTCGAATGAGACCAGTAGGAGCCTGAAATGTTCTACCACAGGTCAGACACAAATAGTCCATGTGAACATTTGGGGTGCATTCTCTAAAGGTATGCATCTTGCATTTCTTTTGAGCTACTTGAATTCTGCTTTGTTCATAGAGCACAGCACCTTCTCTAATGAGGGTATGCCATGTACCCTCCTTTCTCCCCCCCCCTCCATATCTCTCTGTGTCTCTATCTCTCTTGCCTATGTCTCTCTGTCCCTCTTTCTATTTCTCTGTTGGTCTCTGTCACTGTTGGTATCTGTCTCTCTGTTTCTTTGTTGGTCCTTCTCAGTCTCTGTGTCTATCACACTCTCTCTCTCTCTCTCTGTCTCTCTGTCTCTGTCTCTCTGTCTCTCTCTCACTCTCTCTCTGTTTCTCTGTCTCTCTGTCTCTCTCTCTCTGTCTCTCTCTGTCTCTCTCTTTCTCTCTGTCTCTCTCTCTGTCTCTCTGTCTCTCTCTGTCTCTCCACTCTTCCATTTTCTGATACTCACTGAGACTTGGCTCTGTCCGAGACACCACATCCCTGGCTGGAGAAGACGTGGCAAAGTTCTCCAGTATCTTTGCCAAGAAAACCCCAAATGGGGTCATGAAGACACAGACATGACTAAACAACAACAAATGTTGCCATGAGGAGTCAGTGTGAAGAAAGCATTGCCAATGATAACTTAAGAAGACCTGAAGAGACTCTTTTCCTATCATGGTTAGAAAGAAACTGAGGAAGACAGAAATTCTCTCTTGGTGCCTTAATCTTTATTTTGTAAAATGAGAAGAGAATTCTTGAGTGGAGACATTGCTTGGTATCTTGAGTAAAATGAATGGAAGAATTATGTTTCCAGAAGTAAGGAAAAGTGTTTTCCATCACAGTGGTGATTTGAGGTGATTTTTTAAAAAGCAATTGGGGTTAAGTAACTTGCTCAAGATTACATGGCCAGTTATTTCTGGGTGTGGTGCTAAGTATCTGAGCCCAGATTAGATCCCAGGTCATCCTGATTCTGGGGCTGGTGCTCTTACTCACTGAGGCACCTGGCCACCCCTAAGCAATTGGGGTTAAGTAACTTGCTCAAGGTTACACAGCCAGGTGTTTCTGGGTGGGTGCTAAGTGTCTGAGCCCGGATTCGATCTCAGGTCATCCTGACTCTGGGGCTGGTGCTCTTACTCGCTGTGCTACCTGGCCGCCCCAATTTGAGGTGATTCTGGCTATGGTTTTGCTCTTTTGCTCTTTAATACTGAGTTTGTCCTAGAAAATAATGAGTTTTGATATAAGAAATAAGAATATATGGGGTGGCTAGGTGGCGCAGTGAATAGAGCACTGCCCCTAGAGTCAGGAGGACCTGAGTTCAAATCCAGCCTCAGACACAACACTTACTAGCTGTGTGACCTTGGACAAGTCTCTTAATCCCAACTGCCCTGCCTTCCCCTCTCCAAAAAGCAAGAAAAAAAGAGAGAAGAAAAGAAATAAGAACAACTGCTTCTTTACAAACTTGGGTGGGACTCTGAACTAATTGACTAACTAGTGAGAGATATTTCAACTTGCTAATTAATGAGGAAATATTCAAATTTGGATTGTCATAGAGTTTAGGATGATCAAAATGAACATGGCAACAAATCAAGTAGCAGACCAAGAAGTGACCAGCAAGTGAGGTTTGTTGATACTTGTTATACTAAGTATTCATTAGGTGCTAAATCTTCGCCACTTGTCATGATTGTTGTATTTTTCTACCATTTTCTTGTACACCATGTATCAAGCAATAGTCTAGGCTCACAATAATAACAAGAATAGTTGCTCTTAATCCACAGTTCTATATAGTCAGGATTTGTTAAGAAGTGAGGTTTGTTTCATATCAAAAGTTTAATTTCTTTAAAAGAATAATTGAGTTTTCTGAGTTTAATAAATGTTCTGTACTTTCTTGGAGGAATAAATCCCCAAGACTGCCACCTAGTGACCAGCTGTAGTTAGTGCTGAATGAAATTCAATCTGTTTTAATTCTATGATGCTACATTTTGTGGGGGAAGGGGGTGATCAGTATACAGGTGAGTCACAGAGACATAGTGTCTAGTAGGAATCATAGGGCTTGCCTTGGAAACCCAAACCTGTGGAATATCATACTGAATCATGAAGAACCTTAGTGCCTGATTATAGTACCAAATTAACTGAGATCAAGATTTAGAAAGGATTATAGAATCATAGATTCAGAGCAGGAAGGCACATTAGAAGCCATCTAATTGAGGTCCTCTCATTTTATGGATAAAGAAGTCAAGACACAGAGAGGTTGTATGATATGACCAAGATCACACAAATAATACATTTCTGAAGTATGATTTTTAACAGAAGTCCTCAGACTCTGAATCCAACATTATTCTCACTACACTGCTATCCCTCCTTCCATGGTCACTTCGTCCAAGTCTTCATGTTACAGAAGGGAAAAATGAGGCCCAGAGCCATGATAAAACTTCTTAGTCTCCTTTTCTCTCTACCACCCTAATATTTGACTTGGCTTGACTCCTTGAAAGTATTTGAAACCTCAAATCAGTCAGTGAGTTAGAGTGGGGTGTTATGGTAACGGAATTTGAAGATCTTCCATGCCCCTTGAACTTGCTGACATAGCAGGAAGGGGTGGGACAGGAAGGAGCCAGAGCTGAGTAGGAGCTGGGCTGGAGCCATCATGGTGACTGGAAGCAGTGGCTGTGGTGGCACAAACTCTTTTTTTTGAGTCAGCCAGAATTTCTGCTGAGAACTCCTGCTGAGGACTGCCAGGGATGGGAATTGTGGGGACCAGAGCTGCTAGGAGCAAGCTGCCTGGGTGCTGAGCAGTTGCTGTGAGTGAGGAGAGGAGGATTTTTGCCTGAGGTAGCCTATTCTGTTTTGAAGGCTTGAGAATGTGGAAGTTTACTGCATTAAAAAAAGAGCAACTCGGTAGCCACTGTGATAGCTTTGACTTTCTGGTTTGGGGACTGTTTTCTGGTATTTAAATAAATGTTTTAGCTATGTCTCCCATGTAGAGAGTTTGTTACATTTTGTGATTGATAACCATATCAGCATGTTTATAGTTACCATAGACATTGTGAATACTGCCTTGTTGATACATGGGGTCAACTCCAAGCATGGGAATACTGCCCCTTGCAGAATGGGCAAATGAGAACAATTTGTTCTAATGACTAGGAAGGCAGTGGAGAGCTTAGAGCTTGGCTGGACATGAAAGATGCCAAAATCACCCATTGCATCTTCTGACTTTTGTCTTACCACTGGACCAGAAGACCTTGAGACTGACTACTTTATGCAAATCTGCCTCACTTAAATCCAATTCATGTGCAAGTCAAGACATCACTCCTTGGTGTCATTGATCCTCTGCAAAACAAAGAAAAATAAAAAATGTTTGAAGTCATTGCCATCAAAAGATCAGACATAGATTAGGATGAAAGCCCAACCAAACTTCAAATTGGTGACATTTCAGGGTCATGTCTAATTATGTCATTGAAAGACTGTGGAACCAAAGGCTGAATGGAGAGAGCTGATTATTGGTTCTTCTCTTTCTACATAAAGCTCTCACTCAAAGGATTCCAAGCCTCTTCCTAAAACTCACACTTGCCCTACACGGACAGTTCCTTGGAGGGAGAGGCAATGTATTCAATTCAGTAGACAATAATTTATTAATCCCAGATGCTGAGCTTGGGGCTGGAAATACATGAATAAGTATAAACAGTTCCAAAGTCTGTTGAAGAAAACAACTTATAAAAATATAGAGAAAAAATATTTAGGGAGTACAAAATAATTTCTACTGAGCTTGATATAGAATCATCACATTTCTTTAGACTTGCCTTCATTCAGTAATTTGGAAAATACCCCTTCCTTGTGAGAACTTAGATGTTGAACAAACAATGAACTTGCCATGATAAGGCTTCTAACCTTGCTGTCTATGTTCTTGCTTGTGAGAGGCTCTCTCACACAAAGATTGAACAAGCATAATCCAGACCATGATCTCTGCTGGCAAACTCTCATCCACCTATATTTCCCCAAATTCTTATTCTCTACCCATCTTCCCATGCTCAGTAACAAAGATGAATTAGGGGAGCAGATGAAGCACAGCCTGTGCAGTCAGAGGGCCCAGGCATAATGCCCATCTTTGATGTTTACGACTTCTGAGACCTTAAGCAAGTCACTTAACTTTGTGGGCCTCAGTTTCTTCATTAGTAAAATGGGGGGGGGTGTAATTGGTGTCCACAGGACTTTAAGGTCCCTTCCAGCTCTAATTCTATAATCCCATGATTTCACATGGGCTCTTATTTCACTTGTGAATGGAATAGTTGCATCAAGACTTGCTTTCTTCTCCTCTTTGTCCTTACCTGACATGCTTTCAAAGGGCAGGTCTTTTCTTCTCCTTAAAATGTTCTAAGTTCCCCATGGTAGCATTAGGGATAGAAATTTATGAAAAACCATGTACCACTACAACCTGTTGGCCCTTTAGTAACTCCAAGTCTTCAGCCCATCCCACAGTCAATGAAAAAGCAGTAGTCCCTGCTAATTAAGTCCAATATTCCATCTCAGGGTCTCATCCTGATTACATTATTGCATTACATCTTCTTATACTTCACTCTCCTTCCTCCATGCAGGGTAATTGCTTTCCTTTGTAATTTTACACATTTTTAGATTTTTATGAAATTTTGGTATTCCTTAATTCCCATGTCTTCTCTCTATTAATTATTCCCTTTTTATCCTCTATATAGATTGCTTTGTATAGCCATTTGCTTGTTGTCACCCATATTTGATTATAACCTCCTTGAGGGTAGGGACTGTCATTTGCCTCTTTGTATCCTCAGAGTTTAGCCCAGTGCCTGACACATGGTAGGCACTTAAGAAAGGTTTTTTTGATTAATTGATTATACTTCATGCATTTAAAAGCCTGATTGTGAGGAATTCATAGGCTTTGCCTCACTACCAGAGGGGGTCATGACACACAAAAAAGCTGCTTGTGCTGGAGGTTCACATGGGAGGTGATGCTTCACCTGAACTTGGAAGGAAATCAAGGCTCATGAGTGGTGAAAATCCTAGAAACAATAGCAGGCTAAAAAGTTATAAGGGATTTTTTCATTGGAGTCAAGAAGGACTTGCTGAAATTTGGAGCCATCAAGATTTTCAAATAGAGGCTGAATAATGACTTACCATGGGTGTTACAGTGGGAATTCTTTTGGGATATGGATTAAATAACCACTGAGGACATACCAACTTTCTCCTTATGGTTATGTGAACTCGGTAATTTTACAAATGTAAGGTACTAGTGTCTGTCTGAAGGTCTAAGGTTTGGGTCTTATTTAGGACAAAGTAGACAAGTCTCTCTCTTAATCTCTCTCCCTTCCTTCCTTTCCCTCCCTCTGCCCCCTCTATCTCACCCTCTTTCCTTTTCTCTCCCTCTCCCTCCCCTCCTCTCTCTCTCTTTGTCTCTCTCTGTCCCTCTCTCTCCCCCCATTCTCTCCCTGTCTCTCCCCTCCCTTCCTCTTTCTATCTCTTTCCTCTCTTTTTCTGCTTCCCTCCCTCCCTCTCTTACTCTCTTTTCCCATTCCCTTCTTCCACTCCTTGCAGCCCTATTTCACCATGTAGCTGTGAATGAGATTCACTAAAGGTTCCTGCCTCAGTCCCCTGAGCCTTATGACCACTTTCTTTAAGGTCCCTGGAGGCAAAGAGTGTATTTCTTTTGTCTTTCTCTACAGCTACCAGAATATAATCTTGTACATAGTCGATAGTTAATAAATCCTTGCTTTCCTTGAAACAGTCTAGGTCTCCGTACCTCTTCATTGGGATAAGGAAAGTTTATGGTAAGATAATGACCCTTTCTGTTACCTCTCCCACAGCTATGGCAGACTGAAAGGGGAGAAAACATATTTCACCCTACAAGAGAGTTTTCTATGGAGAGAGAGAGAGATGGGGCTAAAGAATGTTTGGAATGTTGGATTCTATGGTAGATACATATAATTAATGCTCTTGATTTTTACTAATCCAATAAAATGACTGTTTAACTGTGTACTTGAGGTCAAAGTGAATGTTTACCACCTGGTTCCCTGGATCCACCAGTTTGAAATGCAAAGGATGGAGATATGTCTCAGTGTCTGAAAAGTGATGATTGGCTAGTAATTCTTAGACAGAGCCCAGGAGGTAAAAGCAGGGCAGAGTGCTATGTAATTGATATCCTTCCTGTAGTGTGTATCCAGTCTGTCAACCTGGGCAGCTATGTGGCATTGTGGATAGAGTGCTGGGCTTAGCATCAGAAAGACCTGAATTCAAATCTGGCCTCGAAAACTCACTGACTGTGTAACTCAGGGCAACTCACTTAACCTCTGTTTGCCTTAATTCACTGGAGAAGGAAATAGAAAACGATTCCAGTATGTGTGCCAAGAAAACCCCAAACAGATTCATGAAGAGTCAGACACAACTGAATAACAACAACATTTATAGCAGCAAAATAATTTTGCCCAAGGAATTAAATATCTCTTATACACCTAATCACCCATACACATGGCTTTACAGAGATGGCAGATGGTGAACATTAGTTCTCACATCCAGGTAACAAAATGCACTGATGTCTACTCAAACAGGCTCTTGGCTCAGGGCAAGTGATCACACTGATTACGGAACTTAGAAATGCAGATGTGAACCAGGTGCCTCACCAATACCTTTGTCATCAGACTCTGCCCAATCTTTCATCATCTGTTGAATCCTGTTTCAAACCATTCATAACTCAGGGAGGCAGAGAAGTGCTGGAGTGGAGGGGGGGGGATTTGGAGGTGACAGGTCTGGAATCTCATCCTAGCTCTTTTACAACAAAATGTGAGATGAGGGGATAGACAACATCTCTGTATCTTCATCTCCAAAGTGAGAGGTCCCTCCCAGTTCTCTGTTTCAATGAGGCTGAGCAGCCATCACTCCACCTTTTTCCTATGAGCCACTGTCAACATCTATTCAGTGTTGATATGATAAGACCCTGGATTTAGAACTGGAAGGGACCTCAGAGGTCATCTAGTCCAATCCTCTCATTTTACAGGTGAGAAAACTGATGCCTGGGGAAGTTAAGTATCTTGGCCCCAGCCACACAGGTAATAAATAGGTGCCACAGCTGGAATCTGAATACAGATTGTCAGAATCTCATTCAGTGTCTATCAACTATACTCTGCAACCTGGTCAGACTATACATCCGTTCATGTGTGTGTGTGTGTGTGTGTGTGTATGTCTGTATGTGTCTGTTGTGTAATCCATTAAATACAAAATTTATATGTAAGATAACTATAAAATGTATCACAAACACAATGATTATTTAAATGTACAAATATAAATTTTATATATATACACATAAATTGTCACATTATTTTGTGCTTGACTATATACAAACCTATCTTCTCCCAATAATCCTAATGTTCTGATCAACTAATCCAGTTCCTATCCAGAGGACAACTTTAATGTTTTTTTTTTAATTCTTCAAGATGCTTGTTGTTAATATTTTAGTCAGAGAAACAGCCACAAAACTTCAGCACCTGGGACAGGTCCTATCAGGAAAGCATCCTCTTCATAACAATTACAGAAGAAAAACATTCCCAAGTGTCACCTGGCCACCACCTCCATATCTCTGTCAGCTTTCCTCGCAGCTCAGATGGGAGGCTGCTCCCTTGGGAAATGTCAGGGAAATTGGCTGGATGTGGAGCTCAGGAATTGAGATACTAAAGCCTCAGTGACTCAGAACATCTTTATCAATGACTCCAATGGTTGACATATAGTTTTATTTAACTCAGTGGTATTAAATGTTAAGTCCCTAAAAGTCAGGAACACATCCTAGTTATATTGCACATCTCCCACCAGCAGCACAAGTTTAATATATATATATATATGTGTGTGTGTGTGTGTGTGTGTGTGTGTTTTGGAACATGTGGTATACTGTGCAAACAGGCTTTTGTTGAACCGAGGCTACTTGGCCAGGCTAGGCTCAAATCCTGTGATTGAAATAGAAATGTATATTATATTTTCCCACATCCTTGGTCATTGTGATGGGTTTCCCTTTCTCCTTTAAACTAGCAATGAATCAGTCAGGATAGGCAGCGGACTAAAAGGTACAAATTCTGCCATTTTCACTTCGGTAAAATACAAAGACCTTTCTGCTTTATGGTTACGGTATAATTCCATGATGTCCTCCTAAAAAACAGGAAGAAAATGTCCATCGGATGATGTTCATAGAATTTCAGAATTTGGGAATGGGAAGGAATGTCAATGGCCATTGAGTTGAACACACACACACACACACACACACACACACCTGCTTTTACCTCCAAGAGCTAGGAACCCATCTTATCCTGAAGTTACTCATCTAATTCTGAGACAACTCTAATTGTTATAGAGGGTATGCCTATATTAAACCCAAATATGCCACTTTCCAACCTCCACTGATTAGTCCAAGTTATGCCCATTGGGACCAATGGAATTTCAAATCCCTCTTTCAGGAGATAGCTCTGCAAATACTTGAAGACAGATATAATGTCCCCATCCCACACACCCAAGTCTTTTCTTATCCAGGCTGAGCATGCCAGATTCTTTCAATAAATCCTCAAATGACAGTGAATCAAGACCATCCACCATCTTGGTCACCTTCCTCTGGACACTCTCCATTTTATTAATGTCCCTTTCAAAACATGGTGCCCAAAATTGAACACAATACTTCAGATGAAGTGGAAAAGACCAGAGTACAATTAAACTGTCATCTAGCCATTCCTGGAAAGCATTCCTTTTAAATAGAGCCCAAGGTTGCATTAGGTTTGTTTTTTTTTTCTAATGCTTCGCCTAAGGATTTATTTTTTAGTTAATGCTTTATTAACTTCTGATTTACATCATTCGTTTCCGCCAGATTTTGAGTTACAAATTTTCTCCCTGTTTTTCCCCTACCCACTACCCCAAAATAGCAGTCCCACAGGATATCCCCTCCTCCAATCTGCTCTCTCCCATATTTTCTCCCATATCCCTTTCTACTTTTCCAGTGGATCTCTATGCCTCAGTGCCTGTATATCTTATTTCCCAATTACATGTAAGATGGTATTAATAATAGTATATATATATATATATATATACATACGTACATATACACGCACACATATATAAACATATATATATATATATATTTGAATATTTGATTTTAAAACTTTCAACTCCAGATTCATTCCCTTCCTTTATCACCCACCCTTACTGGGAAGATATGCAGTTCAGTATAGGTTTTACATGTGTGGCTAATGCAAAACAATAACATAGTAGATATATTGTAAAAGACTGACTATATTTCCCTCCCTCCTATCCCACCTCCCACTTGTTCTATTCTCTACTTTGATCCCATCTATTTTCAAAAGTGAGTGCTTCCAACTTCCCTCCCCCCCAGCCTACCCTCCCTTCTATCATTCCCCCTCTCATCCCCTTCCCCCCCTATTCACCTGGAGGGTGAGATACCCTATTTAGTGTGTATTTCACTCCCTCCTCAAGCCAAATTCAATGGGAATAAGGTTGACTCATTCCCTTTTGCCTTCCTATTCTTCCTCTCCATTTTCCCTTGCCTCTTCTGTATGAGATAGTTTACCCCAATCTGTCTCTCCCCATCTCCTCTCATTAAATTCCTCTCACCTCTTAATTTCACCTTTTAAGTATCATTCCTTCCTGTTAAATTGGTCCTGTGCCCTCTATCTATGTATATCTGTAAACATATATACACACATTTACATATGTATTCATATACCCATATATCCTCATATACAGACAAATATATATATTTCTAATCCCTTCAACTACTGAGAAAAGTTTCATAAGTTACAATTATTGTTTTTCCATGTAGGAATGTTAATAGTTCAACTTTGATAAGTTCCTTATGATTGCTTTTCCCTGTTTACCTTCTAATGCTTCTCTTGCTTCTTATATCTGAATGTCAAATTTTCTATTCAACTCTGGTTTTTTCAGCAAGAATGCTTGAAAGTCCTCTATTCCACTGAATGACTATATTTTCCCCTGAAACATGATACTCAGTTTTGCTGGGTAGGTGACTCTTTGTTTTAATCCCAGCTCCTTTGCCCTCCGGAATATCATATTCCAAGCCCTTCAATCCCTCGGTGTAGAAGCTGTCAGATCCTGGGTTATCCTGATTGTGTTTCCACAATGTTCAAATTGTTTCTTCCTGGATGCTTGTAATGTTCTCTCCTTAATCTGGGAATTCTGGAACCTGGCTATAATATTCCTAGGAGTTTTCTTTTTGGGATCTTTTTCAGGAGGTGATTGGTGGATTCTTTCAACCTCTATATTGCCCTCTGGTACTAAAACATCAGGGAAGTTTTCTTTGAGAACTTCCTGGAGGATGATTTCTAGGTTCTTGCTTTGGTCATGGCTTTCAGGCAGTCCAATAATTTTTAAATTATCTCTCCTGGATCTATTTTTCAGGTCAGTTGTTTTTCCCATGAGATATTTCACATTGCCTTCTATTCTTTCATTTGTTTGGATCTGTTTAACAGCATCTTGATTTCTCATAAAGTCATTAGCTTCCATTTGCTCCAATCTAATTCTGAAGCAATGATACTGCTCATTGAGATTTTGAGATTCTTTTTCCATCTGGCAAATTAGGCTTTTTAAGGCATTCTTTTCCTCATTGCCTTTTTGGGCCTCCTTTGCCATTTGAGTCAGTCTGTTTTTTAAGGTATTATTTTCCTCAGTCAGGCTGTTGACTCTCATTTCATAATTTTCTTGCATTGTTCTCATTTCTCTTCCCAATTTTTCCTCCACATCTCTTATTTGGTTTTCAAAATCTTTCTTAAGGTCCTCTATGGCCTGTAACCAGCTTGTATTTTCCTTTGAAGCTTTTGGTGCAGGAGTTCTGACTTCACTGTTTTCCTCCTGTTCCATGCTTTGCTCCTTTTTGTCCCCAAAATAGGAGTGTATTGTTGGAATCTTCTGTCTGCTTTGTTTCCTTTGTCTGCTCATTTTGCCACTCAATTACTTGACTTTTGGACTTTTTGCCACAGTAGGGCTCTGCCACCAGACAGGGGAGCTTTCGTCCCAAACACTGGGGTTTTCTCAGCTGCCGGAGGTATTAGATGGGTACCCTCTCTGAGGTCTCCACACGCTCTGGCAAGCTGGACACACACCCCAGAACCTCCATCCTAGACTGCAATCCAGATCCAAGCAGTTTAAAAGCAAGAGCGATTACCCCTCAGACTGGTGCTTGGTCCCCCTACACTCTGAAGGCCAAGAGCTGAAGCTGGTGGTGCTGGCTGGCTGTGCCAGAGTCTCAGCAGCTTTTCACCCCGGGGGTAAAAGCAACGCACTCCCACTTACTGGTCCCAAATTCCAGACTGCACTGACCTCTCACTTTGTCCTTTGTGTCTGTGTGTTGATAAATCTGGAAACGACCACAGCTGCTGCGGATCTGGAGTCCCTCTGGCAGGCAGCTGGTCAGGCCCACCCTAGGGCTAAAGCCTCAGCTTGGGGCTGGGCTCGGATCCCAGAGCGCTGTGCTGGATTCCTGCCGGCCTGCCGGGGTGTCCTCAGCAAGAGGTTAGCTTCTTTGTGTCATTTTGTGGGTTCTGCAGCTCCAAAGTTTGTTTAGAGTCCCCTTTTTACATGGATTGGGGAGGGTGGAAGCAGGAGCTGCGGGAAGGTCGTGCTTCTAGTCTGCCATCTTGGCTCCCCCCCCCCCCTCGCCTAAGGATTTTGATCAAAGTAATGCTCCTAATGGCAGCTAAATTGTGCTGAACTTGGATCAGAAAGACCTAAATTCAAATCCTTCCTCAGATACTTGCTGGTTAGGGGACACTAGGCAAGTTGCTAAACCTCTGGTCACCTCAGTTTCCACATTTGTACAATGGGGATGATAATAGAACCTACCTCACAGGATTGTTGTCAGGATCCAATGAGATAATATCCATAAAATGCTTTGCACACCTAAAGTGCTATATCAATGCTAGCTATTATTAGCCATTGCCATTGCCTCTCAAAGGGCATGTCACGTGACCACTCTATTGTTGAACTCATACCCGTGACTTCCCAGAATATAGATCCCTTTTCTGGCCACCACTCCTTTATGGATGGCATCTTCTCAATTAGGTAGTAAGCTCATTAAGGGCAGGGACTTTTTTATTTGCAGTCTTGGTGCTTAGAAGAGCGTTTAATTCATAGCAAATACTCAATGTTTCTCATTCGATTAATTCTGAGGCACCCATTTCAGTAAGGACTTTAAAACTAGAGAAAATCCAGAGAAGGGAAACCAGAATGATCAAAGATGTTAAGATAATGCCATATAAGAAAGAGATGAAGAAACAGGTGATGTTTGAAGGAGAACAGCTCTATGGAGGACATGATAACTTTTTCAAGAGTCAGATGGTCTTTTATGTAGAAAAATGATTTAAATATTCTCTGCTTGATCCCACAGAGAAGAACTAGATAGAAAATGTTAATATTGCAGCAAAGATTCTAGATTAATATAAAATAAAACAACTTAATGATTAAAGATTAATTATTAATAATTAAGATTAAAGGGGAATCAACTGCTTTGAAAGGCAATGGCAGGAAAGAAGTCCCATAAGAAGGAAGGAAGGAAAGAAAGAGAGAAAGAAAAAGGAAAAGAAGGAAAAAAGGGGGGGAGTAATGGAGAAAGAAAAAGAGAAAGGATGGGAAAATGCATTTATTAAGGCATTATCACATACCAGATACTGTGAAAAGTAGTGGGATTACAAATAATAGCAAGTAAGGTAGCCACTGCCCCCAAGGAGTTTACATTAAAATAAATGAAGAAAACACATAAAACAAAGCTGGAAAGCATATGGAGAGTAAATGAGCTTTGGAAATGGCCAGGACATGGCATGATGGTCTGGTTTCGGTAAGACAGGGAAAAAGCCCGTTTATCAGAACCCAAGAGTTTTCCTTGAAATCTGGAAGATCATTATTTGGTGACACTTTCTAAGAGATTCTAATTCAAGTAATGGTTATATTAGGTGATCTCTGAAATCTGTTCCCTTTGAGATGCTATGAAACTCACCTCCAGCTTCAGTATGGGCTGCCTTCCACTCTCTGCACAGCAGAGACACAGTTTCAGGTCTGCTATCTCCAGGTAAATAGGATTGCCTTTGCCTTTTTCAAGAGACTCATCTTGGCATGGTGTGGTCTTCACTGAGACTGGGAATAAAAGAATCAGTAACCACAGAGGGTGAACAAAATATGAAGATCAAGCATCCATTTCTGACAAAGAGGAAGGTAATGGAGGAGGGAATCACATATGTAAAGAAAAGAAGAAGGGAATACCACAGCTGGACTTGAATTTGAGGGATATTGATTTGGAAGTGGCTAGGGAAGGGAAGGAAACTGAAGTACCAATGTCTATGGGAATCTTCCATTCATTCTTGGATGGAGAGATCATCTGCTCAATGGCCTAGTCCTCATATTGATTCAATTTGTCCCTTGGACTTTGGAATCCCTGTCATGAATTCTAGCTCCTGAACTCTAAAACAATCAACAGGAAGCATCACAGGGGGATGGACTCTGACTTCACACAAGAACAACCCCCCAGATTGTTGAATAAGCCATGCCTGAAATTTGCCCTCTCTGATTTCCCTTCAGGTAATGGTAATACCCTAACCAGGCAGGCTTGGCAGTGCCCTGAAAGATAGTCCTGTGATGCTGGGTATGGTATACATGAGGGAGACATGACTACTTAATAGCTGAAAAACTTCTGATAGAGAAGCAGAGAAAGGGAGAAAGAGAGAAGTGGAATGAGAAAGAAGGAATTGATTTTTGGCAAACAGGAAATGCCCAGGAGGAGCTAGCAACCCCAGATATATATTCATTGCTTCCCAGAACCTACACTCCCAAAGGCTACTAAGAGCAGACCTCTTGAGCGAGATTGTTCCCTCCTTGACTGAGCTGAGATTTCACCTCCCTTCCAAATCACAAAGACCCTTGACTCATATGTATTCTTTTTTTTTCTTTTTCTTTCTTTTTTGGCATGGGGAAGGCAAGGCAATTGGGGTTAAGTGACTTGCCCAAGGTCACATAGCTAGTTAGTGTTAAGTGTCTGAGTGTTTGAACTCAGGTCTGCCTGACTCCAGGGCCAGTGTTCTCCTCACTTCACCACCTAGTTGCTCTGACTCATATGTATTCTTGTGATCAAAGTAATTGGTATAATTTCTCTACTGTTTTACTTCCATAGTAATGTTTGTTCATTATACCGGATTGTCTTTGATATAATTAGCATTTTGTGGAATAGGATACAAGCTGGCTGAGATCACATCAACTGTTATCCCTTTGTTCTAGGGTAGGATTCCTTACTCCCAGAGTGACTAACAAAAGTGACTTTTATCCTAAGCACCAAGAACACATTGGACTTCTAGAGGACATGTATGAGATGTGTAATAGATATATGAAGTCTTGACACCATACTCCTCATGAAGCTTGGAGAGCTAGGGAGTAATTACCCTATTACAGTTATCCCCCTACTTGCACGAAAGGCAAAAGTGAAATAATGCTTGGGACATGTGGAGTGGGGCGTTCCATATCCCAGATCCATCCACTGACATATTCCCTGGGACGTTCAGTTCAAATCAACTTGCAAAATAAAATTATAGACTTAGACCTAGGAAAGACCTTATGGTTCATCAAATTCAACCCCCTCATTTTACAGGTGAGGAAAATGAGACTCATGGACCCCACTTATTCCTCATGACTGCCCAAGGTGACAAAAGTATTAAGTGTGCAACAGAGTAGTCTAACACCATTCTTCTTAATATCAAGTTGTTTGCTCTATTTACTGTGCCACCCTATTTTGCATGTAAAGGATTGCCACATGTCAGCAACCTAGGCCAAATCCCTTTACTCCAGCCTGGTGCTGCATTCTGTTCCTCTCAATTACCCCCTCCCCACAGCCCCATTCTTCCCATAATTCCCTGGCATTAGAACCCTCCCAGGTTGCATTGCAAAAGATCAATCAGCCTGAATTTCCCCTCCCTCCTCCCTGCTATTTTGTCTCTGTCTTCTGGAAGATCGCAGCTTATCTCTACCAAAGACCAGCCTGCCCCTTCCCTTACCATCTTTCACTGCCTGCCATAGGAATTTCCTCTTCTTCCACCCTTTATGCCTAATAACTTCCCAAGTCATCCCTGGAATTTATTGAGCTCCAGACATGCCTGTTGCTGGACACTATCAAGGGAGGGTCAGCCAAAGCATGAGACTGCCTCAGAGAAAGAGAAAATATGGTGAGGGTTCCTACTCACTTTGGGTGCACCATTTCATCTTCAGGAACTGTTCTGAGGGTCTTCTCTTGAAGGACCAACACCTGCTGATAGATGTCACAAATTCCAGTAATGTAAGGCTTATCCAATGCTTTAAAATCAAAATTAAGTGCAAATGTCATCAGCTGATGAGGTTTAAAGCTGATTAAATGGTTTGATTTCAAGAAACATTGCCAATTCTCTGTCAGCACATGGAGAAGGATGGACTGATGTTGATGGAGTACAGCCCCCACCTGAGTCTACACATGGCCGCTTCTATCTACATATAAATCCCTACTGCGATGACCAAAGAGCTGTGATTGTGAAGAAGGGAACTGCACAATTTCAGAAATGGAAGGGAAATTAAAGTCCATCTAAACCAACCCACTCCCAAACACTGAGGATGGTCTAGAAAGTATCCATTCCTTAAAAACAAACAAACCTTTAGTGATGAGGGACCCACCACTCCAGGAGACAGATCACTTCTACTTGGCAGCAGCTCTAATTATTGGAAGGTTTTTCCTGACATTGAATCTAAATTTACCCCTTTGTGAACTCTTCTGTTTGTCTCCAGGGACAAACAAGATGGGTCTAATCTCTCTCCCCAGGGCTGGCCTTTAAATACTAATGACAGTTATTTCCCCACTGAGTCTTCTTTTCTCCATGCTAAACTTCCCCAATTTCTGCAAACTCTCCTCATGTAGGATGGACTTGAGGCCAGTCCCTCATCCACCTGCCTCCATCTGGCTGCTTCAAGCTTCTCAATGTTCTCCCTCATCCCTCAAAAGGAACACAACCTTCCAGGTGTGAGGACAGAGTCACAATCACCTCCTCATTCCTGGAAGCTGGGATTGATTCTCTAAGACATCCCCATATCACATCAGCGGTGTGTATGTGTTCGGGTATGGGTGTGTGTGTGCCTGTCATTATCTCAGTGCTTTCAATATCAAGACACTGAATTGAGCCTCCCTTCTCTGACTCCTCGCCAGTTTATTCACATCCTTACTGAGGGAAAATCTCAGGTCTTTTTCAGGCAAACAGCTGTCTAAGAACACAACCTAGTGCTTTTTAAGTCAATTTTTAAAATCTAAGAATAGGACTTGGCATTCATCCCTAGCTCTTGCATTAGACCAATGTTCTAGCCTGGCAGAATCTGTTTGAAATCTGATTTTATACTTCTGGGCATTGACTACTGGGCCCCCTGGCTCTCTAATTATCTGCAAGCTTGGGAAGCATCCCATCTGTCATTGATACAAATGTTAAACATCCCAGGGTTAAGAACACATCCCTCCAGCACTCCACTAGAGATCTCCTTCCAAGTTCACTTTTTAAAAATTTTGGATTTGTTGTTACCCAAGTCATGTCTGACTCTACACAGCCCTATGTGAGGTTTTCTTGGAAAAGATACTGGAGTGGTTTGGCATTTTCTTCTCCAGCTCATTTTACAGAAGAGAAACTGAGGCAAATGGGGTTAACTGACTTGCCCAATGTCACAATCTGGTAGATGTCTGAAGTTGGATTTGAACTCAGGTCTTCCTGACTCTAGGACTGATCCTCTATCCAGCTAACCATTAATGAATCCTCTTTTGAGTCCAGTCATCCAACCAATTCTGAATCCATCTGAATTCTAATTGTCCTATATTCAAGGCAGTAGCATGTCTCTATATTTCCCCCGGGAATAGCATGGGATCCTTTATTGCTTTCCCAGATTCAGTGGAATTTTATGTGGCATCTCCCTGATGCCAGTTACTCCATCAAACAAGGGAATACATTTAGTCTCCCATGACTTGTGTTCTTTACAGCCACACTAACAACCTGTGATCACTGCTTCTTTCTCTAGCTGCTCACCAAGCATCGCTTGAATTGTACTTTCTGCGATTCTGTAGAAATCCAAGACAAGTTCACTGGCCTGTAGTCGGCAGAGCAGATTCTATTCTTTTCCCTTTTGAGGGAAATTAGGACCCTTGCCTTTCTCCAGGCCCACAGCACCCTGGGCCATTCTCCAGGATCTTCCTGATGTCACTGACAGGGCCTTCCCCACATCCACCAAGAGGTGGCTCACTGGGACCAGGAAACTTGAGTTCAAGAGAAGCTCCCTTAATATTTCTTTACTAACCTTGGCTCTCCACTCCCAATTAAGGATTACCATAGACATGGGCAATTGGACCTATCATGTCTCCCTTTCATGGAGGGCTTGGTGTCAGTGGGGAGCTGAGTGATCCTAGGAGAGACTTCCCCCTACCCCATCCTGGGAGCCCAGACAAGCATGTATGAGGGATGGGAGGGGGGACAGCTATGTCTCACCTGGCAGTATTATTGACTTGAATAAGCCTGAAAAATAGTAAAAGTAGAAACAAAGAAATATAGACATTGTGTTGTTTCCAGGTTAGAGGGGCCATGACAGCGTTCAATCGATAATTGAGCAAGAAGCAGTTCTATGTTATGGAAGGCCCCGCGCCTGCCCTCAAACAGCTTAAATTCTAACAGAGGATATATCGTGTCCACACACCGACAGTTATCTTTGTGAGTGGGCAGCCCCACGCCTGCCCTCAAACAGCTTAAATTCTAACAGAGGATATATCATGTACACACACTGACAAAGTTATCTTTGTGACAGTGGGCTGATTGTCAGGAACATGAATTTACCTTAGAGGGAAGGAAGGATGGAGGCAGAAAGGGGGCTGCCTCCTGTGGAGGGAAGGGGCCAGCTCACAGTTCAAGGACAGGGACAGAGGAGCAAGAACAAGAAAAAGAGCGTGCTGAGATGAGGACCAGAACCTCGTGAAAGGCCAGGGGTGGGGCCTGGGGGGACATGGAGGAGCCAGACTGACCCAGGCAGGAGACAGCAGACAGGCCGTACCTGATGGCAGACAGACAGGAGGGTGGGCAGCCAAAGTGGGGCCAAGGTACAGGAGCTCTGAAGTCAAGCATCCCATATAGCACAACAGTAGTGGTCTTCTCTCCTTCCTCCAACTTTCTGTTTTCTCATGGTAAGTCTCAATTTTAGTGGGGTGGGGTCTTGTTTCTTTTTCTTTTTGTTTTTGTTTTTGCAGGGGGGAAGGCAGGGATATTGGGGTTAAGTGATTTGCCCAAGGTCACACAGCTAGTTGTGTGTTAAGTGTCTGAGGCTGAATTTGAACTCAGATCCTCCTGACTCCAGCATCAGTGCTCTATTCACTGGGCCACCTAGCTGCCCCAGGGTCTTGTTTCTCTTTGATGGGAGAAGGACACTGAAAGGCCGTAAAGCATTTATTCCAAGAGGCAGGAGGGGAAGAGAAATCACAACACTGGATACGAAAGTGAACACAGGGCCTTTTTTTGGAATGCAGATTTCTTTCAGAATTCTTTAAGTAAAGTCAAATTTGAGCACATTTCTGTAAAGTGAGAACTGTCAATATAGGATAAGATACAGAATATATTCAAACTTAATTTAGGGTAGTTTGGGGAGGGAGAGACACCAACAGTGAGGGAGAATAAGAAAGGCTCTGTCACAGGTGTAGATGAAAATAAAATGTTGTGGGACACACAAGTGTCTTCCATGCACTGCTTGGAATTTAGGGGGCTTTCATGTGTTCCCATATGCATGACTTTTGGATCCTCTAAAATGGTTCTGGGCAGACTTATGACCCCACAGTGACCTTTGGCCTCCTCCTCTCCAGGGTGGACACAGATCATACATACAAAGCTGCAAAAGATGTTAGTGACCACCAAGTCCAACCCAATTTGCAAAATCCAGTCTCAAAAACTTACCAGCTGTGAGACCCTGGGCAAGTCCCTTAACCTCTATTTGTCTCAGTTTCCTCAATTATAAATAAGGATAATTATATCACCTTCCTTCCATACTTGTTCTAAGGATCAAATGAGATAATGTTTATAAAGTTCTTAGCACAGAGCTGGCACATAGTAGGTGTTATGTAAATGCTAGTTGTTATTATTATTAAATGAGGAAACCGAGGCCCGGCATGTTAAATGATTTATCCAAGAGCACACAGGCAGTGAGCATCAGAGGAAGAATCTGAACCCAGGTTCCCTAACTTCAGAAGCAGTGAGTGGTCTTGGCATTGCCCCACAGCTGGCTAGCCGCAGAGCCAGTGTCTGCCATATTGTTGCTTACCTTCATCCTGTGGACTTTGGTTGCTTCTACTCATGATAAGATTCTCTCTGCTCCTGTAAAGGGAAATTGAAGGCAATGGATTTGTAGGACTTTCTTCAGGGCTTGACCCAGGTATAGCCCCATACTTACCTTTACTTCAGCAGGTCTATCCAGAGAGGTGTGGGAGACGAGGGAAGGAAACAAGAATTTATTAGGAACCTTAATAAATAGAGCTTCATAAATGCTTGTTCCCTTTCCTCTCTTCCACATCTACTCTGGGCCAGTCTTAGCTCATTGCAAATCTTACTGTGCTAAGCCTCTTACAAATATTATCTCTTTTGATCCTTATAACAACCCTTGGAAGCAAGTGCTGTTATCATCCCCATTTTTCAGTTGAGGAAACTGAAACAGATACAGATTTTTTTAAAGTGATTTCCTCAAGGTCAAATAGCTAATAGTGTTTGAGGTCAGATTTGAACTTGAGTCTTTAGCACAGAACTCCAGTGTGCCACTTAACTATGCTAGGGGGAGGAATTCCCCTGGGTCATGGATCAGCAGGTCATGGCTACTGGACTAAGCCAATTCAGATGGCTCATCTTCCCAGGCACCCCTGGGCACTCTGCTTAGCTTCCTCAGCAGGGATCTCCCCCTGATCATAGGCATTATTTCCATATCCACCAGAGCCACAGGTGGGACAACAGACCAGTCCTCAAGAATATGCTCCCATGCTAAGATCCTGCCAACATTGCAACTTTCCCATCTTAGACAAATAAGGCATTAAGTGTTTCCACACTGAACAGGGCTCATCAGCCATCAGAGCCCACTCCCAGTGAGCAGGGAGGGATCTGCAACCCCCATGGGCCATAATGGAAACTACAAGCAGAAACCAAAACATCCTGATAATAGAAATACTTAGGCTTATACCCACACCTATCCTTGGAACCCAGAGGACCACAGTAACAGAAAGATCCAGACACAGACAGTTTTCACCTGCTGGAGGGATCAAAGCTACCTTATCCACCTGTTCCCTCTAATTTCCAGAGCTCCTGAGCTTTGCTGGATTCTTTACTCTCCAGTGAGATTTTCAGGGGCTACTTGGGTGGTTCTGTAGCTTTGCTGGGGACACCTCCTAATTTGTAGCTTAAGGACTAGTATCTGAGGCTGCTCCCAAGGATGCCAGAGAATTTTGATGAGGTGGCTGGGTGGGGAGGGCCGGGTCAGCCACAGTGGGAGGACTTGGGCCGGGCCCTGGAGGTTCAACCTTAGTTTAATTTTGAAAAATTCCAAGATACCTATGTTTCTGTCAAGGAGCTCTTGTCTTTACAGGAAATTGGGGACAGATTTTTATAGCAATTTCTCTGAAAAAAGCTTCATTTCCCATACATATAGAGAACTGGGTCAAATTTATAAGAATTGGAATAATTTCCCAATTGATAAATGTTCAAAGGATATGAATAGGCAGTTTTCAGATGAAGAAATCAAAGCTATCTATAGTCACATGAAAAAATGCTTTTAATCATATCAATTACGGAAATGCAAATTAAAACAACTCTGAGGTACCACCTCACACCTGTCAGGTTGTCTAATATGACAGAAAAAAAATTATAAATGTTGGAGAAGATGGGGGTGGGTGCATTGGAATACTAATGCATTGTTGGTGGAGTTGGGAACTGATCCAGCAATTTTGGACACTAATATTTGGAACTGTGCCCATATGTCTGCCCTTTTATCCAGCAATACCAGATCTGTATTTCAAAGAAAATAAAAGTCCCATATAAACAAAAATATTTATAGAGGCTCTTTTTGTGGTGGTAAGGAATTGGAAATTGAGGGGATGCCCATCAATTGAGGAATGACTGAACAAGTTATGGTGTGTGATTGTGATGAAATATTACAGTGCTGTAATAAGTTACAAGTAGGATGATTTCAGAAAAACCTGGAAAAAGCTTACATGAACTTCTGTAGAGTAAACTGAGCAGAGCCAGGAGAAATTACCCCAGTTAGAGTGATGCCATACAGTGATCTTAGCTCTTCTTAATGATACAATGATCCAAGAGGATTCTTGATGAAAAATGCTCTCCATAGGGGCGGCCAGGTAGCACAGCAAGTAAGAGCACCAGCTCCAGTGTTGAGAAGACCTGGAGATTGAATCCCGGGCTCAGACACTTAGCACCCACCCAGAAACACCTGGCCGTGTAACCTTGAGCAAGTTACTTAACCCCAATTGCTTAGGGGCAGCCAGGTGGCTCAGCGAGTAAGAGTACCGGCTCCAGTGTTGGGACGACCTGGAGATCGAATCCCGGGCTCAGACACTCGGCACCACACCCGAAAATAACTGGCCGTGTAACCTTGAGCAAGTTAATTAACCCTGATTGCTTAAAAAAAAAAAAGAAAGAAAAATGCTCTCCACTTCCAGAGAAAGACCTGATGGAGTCTGAATGCTAATTGAAGTATACTTTCTAATATTTTTGGGCTTTTTTTGTCTGTGTTCTCTTTTGGCCAACATGGAAATATGGTTTGCATGATTATAAATGTATAATCTGTATCAAAGTGCTTGCATTCTGGTGGAGTGGGGAGAGAACGGAGAGGGAACTTGGAACTCAAAAATTGTTTTAAAAAAAGACTACTATGGTGCAATGTAATGCCGAGCAAAGGCAACTTCCCAAGGTTCACAATACCAGCATAGGTGCTCTCCATTTTATTGAGTGAAAAATTAAGAACAGAGAAGATCAAAATATGACATCATTCAAAATACAGCATTTACTAAGTGTGATTCAATAATCTCCAAGTACTACCTGATTTAATCAAGTACTACCCCACCCCTGGACATTATATTCATTTAGTCAATTACAAAGTCCCTCTTCTAAATACTACTCCACCCCTAGGCTGTACATTCATTTAGTCCATCACAAAGCCCCTCTTCTCAAATGGAGATTAGTTTCCAATCATAAGTAAAGTACATTCATTTGTTCAATCATAGAACACAAAAAGGTCAAAAGTTCCCCACCCTTGGATCACAATTGAATCTACCCCAGAGTTACAACAAGCTTAAGCACAGCATTTAATACCCAAATGGAGGTCTTTTCTTCATCTTGACACAGGGCAAGTTCTCAGCAATCTTTGTTCCTGGGGAGACAAAGCTTAGCAAGGCCACAAGATACATTGCCAGTCTCTTCACTAATTCATTCTCTGTCTGCAGAACAGTCCTAGGACCCCTGAAAACATTAGCAAAACCCTCTTCCAGGATTTCTGTAAACATACAACAAGAAAATCCTTCTTCAGGGCTTCTGAACCAACAGCAGGTTTCCAAGACCCCTGCAACAACAGGACTGTCCTTCACCAGTGGACAGTATTCACTCTCTGTCTGCAGAACAGTCTCAGTAGCTCTGAACCAACAGCAAGGTTCCCAAACTTCTGCAACAACAGGACTGTCCTTCACCAGTGGACAAATCTGGCAAAACAACATCAAAACAGACAGACAAAGTACCAGCATAACAGTCATGTCTCCTCAGTCCTTGGCAGCTCTGGACATCAGCTCTCAAAAGTCTTGGGCAATTAAAATTGTCCCTCAGCAATCCTCTCAGTGTCTCTCCACCTCCAAGATGCTGCTTCCAAAAAGTTCTTCTGCCTCTCTCTTGTGTCTTTCCAAATTTAAGTCACCAGGTCCTCCCAGTTCAGCCCTCTCTTTTCACATCAACAAGTCCATCCCACAACTGGAATTAACAAACTCTGGGTTTTAACACAATCAAACCAAAAACCAAGCCAATACAGGGGGATCTTTAAATTACATTACTATTACATATGGGTGGCTAGGTGGCACAGTGAATAGAGCACAGGCCCTGGGGTTAGGAGGACCTGAGTTCAAATCCAAACTCACACACTTACTATCTGTGTGACTTTGGGCAAGTCACTTAACCCCAATTGCTCTAAAAAAAAGACTGCTGGGGTGGCCAGGTAGCACAGCGAGTGAGAGCACTGGCTCCAGTGTTGAGAAGACCTGGAGATCAAATCCCGGGCTCAGACACTTAGCACCCACCCAGAAACACCTGGCCATGTAACCTTGAGCAAGATACTTACCCCCGACTGCTTAAAAAAAAAAGACTGCTAAAAAATAAAAAATAAACCACTTTGGAAGCAAAAATCATTGAATTAAATGAATAGTGTGTGGTGGGGTATTCACATGGAGACCAAGAACAGGCATAAAGTACACTAACAACCACTTTGGGGGTTAGGGAGGGAAGGAGAGAATCTCATATAAACTCATATCAAGAAAGGAAGGGGGCTCTGAAGATTTGATAAAGTGCTTAATCTCTTGTGGGCTATTGTATTTAACCTGGTTGCAAGGGCTCCTGTCTCTCCATTATCTGTGATTCCCAGAGTTAACTCCCTGGATACCCTTTAACAGGAGCATTTCCTCTTTTCTTCAGCCATAATGGCACCCTCCCTCTCCCTCTCCCTCTCCCTCTCCCTCTCCGTCTCTCTCTCTCTCTCTCTCTCTCTCTCTCTCTCTCTCTCTCTCTC
>NW_027185786.1:1417596-1448626 GCF_028583685.1 Petaurus breviceps papuanus
AAACTTTAATATACAAACACAGGAGTCCAGAGAAACATAGAAAGGTAAATATATTTGAACATTTGGAAGAAGCTATATGATGGTATAGTGCTAACATTCAATTAGAGGAAGAAGAAATGTGTCTTTTCAAACTTTAATATCATCAAAGGGTATTAAGGTTGTTGAATAAGAAAAACCAAGAAGATAAGTGAGGATCATAAGTGAGGATCGATTGATTCTGTTCTGAGGGCTTGAAGAGTGAAAAGAGAGGGGAAGGTAAAAGGGATATACTAGGGGCGGCCAGGTAGCACAGCGAGTAAGAGCACCAGCTCCAGTGTTGAGAAGACCTGGAGATCAAATCCCGGGCTCAGACACTTAGCACCCACCCAGAAACACCTGGCCATGTAACCTTGAGCAAGATACTTACCCCCGACTGCTTAAAAAAAAAAGACTGCTAAAAAATAAAAAATAAACCACTTTGGAAGCAAAAATCATTGAATGAAATGAATAGTGTGTGGTGGGGTATTCACATGGAGACCAAGAACAGGCATAAAGTACACTAACAACCACTTTGGGGGTTAGGGAGGGAAGGAGAGAATCTCATATAAACTCATATCAAGAAAGGAAGGGGGCTCTGAAGATTTGATAAAGTGCTTAATCTCTTGTGGGCTATTGTATTTAACCTGGTTGCAAGGGCTCCTGTCTCTCCATTATCTGTGATTCCCAGAGTTAACTCCCTGGATACCCTTTAACAGGAGCATTTCCTCTTTTCTTCAGCCATAATGGCACCCTCCCTCTCCTCTCCCTCTCCCTTTCCCTCTCCCTCTCTGTCTCCGTCTCCGTCTCTCTCTCTCTCTCTCTCTCTCTCTCTCTCTCTCTCTCTCTCTCTTTCTCTCTCTCCCTCTTCTCCCTCTCTTTCTATCCCTCTCTCTCTACCCCTTCTGAAGAAATTGATGTTAAGAGACTTGCCCAGGGTTACACTGCTAGTGAGTGTCTGGGGCAGATTTGAACTCAGGTCGTCCTGATTCCAGGGCTCATGTTCTATCTGCTGCAAGGTCTAGCTGCCCCAATCACTGTCATAGGGGAAGCAAAAGGGAATAGCATATAGAGAATTAGACTTGGGAATCACTAAAACTGTAATACAAAACCCATGACTGTGGCTTTGTATTTCTGTGACCATGAACAAGGCACATCATCCCTCTGAATCTCATTGTTCTCATCTGTTAAATGGGGATAACACTGCAGTCATGCCCAATGTGAGAACATAGAACATCTTTGGGGCTATCTCTCAGAGGATGCACTGACTCTTTCCTAAGAACCCATTTCATCTCCCTTCTTCACCCACCTCTGGGTGGGTCTATCCTGTACTGACTGATTCCCTATGGCCCATAGCCCACACACTTCCACAGATGCTGCTGCCAATCCTGCCATGTCCCCATGGGGTCAGGGGGCTTGATCTAAGGCCAGATGGACTAAGAAGGGTTTGGACAGGGCAGAAGGCAGAAAAGGATGAGGTGTGCAAGGATGGGCGGCCTTGGTATCCCAAATGGCAGAAGAGAACAAGGCAGAGTACACCAGAGAGAAAATCCAGCAACTGTCACTGAAGCAGGTGTGAATGAATAAATGAATGAATGAAGCATTTCTTAGGTGTTTCTTGTGTATAAAGCAGTGTCATAAGTGATAGAGACACAAATAGAAAAGCAACAATACTTCTTGTCCATTAAAACACATTTTAATGGAGAAGACAACACTGAAGGAGGGGTGAGTGTCCCCACACCCAAATTTCCTTTCTGTGTATGTTAAATGTTGTGCCTACTCATGTCTGACTCCTTGTGACTCTGAACCACTTCGGGATTCTTATTACCTACCATACTTCTCAGCACCTTTCCTCAGAGAGGCACCATAACAAGGGAGATGGAGAGCTTACCCTGGAATAAAGAAGACCTGAATTCAAATCCAACCTCTGACACATCCCACAACAGCACTGCCACATACTGACACTGATATTACAGAAACAGAAATAAGCTAGAGGGTCTGAATGAGCTCAGGTTTGGCGTATTGGTGACAAAACTACCAGATATTCATAGAGTCTTCTTTGACTTTTCAAAGGACATTTAGGGTATCTCATTGGAACCTTCTACCACTCCTGTGAGGTCAGAAGAGCTAGTTACCAAGCCCCATTGAACTGAGGAGAAAATCAAAGCTAAGGAACATTGACCTTCCTAGGAGGAGAGATCTAGAATGGAAAGGTTCTTGAGAGGCCACCTAGTCCAACACTATCATTTTACAGATGAGGAAACTGAGACCCACTGAGAGGAAATGACTGGCCTAAAGTCACACAGCAGTAAATGTCAAAGGTAGGATTTGAACCCAAGTTCTCTGTCTTTGGAAGCCATGTTATTCCCACCTCCCATCTCCCATATTACCACACTTGCTGAAGGTCACAGAACATGGGGATGATCAAATTCCTCCTTCCCAAATGGAATCCCTTAACTTTTTCTATCACCCATCAGAATGCTGAAATCCACTTTCTGGGAGAGTTTGGGTTGTGGATTTGGACTTTTGATTTGACTGTTACAGGGAACTCCCAGGTATAAAACACTTGCGAGCTATACAGATCAACAGCTATTTTCCCATATCTAGTCTGGGAGCACTTAATTAGTGGATTAAAGTCACTTCACCCATACTCATATGAAGCAGAATGGTGGGTCATTCAGGCAAGTAAAAATTTGGAGATCTGGAGATCCTTCTCCAGAAGTTCACCAAGGATAAATTCCTTCACCCTTGATTCCTGCCCATTCCTAGGAAAGGTACCTGATCTAATGCCTGGGAAGAATCTACCTGAGTCTCAATCTGAGACACTTGGGGCAGATACTGAGCCTATTGGAGAGCTGGGAACTTGGACAGAAGCTCTTACATGATAATGATCACAAACACATCCTTTGTTAGTTGATAAATAAAAACCACAAAGCATCAAATTTAAGTTATATTTCAGGCACTCTGTAATGTGGTGATTCATTTACACAACTATTCAGAGGCAACTAGGTGGCTCAGTGGATAGAACACTGGGCATGAAATTAAGAAGACCTATCTTGCCTTTCAAGGACCAAAGTCTCCCCTGGAGAAGGGAAGGGTGGAACAAGAGCCCAGATCTCCTGCCTCCTAATTCAGTGTTCTTGCATTATGCTACCATGAAGTCATTTGATAATGACCTAGAGAGTGTGGGGGTCTGGAGTCATGTCTTGTTCTCCAGACAAAGTTCACTAAGATGTCAGGTGGAGAGGCCATTTTGGCTGCCATCTTGCCCCAGATGTTATAGACTGACAGTATTGATTTGCATGTGATAAGTATATCTAGGCAGCTGTGATGATGGAAAAGGTAGAGTTCTGGAAAAGAGGAATGGGTATAAAGAATACTTTTCCCTGACCCCTGGAAGGTATTCTGAGGGGAATGAAAAAAGAAAGCTAAAATGGGACCCATTTCATGAGGGATTCACAAGGCAAAAGTCCTGATAGAAGAGACTCAAGATGTGAAGATAGATGGGGAACATGACAGTAGTGCACGAGAGCTGGAAGTCTCTACCCAGGAATCCACTAAAGGAGATGCCCAGAGAGACAGGTTCTCCCCATTCTTCTCTGTCCCATGGATCTATAATGCTTAGCAGGAATTCTGTTCCATACTCATACTCTTTTCTAGAGAGGGATTCTTGGTCCACACCTTTATCCATTCCTCTTTGGGACTCACATCATCACTGGTTTTCTCTCTCCTAACTATTCCCAAAGACTTTGTGCATCACAAAATGCAGAAATAAGTATTCTCTTGGGGAAAATGCTAACTTCAGAATTAAAGGACTGCAATTTCTGTCTGTCCTGTGTGGAGTGGAGGGTAGTCTTCACTACAGCTGGTGGTGAATTTCATAGAACTGCAGGTTTGAAAGGGCCCTCAATTGTCACCTGGGATCACAGCTTCATTCTTGGGTATCACAATGAGACTAGGATACCAAAGACCCAGACTTGCTGTTGAGTGCCTGAATTTTCCCATTATAAGGGCTTTTGAAATCTATAAGAAATATGTAAAGTGAAAATACAGTTACTCTAGGAAGACTTGCCTTCTTAGACCGATGTCCAAGGAACTGGCCAACCTGAAGCTAGGCACCTGGGTAAGGATGGGTTGAGATGTACAGAACTAAGGTTGGGTCAACCTGTCTCCATTTTCTGGACCTATTCCCACACTCTGTACTGGTGGTCTTCCACTTTCCCCGAGCAATAAATAGAGGCTGAATAACAACTTACCATGGGTCTTACAATGGGAATTCTTTTGGGATATGGATTAAATAACCACTGATGACTTACCAACTTTCTCCTTATGGTTATGTGAACTCTGTAATTTTATAAATGTAAGGTACTAGTGTCTCTCTGAAGAACTAAGGTTGGGTCTGACCTAGGACAAAGTAAACAAGTCTCTCTTTTCATCTCTCTCCCTTCCTACATCTCCCTCCCTCTTCCCCCTCCCTCTCTCTCTCTTTCTCTCTCTCTCTCTCTCTCTCTCTCTCTCCTCCCTTCCTCTTTCTCCCTCTTTCCTCTTTTTCTTCCTCCCTCCCTCTCTCTCTCTCTTGCTCTCTCTTTCCTGTTCCCTCCTCCCACACTTTGGAGCCCTGTTTCCCCATGTTGCTATGAATGAGAATCACTAAAGGTTCCTGCCTCAGTCCCCTGACACCTATAACCATTTGTTTTAAAGTCCCTGAAGGAAAAGACTATTTCAATTGTGTCTTTCTCTCCAGCAACTAGAATAGGATCTTGTGCATAGTAGATACTTGATAAATTCTTGTTTTCCTTGAAACAGTCTAGGTCTCTGTCTCTCTTCACTGGGATAAGGGAAGTTTATGGTAATATAATGACTCTTTCTGTTGCCTCTCCCACAACTATGTCAGGCTGAAAGGGGAGAAAAGATATTTCAACCTACAAGAGAGTTTTTCTTTGAAAAGAGATGGGGCTGAGGAATGTTTGGATTGTTGGATTCTATGGTACATGCATATAATTAATGCTTCTTGATTTTTACTAATCCAATTAAATGGCTGTTGAACTATGTACTTGAGGGCAAAGGGAATGTTAACCACCTGGATCCCTGGATCCACCAGTTTGAGATGCAAAGGATGGAGATATGTCTTGGTGCCTGAAACGTGATGATTGATTGGTAATTCCTAGACAGAGCACAAGAGGTAAGAGCAGGGCAGAGTGTGGTGCAATTGACAACCTGCCTGTATGTATCCCTTTTGTAAACTTGGGCAGCTGGGTGGAATTGCAGATAGAGAGCTGAACCTGGAGTTAGGAAGGTCTGAATTAAAATATGGCCTCAAACACTCACTGGCTGTGTGACCCAGGGCAACTGGCTTAACCTCTGTTTATATTAATTCACTGTAGAAGGAAATGGAAAATGACTCCAGCATGTGTGCCAAGAAAACCCCAAACAGATTCACGAAGAGTCAGACACAACTGAACAACAATAACATTTATAGCAACAGAATAATTTTGAACAAGGAACTAAATATCTCTTATACACCTACCCACACACACACATGGCTTCACAGAGAAGGCAGATGGAGAATATTAGTTCTCACATAAAGATTAAAAAATGCACTGAGATCCACATAGACAGGTTCTTGGCTCAAGGTAAGTGATTGCTCTGACTAAGACACTCATATAGAAATGCAGATGTGAGCTGGGTGCCTCACCCACACCTTTGTCATAAGACTCTGCCCAATCTTTCATCATCTGTTGAATCCTGTTTCAAACCATTCATAACTCAGGGAGGCAGAGAAGTGCTGGAGTGGAGGGGGCAGAATTTGGAGGTGACAGGTCTGGATTCTCATCCTAACTCTTTTACAACAAACTCTGTGAGCTGAGGGGATACACAACATGGCTGTTTCTTCATCTCCAAAGGGAGAGGTCCCCCCTCCCAGTTTTCTCCTTCAATGAGGCTGAACAGCCAAAGTTCCACCTGTTTCCTATGAGCCACTGCCAACATCTATTCAGTGTTGATATGATAAGACCCTGGATTTAGAACTTGAAGGAACATCAGAGTCCATCTTGTCCAATCCTCTCATTTTATAGGTGAGAAGACTGAGACCTGCAGAGGTTAAGTGACTTGGCCACAGTCACACAGGTAATAAGTGCCACAGCTGGAATTTGAATCCAGGTTGTCCAAATCTCATTCAGTGTCTTTATAAACTGTACTCTGCACACTGGTCAGGGTATGCATACATTCATGTGTATGTGTGTGTGTGTGTCTTTGTGTGTTGTGTTTATGCTTTATATAAAGATAACCATAAAATTTATCACAAACTCATATATAATGATGAATTAAATATGCAAGTATGAATTTTATATATATTTATTATACACACACACACACATATATTTAGTCAGGTTATTTCATGCTTGAGTATATGCAAACCTATCTTCTTCCAAAAATTCTAACATTCTTATCAACTCATTCAGTTCCTTTCTACAGGCCAGTGGGGACAGCGTCTTTAACTTTTTTCTTTAATTCTTCATGATCCTTGTTGCTAATGCTTTAGGTCTGAGAAACAGCCACAAAACTTCAGCACCTGGGACAGGTCTTGTCTGGAAAGCATCATCTTCAGAGCAATTACAGAGGACAAACATTCCCAAGTGCCACCTGGCCATGCCCTCCATGTCTCTGTCAACCTTCCCCCTAGTTCAGATGGGAGACTGCCCCCTTGGAGAATATGAAGGAAATTGACTGGATATGGGTCTCAGGGATTAAGATACTAAAAGACTTAGTCACCCAGGACATCTATATCAATGACTCTAGTGCCTGAAATATAGCTTATTTAACTCTGGCATTGAATGCTAAGTCTTAAGAAGTCAGGAACACATTCTAGTTATATTTCACACCTCCTACCACTGACACAAGTTTTATATATACTGTGCAAGCATGGCAGGCTTTTGTTGAACTGAAGCTACTGGGTCCAGGCCAGGCTACTTGGTCTGAAATTGAAATAGAAATGAATATCATTTTTTGCCACATCCTTGGTCATTGTGATGGGTTTTCTGCTCTCCTTTGAACTAGAGATAAACCAGGCAGGATAGGCAGCTGACTCAAAGGTAGACATGTTGCCATTTGCATTTTGATAAAATACAAAAGACTTTTCTGCTTTCTGGGTATGATATAATTTCATAATGTCCCTGTCCTGAAAAACAAGAAGAAAAAGCCCATCAGATGATGTTATAGAATTTCAGAATTTGGGAATGGAAAGGAATCTCAATGGCCATCGAGTTCAACACACACACACAGAAAAATTCTTACTTTAAACTCCAAAAGCTAGGAACCCATCTTCTCCTGTGGCTATCCATCTAATTCTGAGACAATTCTAATTATGAGGAAAGGTATGCCTATATTAAGCCCAAATATGCCTTTTTTGGCAACTTCCACTGCTTGATCCCAGTTGGCCCCACTGGGACCAAATGGAATGTCAAGTCCCTCTTCTAAAAGATATGCTTTCAAATACATGAAGACAGATATAATGTTCCTATCTGAAACACCCAAATCATTTCTTATCCAGGCTGAGCATACCAGGTTCTGTCAACAAATCCTCAAATGACAAGAAATCAAGGCCCTCCACAATCTCAGTTGCCCTCCTTTGGACACTGTCCATTTTAGCAATGTCCTTTTCAAACCATGGTGCCCAAAATTAAGTACAATATTCCAGATGAATAGGGAGAGCCCAGAGTACCACTGGGCTGTTATCCAGCCCTTCCTGCAAAGCATCTCTTTTAAATGCAGTCAAAGGTTGCGTTAGGTTTTTTTTTTTCAATGCTTCTTCTCCTGAGAATTTTAATCAAATTAATCCTCCCACTGGGAGCTAAATTCTGTTGAACTTGGATCATGAAGACTTAAATTCAAATCCTGCCTCACATATTTGCTATTTAGGGAACACTAACTGAGTAACTAAACCTCTGTTCACCTCAGTTTCCACATCTGTACAATGTGGACGATAATAGAACCTATCTCACAGGATTATCATCAGGATCAAATGACATAATATCCATAAAGTACTTCACTAACCTTAAGGTGCTATCAATGCTACCTATTATTAGCCACCACCATTGCCTCTCAAAGGGCATGTCAGTTGATTACCCTAGTGTTGAACTCAAACCTGAGACTTCTCAGAACATAACTCCCTTTTCTAGCCACCATGCCATTAAGTATGGCATCTTCTCAATTGGATTGTAAACTCCTTAAGGGCAGGGAGTTTTCTTATTGCATACTCAGTGTTTAGAAGAGTGTTTGGTACATAGCAAACACTCAGTTAATGTTTCTCATTCAATCAATTCTGAGCCCCACATTCCAGTAAGAACTTTAAAACTTTAAAAAAATCTGAAGACTATGATGATAAAAGAGCATGCCATTCAAGAAAGAGATGAAGAAATAGGTGGTTTAGCTTAAAGGAGAAGAGTTCTATGGAGGACATGACATCTTATTCAAGATTCAGATGGTCTTACATGTAGAAGAATGATTTAAACATGCTCTGCTTGGTAGCACAGAGAAGAATTAGGAAGAAAGTATGATTAATGCAGCAAGGTTTCAGGGTTAATATAAGGTAAAACAATCTTATGATTACAGATTAATAATTAAAGATTACAGGGGAATTAGCTGCTTTGAAAGGCAATGGCAGGAAGAAAGGTAGAAAAGAAGTAAGGAAATAAAAAGAAAGGAAGGAAGGAAAAAGGAGAGGAAAAAAGAAGAAAAGAAAGAAAAAATGAGGGAGGAATGGAGAAAAGAAAAGAGAATGGAAAAATGCATTTATTAAGGTATCATCACCTGCCAAATACTGTGCAAAGTACTGGGGTTACAAAAATTAGCAAGTAAGGTAGTTGATGCCCCCAAGCACTTATACTAAAATGCAGGAAGAAAACATATTTTTAAAAGCTGGAAAGCATGTGGAGAGTTGATGAGCATTGGAAATGGCCAAGACATGACATGATGGTCTGGTTTGAGAAATATAGGACAAAAGCTCATTTATCAGAACCCAAGAGTTTTCACTGAAACCCCAGTACTTGGTAACACTTTGGAAGAGATTGAATTCAGGTATTGGTTGCATTAGGTGACCTCTAAAATCCTTTCCCTTTCTGAAATTCTTGGAGATGCTATGGAACTCACCTCCAGCTTCAGTACGGGCTGCCCTCCACTCTCTACACAGCAGAGACACAGTTTCGGCTCTGCAATCCCCAGGTAAATAGGATTTCCTTTGTCTTTTTCAAGAGACCCATCCAGGCATGGTGCGCATGTCAGTGTGTCTGGGAATACAAGAATCAGTGACCACACAGGGTGAAAAAAAGTGTGAGGATCAAGAATCCGTTTCTGACAAAGAAGAAAGTAATACAGGAGAAAATCATCTATCTAAAGAAGAGGAAGAGAATGCCACAGCTGGACTTGAATTTGAGGGATATTGATTTGGAAGTGCCTAGGGAAGGGAAGAAAACTGAAGTGCCAAGGTCTATGGGAATCTTCCATTCACTCCTGGATGGAGAAGTCATCTGCTCAATGACCTAGTCCTCATATTGATTCAATTTGTCCCTTGGACTTTGGAATCCCTACCATGAATTCTAGCTCCTGAACTCTAGAACACATTCTTCACAGGGGAAGGGACTCTGACTTCACACAAGAACAATCCCCTAGACTGTCCCATAAGACATGCCTGAAATTTTCCTTCTCTGATTTCCCTTCAGGTAACACCCTAGCCAGGAAGGCTTGGCAGTGCCCTGAAAGATAGTCCTGTGATGCTGGGTATGGCATACATGAGGGAGACATGACTACTTAATAGCTGAAAAACTTCTGATAGAGAAGCAGAGAAAGGGAGAAAGAGAGAAATGGAATGAAAGAAGGAATTGATTTTTGGCAAACAGAAAATGCCCAGGAGGAGCTAGTACCCCCAAATATGTATTCATTGCTTCCAGGAACTTACACTCTCAAAGGCTACTAAGAGAAGACCTCTTGGGCGAGATTGTGCCTTCTTTGACTGAGCTGAGATTTCACCTCCCTTCCAAATCCCAAAGATGATGTCTTATATGTATTCTTCTGACCAAACTGATGGGTATAACTTCCCTAATTACTGTTTTACTTTGATAGTAATGTTTGTTCATTATGCATAATTGTCTTTGATGTAAATAGCCTTTTGTGGAATGGGATACAAGCTGGCTGAGATCACATCAACTGTAACCCTCTTGTTCTAGGGTAAGACTACTTCCTCCTAGAATGACTAGCAAAAAATCTCTTTTATCCTTAGCACCAGAAACACATTGTACTTTTACAAGCAAATAGCTGATGTGCAATAGGTAGATAATATCTTGGCCCCGAACTTCTCATCAAGATTGGGAAGCTTGGAGTAATCACCCCATCATGATCATCTCCCTACTTGCAACAAAAACAAAAGTGACATAATGCCCAGGACATGAGGAGTAGGGCATTCCATCTCCCAGAACCATCTACTGACATATTCCCTGGGGCAGTTAAACTCAACTTGCTAAAATGAAGTTATAGACTTAGACCTAGCAAAGACCTTATGGGTCATCAAATTCAACCCCTTCATTTTACGGAAGAGGAAAATGAGGCTCATAGAGCCCCACTTATGTCTCATGACTGCCCAAGGTGACAAAAGTATTAAGTGTCTAACAGAGTAGTCTAACACGATTCTCCCTAGTACCAAGTTCTTTGCTATATTCACTGTGCCACCCTATTTTGCCTGTAAAGGCATGCCACATGGAGGAAGCCCCACCTCTATCCTGGATGTCAGCAACCTAGAAAAAATCCATTTGCTCCATCCTGGTGCTCCATTCTGTTCCTAGACTCCTCCCATTACCCACTCTTCTCAGTCCATTCTTCCCATAATTCCCTGGCACTGGAACCCTCCCAGGTTGTATTGCAAAATATCAATCCACCTGAATTTCCCCTCTCTTCTCCCTGATCTTTTGTCTCTGTCTTCTGAAAGAGCACAGTTTATCTCTAACAACGACTAGCCTGCCCCTTCCCTTACCATCTTAAACTGACTGCCATAGGAATTACCTTTTCTTCCACCCTTTATGCCTAATAATTGCCCGAGTCATCCCTGGAATTGGTTGACCTCCAGGCATCCATGCTGGGGGACACTATCAAGGGAGGGTCAGCCAAAGCATGAGGCTGCCTCAGAGAAAGGGAAAATATATTCAGGATTCCTACTCACTTGGGTGGACCTTTCCATCATTAGGAACTGCTATGAGGGTCTTCCCTTGAAGGACCAACACTTGCTGATTGATGTCACGAATTTCACCAGTGTAAGGCTTTTTCAGTGCTTTAAAATTAAAATTGTTACAATGCAAATGTCATCGGCTGATGAGGTTTAAAGCTGATTAAATGGTTTGATTTTAAGAAATATTGCCAATTTTCTATCAGCACATGGAGAAGAATGGATTCATGTTGATGGAGTACAGTCCCAACTGAGTCTACACATGGCCACTTTCCCCCTATATAGAAATCCCTACTATGATGACCAAAGAGCTATGATTGTGAAGGAGTAAAATGCACAATTTCAGAAATGGAAAGGAACTTAAAGTCCATCTAATCCAACTCACTCCCAAACATTGAGGATGGTCCAGCAAATATCCATTCCTTAAAAACAAATAAACAAACCTTTAGTGATGAGGGACCCATCACCCCAGCAGACAGCCCACTTCTACCTGGGACCAGTTCTAATGGTTGGAAGGTTTGTCCTGACATTGAGTCTAAATATACCCCTTTGTAAACTGTACCCTTTACTCTTCTTTTTGTCTTCAGGGACAAACAAGATGGGTCTAATCTGTCTCCCCAGGGTTGGCCTTTCAATACTTAAAGACAGCTATTTTCCCACTAAGTCTTCTTTTCTCCATCCTAAAGCTTGCCAGTCTTTTCAAACTGTCCTCATGCAGCTGCCTCCATCTGACTGCTTTCAGCTTTTCAATATCCTCCCTCATCCCTCAAAAGGAACACAGCCTTCCAGGTGTGAGGACAGGGTCATAATCACCTCCTTATTCCTGGAAGCTGTGATTGATTCTCTAAGGCATCCCCATATCACATCAGGGGTGTGTATTTGTGTGAGTGTGTCCACCTGTCATTATCTCAGTATGGGTGTGTGTGTGCCTGCCTGTCATCTCAATTCTATCAATATCAAGACACTGAATTGAGCCTCCCTTCTCTGAGTTCTCTACAATTTATTCAAGTCCTTACTAAATGACAGTCTCAGATCTTCTTCAGGCAAAGGACTGTTTAAGAACACAACCTAGTACTTTTTAAGACAATTTTTTAAATCTAAGAATAGAACTTTGTATTCATCCCTAGATTTTGCATTAGACCAATGTTCTAGCCTGCCACGTTCTATTTGAAACCTGATTTTATACTTCTGGGCAATGACTATCTCCCTTGGCTTCTTATCAACTACAAGCTTGAGAAGCATCCCATCTGTCATTGACACAAATGTTAAACAGCCCAGGGTTAAGAACACATCCCTCGGCACTCCACTAGAGATCTCCTTCCAAGTTCACTTTTTTAAAATTTTGGATTTGTTGTTACCCAAGTCATATCTGACTCTTCACAGCCCTAGTGAGGTTTTCTTGGCAAAAATACTGGAGTGGTTTGACATTTTCTTCTCCAGCTCATTTTACAGAGGAGAAACTGAAGCAAATGGGGTTAACTAACTTGCTCAGTGTCACAATCTGGTAGATGTCTGAAGTTGGAGTTGAACTCAGGTCTTCTTGACTCCAGGGCTGATCCTCTATCCAGCTAACCATTAATGAATCCTCTTTTGAGTCTAGACATCCAACCAATTCTGAATCCATCTGAATTCTAATTGTCCTATATTCAAAGCAGCATCTCTATCTTTCCACACAGGAATAGCATGAGATCCTTTATTGCTTTCCCAGATTCAGTGGAATTTTATGTGGCATCTCCCTGATGCCAGTTACTCCATCAAACAAGGGAATACATTTAGTCTCCCATGACTTGTGTTCTTTACAGCCACGCTAACAACCTGTGATCACTGCTTCTTTCTCTAGCTGCTCACCAAGCATCGCTTAAATGGCTCTTTCTACACTTTTGTAGAAATCCAAGAAAAGTTTACTGGCCTGGAGTTGGCAGAGCACATCCTGTTCTTTTCCCTTTTGAGGGAAATTAGGACCCTTGCCTTTCTCCAAGCCCACAGCACCCTGGCCATTCTCCAGGATCTTTCTGATGTCACTGACAGGGCCTTCCCCACATCCACCAAGAGCTGGTTCACTTGAACAAGGAAACTTGAGTTCAAGAGAAGCTCCCTTAATATTTCTTTACTAACCTTGGCTCTCCACTCCCAATTAAGGATTACCGTAGAAATGGGCAATTGGACCTATCATGTCTCCCTTTCATGGAGGGCTTGGTGTCAATGGGGAGCTGAGTGATCCTAGGAGAGACTTCCCCTTTCCCAACCTGGGAGCCCAGACAAGCATGTATGAAGGATGGGAGGGGCCAGAGCTCTGTCTTACCTTCCTGGCTGATTCGGCACGTGAGATCTGAAAAACAGTGAAAGCAGAAACAAAGAAATATAGACAATGTATTATTCCCAGGTTAGAGGGGACATGATAAATCAATCAAACAATAAGGAGTTCTACAATGTAGAAGTCATGCCCTCAAACAGCTTAAATTCTAATAGAGGATATATCATGTACACATACAGACAGTTATCTTTGAGACAGTGGACTGGTTGGCAGTAACATAAATTTAACTTGGACTTGGGGAAGGGAACGATGGAGGCAGAAAGGGGGCTGCCTCCTGTGGAAGGAAAGGGCACCCAGTTCAAAGACAGGGACAGAGCAGCAAGAACAAGAAAAGGAGCATCCTGTGATGGGGACTGGAACCTAGAGGGAGAACAAAGGCAGAGGCTGGGGGGACATGGAGGGTCCAGGTGGACACAGAGAGCAGAGGACAGACAGGCTGTACCAGATGGCAGACAGACAGGAGGGTGGGCAGGCAAAGGGGGCCAAGGTCTTCTCTCTCAGCATGGGAGTTCTCAAGCCAAGCATCCCATACCACAACAGCAGTGGGGTCCTCTCCTTCCTCCAACTTTCTCTTGGTGGGTCTCAGTTTTAGCAGGGGTGGGGTGAGGTGGGAGGGCCAGTTCTTTTTGGTGGGAGAAGGACATAGAGAGGCCACAAAGCACCATAACCAACAGGCAGGAGGGGGAGAGAGCATAGCACTCTACAGGAAAGTTAATAAAAGGTCTTTTTTTGAAATGCAGATTTCTTTTGGAATTTTGAAGTAAAGCCCAATTTGAGCACCTTTGTGTAAAGTGAGAACTGCCAGTATAGGAAGATACAGAATACATACAAACTGTAATTTAGAGTAGTTTGGTGAGGGATAAATGCCAGCAGCCAGGGGGAATAATAAAGGCTCTGTCACAGGTGTAGATGAAAATTAAATGCTATGGGACACACAAGTGTCTTCCATGCACTGCTTAGAATTTAGGGGGCTCTCATGTGTTCCCATCTGCATGACTTCTGGATCCTCTAAAACTGGTCTGGGCAGACTTATGACCCCACAATGACCTTTGGCCTCCTCCTCTCCAGGATGGACACAGATCATACACACAAAGCTGTAAAAGATCACAGTGACCATCAAGTCCAACCCATTTTGCAAAATCCAGCCTCAGACATTTACCAGCTGTGAGACCCTGGGCAAGTCATTTAACTCTATTTGTCTGAATTTCTTCAATGATAAAATAAGGATAATAACAGCACCTCCCTTCCAGAGTTGTTGTGAGATAATGTTTGTAAAGTTCTTAGCACAGAACCTGGCACATAGCAGGTGCTATGTATATGCTAGTTGTTATTGTTATTATTAAATGAGGAAACTGAGGCCCGGCATGTTAAATGATTTATCCAAGAGCACACAGGCAGTGAGCATCAGAGCAAGAATCTGAACCCAGGTCCCCTAACTTCAGAAGCAGTGAGTGGTCTTGGCATTGCCCCACAGCTGGCTAGCCGCAGAGTCAGTGTCCGCCATGTTGTTGTTTACCTGGCCTGTGTGGATTGTGGTTCCTTCTACTCATGATAAGATTCTCTCTGCTCCTGTAAAGAGAGATTGAAGGCAATGGATTTGTAGGACTTTCTTCAGGGTTTGACCCAGGTATAGCCCCATACTTACCTTTACCTCAGCAGGTCTATCCAGAAAGGTGTGGGAGAGGAGGGAAGGAAAGAAGAATTTATTAGCAACCTTAATAACTAGAGCTTCATAAATGCTTGTTCCCTGTCCTCTTGACTCCAGGCTAAGCACTCCAGTATGCCACTTAGCTGTGCTAGAGTGAGGAAGCCCCCTGGTCATGTCTCAGCAGGTTATGGCTACTGGACTAAACAGATTCTCAATGGCTCATCTTCTCTGATACCCCTGGGGTTCACCTTCCTGAGCAGAGGTCCCCCGCTGACCACAAGCATCATCTTCCATACACTGCAGAGTAACAGGATGGGACAGCAGAGCAGCCCTCAAGAATGTGCTCCCATTCCAGGATCCCACCAATGTTGCAACCTTCCCTTCACAGACAAACACATCCCTAAGAGTTTCCACACTGAGCCTGGCTCATCAGCCATTAGCGCCCACCCCCAGTGAGCAGGGAGGGATCTGCCACCCCTATGGGCCATAAAGGACACCCATCCCTGGAACAAAAGGGCCAGTAGGGAGAGAAAGATCCAGACACAAACAGTTTTCAGGTGCTTGAGGGATCAAAGGCACCTTCACCTGCTCCCTCTGATTTCCAGAGCTCCTGAGCTGTGCTGGATTCTTTACCCTCCAGTGAGTTTTTCTGGGGTCACTGTACCTTTTATCCAGTTGAAAAACTGGGTGGTTCTGTTGCTTGGGTGGGAACACCTCCTAGTATCTGAGGCTCTTCCCAATGATGCCAGAAAATGCTGATGACATGGTTGGGTGGGGAGGGCTGAGTCAGCCACAGTGGGAGGAATTGGGCTGGGCCCTGGAGGTTGCACATTAGTTTAACTTTGAAAAATCCCAAGATATATATATATATATATATATATATATATATATATATAAAATATCTCTTTATTTACCCTGGCTCTCCACTCCCAATTAAGGATTACCATAGAAATGTCTCCCTTTGTGGAGGGCTGAGTGATCCTAGGAGAGGCTTCCCCCTACCCCATCCTGGGAGCCCAGACAAGCATGTATGAGGGATGGGAGGGGCCACAGTTCTGTCTCACCTGGCAGAAACAAAAAAATATAGACATTGTGCTATTTACAGGTTAGAGGGGGTGTGATAGCCTTCAATCAAACAAACAACAAGCAGTTCTACAATATGGAAAGCCCCATGCCTGCCCTCAAACAGCTTAAATTCTAACAGAGGATATATCATGTACACACACGGACAGTTATCTTTGAGACAGTAGAGTAGTTGGCAGTAACGTGAATTTATCTTGAACTTGGGGAAGGAAGGATGGAGGCAGAAAGGGGACTGCCTCCTGTGGAGGGAAGGGGCCAGCACACAGTTCAAGGACAGGGACAGAGCAGCGAGAATAAGAAAAAGAGAATGCTGAGATGAGGACCAGAACCTAGAGGAAGAACAGAGGCAGAGGCTGGGGGGCCTGTAGGGTCCAGATGGACACAGACAGCAGAGGACAGACAGGCTGTACCAGATGGCAGACAGACAGGAGGAAGGGCAGGCAAAGTGGGGCCAAGGTCTTCTCCCTCAGCACGGGAGCTCTCAAGCCAAGCATCCCATACCACAACAGCAGTGGGGTCCTCTCCTTCCTCCAACATTCTGCTTTCTCTATGAGTCTCAATTTTAGTGGGGGGAGGCTGTTTCTTTTTGGTGGGAGGACATAGAGAGGCAGCAAAGCATTGAAACCAAGAGGCAGGAGGGGGAGAGAGAGCAGGGCACTGTAAAGTTAACACAGGGTGTTTCTTTGGAATGTAGATTTCTTTCAGAATTAAGTAAAATCAAATTTTTAGCACATTTCTATAAAGGGAGAACTGTTAGCATAGGAAGATACAGAATATATACAAATTTATTTTAGAGTAGTTTGGGAAGGGAGACACACTAGCAGCCAGGGGGAATAAGAAAGGCTCTGTCACAGGTGTAGGTGAAAATAAAATGCTATGGGACACACAAGTGTCTTCCATGCACTGCTTAGAATTTAAGGGGCACTCGTGTTCCCATATACATGACTTCTGGATCCTCTAAAACTGGTCTAGGAAGATGTATCACCCCCACAATGACCTTTGGCCTTCTCCTCTCCAGGGTGGACACAGGTCATACACACAAAGCTGCAAAAGATCGCACTACCCATCAAGTCCAACCAATTTTGCAAAATCCAGTCTCAGACACTTACCAGCTGTGGGACCCTAGACAAGTCACTTAACTCCTATTGGTCTCAGTTTCCTCAATTATAAAATAAGGATAACAATAACTACTTTCTAGAGTTGTTGTGAGGATCAAATAAGAAAATATTTGTAAATATTGTAATATTTGTATCATTTCCATTTCCACCAGAGCCACAGGCGGGACAACAGACCATCCCTCAGGAATATGCTCCCATTCTGCCAATGTTGCAGTTTTCCCATCTTAGTCAAATAAGGCATTAAGAGTTTCCACACTGAGCCAGGCTCATCAGCCATCAGAACCCACTCCCAGTGAGCAGGGAAGGGATCTGCAACCCCCATGGGCCATAATGGACCCTATAGCAAAAACCAAAACATCCTGATAATAGAAATACTTAGGCTCAGACTCACACCCATCCTTGGAACCCAAGGGCCAGTAGGGAGAGAAAGATCTAGACACAGACAGTTTTCACCTGCTGGAGGGGTCAAAGGTACCTGATCCACCTGCTCTCTCGAATTTCCAGAGCTCCTGGGCTGTGCTGGATTCTTTACCCTCCAGTGAGGTTTTATGGGGCTGCTTGGTCTTTTATCCTGTTGAAAAACTGGGTGGTTCTGTAGCTTTGCTGGGGACACCACCCAACCTGGAGCTTAAGAAATATCTGAGGGGTGGCTAGGTGGTGCAGTGAGTAAGAGCTCTGGCCCTGTAGTCAGAAGACCTGAGTTCGGTTCCAACCTCAGACAATTAACACCCACACAAAAAAACTAGCCGTGTAACCTTGGGCAAGTTACTTAACCCCATTGCCCTCCAAAAGGCAAAAAAAAGAAGGAAAAGAAAAGAAATATCTGAGGCTGTTCCCAAGGATGCCAGAGAATGCTGATGACGTGGTTGGGTGGGGAGGGCTGGGTCAGTGGCAGTGGGAGGAACTGGGCTGAGCCCTGGAACTTCCACCTTAGTTTAATTTTGAAAAATTCCAAGATACCTGTGTTTCTGTCAAGAAATATCCGAGGGGTGGCTAGGTGGTACAGTGAGTAACAGCTCTGTCCCTGGAGTCGGAGGACTTTTCCTTACAGGAAACTGGAAACAGATTTTCATAGCAATTTCTCTGAAAAAGTCCTAATTTCCTAAACATATAGAGAACGGTGTCAAATGTATAAGAATACAAATAATTTCTCAATTGATAAATGGTCAAAGGATATGAATAGGCAGTTTTCAGATGAAGAAATCAAAGCTATCTATAGTCATATGAAAAATGCATAAATCATTATTGATTAGAGAAATACAAATTAAAACAATTCTGAGCTACCACCTCACACTTGTCAGGTTGGCTAATATGACAGAAAAGAAAAATGATAAATGTTAGAGAAGATGGGGGTGGGGGATTTGGAATACTAATGCATTGTTGATGGAGTTGGGAACTGATCCAACAACTTTGGAAACTGATATTTGGAACTGTGCCCATATGTCTACCCTTTTATCCAGCAATATCAGAGATGTATTCCAAAGAGAAGAGAATAAAAGAGTCCCATATAAACAAAAATATTTATAGAGGCTCTTTTTGTTGTGGCAAGTAATTAGAAATTGAGGGGATGCCCATCAATTGAGGAATGACTGAACATTGATTGTGATGAAATATTACGGTGCTGTAAGAAATTACAAGGAGGATGATTTCAGAAAAACCTGGGAAAAGCTTACATAAACTTCTGCAGAGTAAACCAAGCAGAGTCAAGAGTATATTGTACACAGAGTGGTGCCATACAATGATCTTAGCTCTTCTTAATGATACAATGATCCAAGACGATTCTTGATGAGAAATGCTCTCCATTTCCAGAGAAAGACCTGATGGAGTCTGAATGCTAATTGAAGTATACTTTTTAACTTTTTTTGCTTGTTTTTTTTTTGGTCTGTGTTCTCTTTTGCAACATGGCCGATATGGAAACATTGTTTGCATGCCTATAAATGTATAATCTATATCAAAGTGCTTGCATTCTTAAGGAGAGGGGAGGGAATTAAGGGAGGGCACTTGGAACTCAAAATTTGGCTTTTAAAAAAGACTGCTCACTGTTTTGGGGTGGTGGGTAGAGAAAATACAGAGAGAAAATCTGTAACTCAAAATCTTGTGGAAATGAATGATGTAAACTAAAAATATACACAAAATGTAATTTAAAAAATTACAAAGACTGCTAAAATTGTTTTCTGCATTCAAAAAAAAATAAAACACTTTGGAAGCAAAAACGAATGAATGAAATGAATGATGTGTGGTATGGTATTCACATGGAGACTGAGAACAGGGATAAAGTGCACTAACTGCTTTGGGGGGTTAGGGATGGAAGGAGAGCATCTTATATAAACTTGTACCAAGAGAGGAAGGGAGCTCTGCAGATTTGACAAAGTGCTGAGTCTCTTGAAGGCTAATGTAATTAACCTGGCTGCCTCACCACCTCAGGAACTGCCCTTATACAGGATACCCCAAAAGCATGCTGAAGATTAAATTTGCACTAAGACTTTCGAGACACCCTGGGTATTTTTTGCTGTATGTTTCTATGACTTTGTTACTATTTATTACTATTAAGTAAAAGGGGGCATGGGAAGTGGGTGAGGCTGTTGGTTGTTCCCTTCACTGATTCAATGTATTTGTATCCAGAACTGTCATTTGGATCCTGTCTATACCTGTTCTAAAATAAAAGTCTAGAAATTTAGATTAGTTCAGCATATGAAGGTCTTTAAAGTCAAATAGAAAGCCAGGTGTTATGGTGCATACCTTTAATCCCAGCTCCCTGGATGAATGAGCTCAGGTGAGGGGAGGGGAGGACAGCAGAGGATCTTGGGATATGACCATGGTTGTTAGAAGGTTCAAAATGGTTGATGATAGAACAAAGAGGACTGAGGAGTGCTCAGAGAAGAGAATTAATAGACCAGTTTCTACCAATACAATATGCTCTTTGCTGATAGAAACAGGGAAAAATACTTATATGATTAGAAACCTTTGACTGTACAGAAAAAAGATAATCATCTCGTATTGCCTGCTTAGCCCCTCAACCTCTATGATAATCAACTGAGTTCTAAGTGGGAATATTGACACCAGGGACAATCATGGCATTGTGGTTGGGGGGGGGTGGCCAAAAAGGGACAAAGCTAGGGCTTGTGAGAGTGCTGAGGCTCCTTAGCATTTGTGACCCTCTACCTCAGGACTTGCCAAAATTATCCCACAGTCTTGGCATCAGGTCCCTGGGCCCTGGCAAAGGGGCCACAATTGGGGTGGGGACTCAGAACTTTCTATCCTTCCATCTCTCTCTTAACCTCACTTCTCCTAAACCTCCTGAACCTGAACCTGAATTTCTGTTTCACCTTCTGTCTCTTGCAGCTCCAGCACCAAGGACAGTGCTCAGAACACAGTAGGAACCTATTAAATGCTGCTAGAACTGAACTGGGTGGAAATGAGACTTCTCTGATAAATACAAACTACTTGTTTCACATTTCTGACATTATAGGAAGGGAGGCCCCGATTAAAACTAGCAAGGGGGCATGGAAGATGGGACTTTGGGGCACAGAAGTTCCAAAAAATGGAAAGACTGCCAGCCAGGGAGAAGGGGGAGGTGGAGAACAGAGGTAACCTTTCATAGGAACACTAAACACTTGTGTCTGGGGCAGATTTGAACTCAGTTCATCCTGACTCTCAGGCTAGTGCTCTATCTACTGCAAGACCTACCTGCCCCAATCACTGTCATAGGGGAAGCAACAGGGGATAGCATATAGAGAATTGGACTAGGGAATCAGCAAAACTGCAATATAAAACCCACAACTGAGGCTGAGTAGCTCTGTGACCATGGGCAAGTCACATCATCCCTTTGAATCTCATTGTTCTCATCTGTTAAATGGGGATAACCCTGCAGGCATACCCAATGTGAGAATATAGAACGTTTTGGGGGACCATCTCTCAGAGGATGCCCCTGACTCTTTCCTAAGAACCCATTTCATCTCCCTCCTTCACCCACCTCTGATTAGGTCCAGTCTGTACTGATTGATTCCCTGTTCCCCATAGTCAGCAACTTCTGTCTCACTTAAGTCCAATTCATGTGAAAGTCAAGACATCTCTCCTTGATGTCTTTGGTTCTATTCAAAATAAAGAATACACAGCCTTTGGAGCCACTGACATTTAAATATCAAACAGAAGTTAGGGTAAAACCTCAACAAAATTGGAAATCGGTGGAAACAAAAGACAACATTTCAGAGTCATATCTAATTATGGCATTGAAGGAATGTGGAACCAAAGGCTGAATGGAGAGAGCTGCTTGTTGGCTCTTCTTTTTCTTCCTAAAACACTCACTCAAAGGTCTTCAGGACTCTACCCAAAACTCACACTTGCCTTACACATAGAATTCCTTGGAAGGGAAGGCAAGATATTCAATTCACTTGAAAATAGTTTATCAAGTCCAGATATTGAACTTGGGGCTGGAAACATATGGATAAGAAGGAATAGCACCAAAACCTGATAGAAAAAAAAACTCATAAAAAATAAAGAAAAAATATTTAGAAAGTATAAATTAATCTCTACCAAACTTGATGTAGAATGAACACATTTCTTTAGACTCGCTTCCATTCAGTAATTTGGAAAATAGCCCTTATTTATGATGAAGTGCCCACCAGAAATCAATACACCAAAGCCCCCTCCCAGTCGCAACCTGCTAGAAGGGAACTCCTACCAGGGTCCCTGGAAACCACCTGATAGGCTATAATAGTTAGGGAACTTTGCACCTGTGTTACTAAAAACATGCCCCAGGTCTGTTCTTGTTTGTATCCAGGCTTTGCTAGGTAATCAAGGCTTCACTAGAAATGCATATTTCATTGTAAATAGCATATTATTCTATAAAAATGTACCTTACAGAAGACTCGGGGCTGTCTTCCCTACTGTGAGGCAGTCACCGGCCAGTTAATAAACACTCCTATCAAATTATAATGGGCTTTGCTGTCATGTTATAGCTCAGCTGTCCACTTCAGTGAGTACTTACATGTTGAACAATGCACTTGTCATGACGCTTCTAACCTTGCTGCCTATGTTCTTGCTTGTGAGAGGCTCTCTCCCACAAAGAGTGAGTAAGCTTAATCCAGACCACGATCTCTACTGGCAATCTCTCATCCACCCTTATTTCCCCAAAGCCTCATTCTCTACCCATGCTCTCATGCCCAATGACCAAGAAGAATTAGGGGAGCAGATGAAGCACAGCCCCTGCAGTCAGAGGTACAATGCCCATCTCTGATGCTTACTTATTGTGAGACCTTAAGCAAGTCACTTAGCTTTGTGGACCTCAGTTTCTTCATCAGTAAAATGGGGGGGGATGGGGACGCTAGAGCACTCTAAGGTCCCTTCCAGCTCTAATTCTATAAACCCATGATTCCACATGGATGCTCATTTCACTTCTGAATGTAATAGTTGCATTAAGACATGCTTTTTTTCTCCTCTGTGTCTTTCCCAGACATGCTTTCAAAGGACAGCTCTTCCTTTTTCTTTGATAAGATCTAAGTTCTCCATGGTTACTTTAGGGGCAAAAGTTTACAAAACATCACCTAACATCATAGACCTGCTTGCCCTCCAGTAACTCCCAGCTGATTCATTCTCCACCCCAACCCACAGCCAGTGAAAAAGCAGTAGTCCCTCTTAATTAAGTTCAATATTGCATTTCAGGGTTTCACCCTGATTACATTATTACATTACATCACCTTATTCTTGCTTCTCCCCCCTCCATGCAGTGTGTGCCCAAATGAAGCTGTCAGGTAGGTCTCTGCCTGGGTCACCAACCCCTACCAGGACAACACACCAAATATGTCATAGCATTCAAGATGAATTTATGAAGACTTTACTATATCACACACTGCCCATGTGCTAGAGATATAAAGACTAAAAGGAAATGATTCCTGTTTTCAGGGAAGTCACACTGTCAGGGGATACATGGAGGCTCATAAGGATAGAGAAAATATGTACAAAAAGGACCCTGGAGGCAGTGAGAGGAGGAGGGACAAGTTTTCAGGCACAGGGCTTCTCAACCTGAAGACAAGCTTATTTTCCTTCTTGAATAGTTTTATAATATTTCAATGTAATTGCTCTCCTTTGTAATTTTATACCTTCACATACTTTTTTTAAATTTTAGACATCTTTTATATAGGTTGCTTTGTATATATTTGTTTGCTTGTCTCCCTTTTAGATTATGATCTCCTTGAAGGCAGGGACTGTCTTTTGCCTCTTTTTGTATCCTCAGAGCTTAATACGGTGCCTGACACACAGTAGGTGCTTAAGAAAGGTTTATTGATATATTGATGGATTGATAGTACTTTGTGAATTTAAATGCATGGTTGTGAGGAGTGCGTCAACTTTGCCAGACTACTGTAAGGGGTCATTACATGCAAAAAAGTGCTTCTGCAGGAGGAACACAGGGGAGGTGATGCTTCACCTGAACTTTGAAGGAAACCAAGGCATCTGAGAGGCAGAGATCCTGGAAAGAATAGCGGGCTAAGAGTGAGAAGGGATTTTTCACTGGAGTCCAGAAAGACTTCTTGAAATTTGAGGCTTTCAAGGTTTTCAGATAGAGGCTGAATAACCACTTGTCATGGGTGTTACAGTGAGAATTCATTTGGAATAGATTAAAAGTCACCGAGAACTATACAGCTCCCACATTATGATTGTGATCTCTATAATTTTACAAATGGAAGGTATTAGTGTCTCTCTTAAGGTTTAAGGTTTGGAGCTGACCTAGGTCAAATGAGACGAGTCTCTCTCCTCATCTCTCTCCCGTCCTCACTCTCCCTTGCTCTACCCCCTGCCTCTCACCCTCCTTTCTTGCCCCTCCCTTCTTCCATCTCTGTCTCTGTCTTCCCTCTTCCTTTTTCTGCCACTCAGTGAGACCTGTCTCTGTGCAGAAGATATCCCATTGCTGGCTGGAGAATGAAATGGAAAACCACTCCAGTATCTTTGTCAAGAAAACCTTGAATCGGGTCATGAAGAATAAGACATGACTAAACAACAACAACTTGGAGAGTTTTAATTGTTATTATGAAATGTTACCATTATTTTGAATACCATTATTATGAAATGTTACCATTCTTTTAGGAGTCAATTTGAAGAAAATATTGGCAGTGATAATCTAAGAGAACCTGAAAAGACTCTTTTCCTGCATGGTTAGAAAGAAACTGGGGAACACAGAAATTCTCTCTTGGTGTCTTAACTTTTATTTTGTGAAACAGGTGAAGAGAATTCTTGAGTGGAGACATAGCTTGGTATTTTGACTAAAATGAATGATGGAACTATGTTTCCAGAAGTAAAGGAAGGTGTTTTGCAAAATATGGATGATATGAGGTGTTTCTGGCTATATTTTTTCTCATTTGTTCTTGAATATTGGGTTAGTATTAGAAGATAATGAGTTTTGATATAAGAAATAAGAACAGCTGCTTCTTTAAAAACTGAACTAATTGATGAATTAGTAAGAGATGTTTCAATCTGCTAATTAATGAGAAGATGTTCAAATTTGGATTGTCCTAGACTTTAGGATGATCAAAGTGAACATGGCAACAAATCAAGTAGCAGACCAAGAAGTGACCAGCAAATGAGGTTTGTTGACACTTGCTATACTAGGTATTCATTAGGTGCTAAATCTTTGCCACTTATCATGATTGTTGTATTTTTCTACCATTTTCTTGTACACCATGTATCAAGCAATACTCTAGGCTCACAATAATAACAAAAATAGTTGCTGAGTTGCTGTTATTCCACAGTTCTATGTAGTAAGGATTTCTTAAGAAGTGAGGTTTGTTTCATATCAAAAATTCAATTTGTTTAAAGGAATAATTGAGTTTTCTGAGTTTAATAAATGTTCTGTACTTTCTTGGAGAAATAAGCCCCCAAGACTGCCACCTAGTGACCAGTTGTAGTTAGTGTAGAATGAAATTCAATCTGTTCTAATTCCATGATGCTACCTTTGGGGGCAGGGGCCGATCACTGTATGGGTACTGGTGAGGCACAGACACATAGTGTCTAATAGGAATCATGGGGCTTGCCTTGGAAATCCAAACCTGTGGAATATCATAATACTGAAACTTGAAGAACCTCAGTGCCTGGTTATAGTACCAAAGTAGCTGAGATCAAGACTTAGAAAGGATCATAGAATCATAGATTCAGAGCAGGAAGACACATTAGAAGCCATCTAATTGAGGCCCTCTCATTTTCTGGATAAGGAAGACAAGACACAGAGAGGTTGTATGGTTTGCCCAAGATCACACAAATAAGTTGCTGAAGTATGATTTTTAACAGAAGTCCTCAGACTCTGAATCCAACATTATTCTCACTACACTGCTATCCCTCCTTCCATTGTCACTTAGTCCAAATCTTCATGTTACAAAAGTGGAAAATGAGGCCCAGGGCCATGATAAAACTCCTTAGTCTCATTTTCTCTTTATCATCCTAACATTTAACTTGGCTTGACTCCTTGATAGTATTTGAAACCTCAGATCAGTCAGAGAGTTAGGGTGAGGTCAACTCCAAGCATATAAAGACTTCCCCTGGAAGAACAGGCAAATGAGAACAATTTGTTCTAATGACCAGGAAAGCAGTGGAGAGCTTAGAGCTTGGTCAGACATCAAAGATGCCAAAATCATCCATTGCATCATCTGACTTTTGTCTTGCCACTGAACTTTGATGACTTGGGAAGACAGTGAGATTGACTACTTTATGCAACTCTGCCTCACTTAAATCCAATTCATGTGCAAGTCAAGATATCACTCCTTGATGTCATTGGTCTTCTGCAAAACAAAGAAAAAACAATGTTTGAAGTCACTGTCATCTAAAGATCAGACATACATTAGGATGAAACCTCAAACAAATTGCAAATAACTGGAAATAGAAGATAACATTTCAGGGTCATATATAATTATACTGTTGAAGGACTGTGGAACCAAAGGTTGAAATGAATGTTGAAATGAAATGTTGGTTCTCTTTCTGAGTAAACCTCTCACTCAAAGGATTCCAAGTCTTTTCTTAAAACTCACACTTGCCTTACACATACAGTTCCTTGCAGGGAGAGGCAATGTGTTCAATTCTGTGGACAAAAATTTATCAATCGCAGATGCTGAGCTTGGGGCTGGAAATACATGGATAAGCATAAACAGTACCAAAGTCTGTTAAAGAAAACAACTTACAAAAAGATAAAAAAAATATTTAGAAAGAACAAAATAATTTGTACTGAGCTTGACATAGAATCATCACATTTCTTTAGACTTGCCTCCCTTCAGTAATATAGAAAATACTCCTTCCTTGTGAGTACTTACATGTGTAACAAACAATGAACTTGTCATGATAAGGCTTCTAACCTTGCTGCCTATGCTCTTGCTTGTGAGAGGCCCTCTTCCACAAAGACTGAGCAAGCATAACACAGACCATGATCTCTGCTGGCAATCTCTCATCCATCCCTATTTCCCCAAAGCCTCATTCCTTACCCATGCTCCCATGCCCAATGACCAAGATAGATTAGGGGAGCACATAAAGCACAGCTCCTGAAGTCAGAGAGCCTAGATTCAATGTCCATCTCTGATGCTTACTTATTGTGACACCTTAAGCAAGTCACTTATCTTTGTGGGCCTCAGTTTCTTCATCAGTAAAACGGGGGTGGGATGGGGGGCCAGAGGACTCTAAGGTGCTTTCAGCTCTAATTCTATAACGCCATGATTCCACATGGCTTCTCATTTCACTTCTAAATGAAATAGTTGCATCAAAACATGCTTTCTTCTCTCTGTCTTTTTTTGGAGGGGGGAAAACTGGGCAATTGGGGTTAAGTGACTCACCTGAGATCACATGGCTAGTAAGTATTAAGTGTCTGAGACTGTATTTGAACTCAGGTCCTCCTGACCCTAGGGCCTGTGCTCTATTCACTGCAACACCTAGCTGCCCCTGTCCTCTCTGTCTTTACCTGATAAGCTTCGAAAGGGCAGGTCTTTTCTTTCCCTTAAACTGCTCTAAGTTCCCCATGGTAGCATTAGGGCTAGAAGTTTATGAAACACATGGACCACTACAGACCTGTTGGCCCTTCAGTAACTCCAAGTCTTCAGCCTATCCCACAGTCAATGAAAAAGCAGTAGTCCCTATTAATTAAGTTCAATATTCCATCTCAGGGTCTCACCCTTATTACATTATTATATTACATAACCTTATACTTGACTCTCCTCCCTCCATGCAGGGTGTGCCTAAACAAAGTCATCAGGAAGGTCTCTACCTGGGACACCAACCCCCACCAGGAAAACACCCCAAATATTTTGTAGCATTCAAAATGAATTTATGAAGACTGAACTCTATCAGATGCTGCCCATGTGCTAGGGATACAAAGACTGAAAGAAACTGATCCCTGCTTTCAGGGAAGTTACCCTGCATCAGGGATACATGGAGGCATATAGATATATTGAAAATAAGTACAAAGCTCCCTCAGGCAATGAGAAGAGGAGGAACAAACTTCTGGGCAGAGGGGTCGTCAGTCTGGGAACAATGAGCTTGTTTTCCCTTTTGAATATTTTGATACTGACATTTCAGTGTAATTGCTCTCCTTTGTAATTTTACATATTTCCATATTTTTATGAAATTTTAATCATTTTTTAATTCGCATGTCTTCTCTCTATTCATTATTCCCCATTTATCCTCTATATAGCTGGCATTGTATGTAGTCATTTGCTTGTTGTCCCCCATATTTGATTATAAACTCCTTGAGAGCAGGGACTGTCTTTTGCCTCTTTTTGTATCCTCAGAGCTCAGCACAGTGCCTGACATATGGTAGGGGATTAAGATAGGGTTTTTGATTAATTTATTATACTTCATGCATTTAAAAGCCTGATTATAAGGAATTAATAGACTTTGTCTGACTGTCAGAGGGGGTCATGACACACACAAAAAGGTGCTTGTGCTGGAGGTTCACAAGGGAGGTGATGCTTTACCTGTACTTGGAAGGAAACCAAGGCTCTTGAGAGGCAGAAATCTTAGAAAGAATAGCAGGGTAAGAGTTAGAAGGGATTTTTCATTGGAGTCCAGAAGGACTTGCTGAAATTTGGAGCCATTAAGATTTTAAAATAGAGGCTGAATAATTACTTATCATGGGTGTTACAATGGGAAATCTTTTGGGATATGGACCGAATAAACTGATGACTTATCAAGTTTCACCTTATGGTTATGTGAACTCTGCAATTTTACCAATGTAAGGTACTAATGTCTCTCTGAAGGTCTAAGGTTTAGGTCTGACCTAGGACAAAGTAGACAAGTCTCTCTCTTCATCTCTCTCCCTTCCTACATCTCCCTCCCTCTGCCCCACCCATCTCATCCTCTTTCCTTTTCTCTTTCTTCGTCCTTTTCTCTCTCCCTCTCTTTCTCCCTCACCTTCCCTTCCCTTCTGCTCTCTCTATCTCTCTCTCTCCTTCTCTGTCTCTCTCCTCTCCCTTCCTCTTTCTCTCTTTCCTCTCCTTTTCTGCCTCCCTCCCTCTCTCACTTACTCTCATTTCCTGCTCCTTCCTCCCACTCTTTGCAGGCCTTTTTCCCCATGTAGCTGTGAATGTGAATTATTAAAGGTTCCTGCCTCACTCCCCTGACCCTTATGACCACTTGCTTTAAGGTCCCTGAAGGAAAAGAATATTTCAATTGTGTCTTTCTCTCCAGCAACTAGAATAGGATCTTCTGCACAGCAAATCATTAATAAATCCTTGTTTTCCCTGAAACAGTCTAGGTCTCAGCCCCTCTTCACTGAGATAAGGAACTTTATGGTAAAATAATGACCCTTTGAGTTGGCTCTCCCACAACTACAGCAGGCTGAAAGGGGAGAAAATATATTGCAACCTACAAGAGAGTTTTTCTTTGAAGAGAGATGAGGATGAGGAATGTTTGGATTGCTGGATTCTATGGTAGATGCATACAATTAATGCTTCTTGATTTTTACTAATCCAATTAAATGACTGTTTAACTGGGTACTTGAGGGAAAAGTTAACATTAACCACCTGAATCCCTGGATCCACCAAATTGAGATGCAAAGGATAGAGATATGTCTCAGTGCCTGAGAAGTGATGGCTGACTGGTAATTCCTAGACAGAGCCCAGGAGGTAAGAGCAGGGCAGAGTGTTGTGCAACTAACAATCTACCTGCAATGTGTATCCGGTCTGTCAACCTGGGCAGGTGGGTGGAATTGCAAATAGAGTGCTAGGCCTGGAGTTAGGAAGACCTGAATTCAAATTTGGCCTCAAACACTCACTAGCTGTGTGACCCCAGACAACTCACTTAACCTCTGTTTGCCTTAATTTACTGCAGAAGACAAATGGAAACCTTCTCCAGTATGTGTACCAAGAAAACTCCAAACAGATTCATGGAGAGTCAGACACAACTGAACAACATTTATAGCAGTGACATAATTTTGCACAAGGAACTAAATATCTCTTAGACACCTACCCATCCATTCATTCATACACATGCCTTCACAGAGACGGAAGATGGTGAAAATGAGTTCTCACATCCAGGTTACAAAATGCAATGAGATCTACACAGACAGGCTCTTGACTCAGGGCAAGTGATCACACTGATTATACCACAAAGACAGAAATGCAAGTGTGAGCCCACTGCCTCCCCAACACCTTTGTCATCAGACTCTGCCCAATCTTTCATCATCTGTTGAATCCTCTTTCAAACCATTCATCACTCAGGGAAGCAGAGAAGTGCTGGAGTGGAGGGGGGGGGAAATTTGGAGGTGACAGGTCTGGAATCTCATCCTAGCTCCTGTACAAAAACCTCTGTGAGCTGAGGGGATACAGGACATCCCTGTATCTTCATCTCCAAAGTGAGAGGTCCCTCCCGGTTCTCTATTTCAATGAGGCTGAGCAGCCATCACTCCACCTGTTTCCTATGAGCCACTGTCAACATATATTCAGTGTTGGGATGATAAGACCCTGAATTTAGAACTGGAAGGGACCTCAGAAGTCATCTAGTCCAATCCTCTCATTTCACAGGTGAGAAGACTGAGACCTGGGGAGGTTAAGTATCTTGGCCCCAGTCACAGAGGTAATAAGTGCCACAGCTGGAATTTATCCAGATTGTCAGAATATCATTCAGTGTCTTTATCAACTGTTCTCTTCAATCTGGTCAGGGTATGCATACATTCATGTGTCTGTGTGAGTGTGTATGTTGCATAATCCATCAAATACCTGTTTTATATAAAAGATAACTGTAAAATATATCACAAACATATATAATGATGAATTAAATGTGCAAATATTAATTGTACATATATTTATTATATATATATATATATATATACATACACATACACATATATTTAGTCAGGTTATTTCGTGCTTAAGAATATGCAAACCTATTTTCTTCCAAAAGCTCTAACATTCTTATCAACTCATTCAGTTCCTATCTACAGGCCAGTGGGGACAGCATCTTTAATTTTTTTTCTTCATAATCCTTGCTGCTAATACTTTACTTCTGAGAAGCAGCCACAAAATTTCAGCACCTGGGACAGGTCTTGTCTGGAAAGCATCATCTTCAGAGCAATTATAGAGGACAAACATTCCCAAGTGCCACTTGGCTGCGGTCTCCATGTCTCTGTCAACTTCCCCCCCTAGCTCAGATGGAAGACTGCTCCCTTGGAGAATGTGAAG
>NW_027185786.1:1503626-1513387 GCF_028583685.1 Petaurus breviceps papuanus
CTCTCCATCTAGCTTAACCCCCTTATTTTACATATAGCGAAACTGAGATCCATAGAGATAAAGTGATTCCCTCCTGTGAGTTTCTGAGAATCCAGAGGATTTTGTGCTTCCACATCTTCCCAAGAGCTTCTCAACACTGCCCCCCAAAGCTGATAACAATGTCTGCATCAGGAACCAAGGACAAACCAAGCAGAGACAAGGCTCTCCAAAGAGCCAGGCAGAGAAGCTAGAGGATGCCTAAGGGAAGCAGCCCCAGGACTCCAGCTAAAGGACTCCCAGAAGGTAGGAGTTACCCCTTTGTCCCACGTGCTCACTAAACTTGAGATCACTTTCCCTGCGACTCTGTATCTACTTACGGGAAAGAGTCTCAGAGACTTGTGGGGAAAATGTTTTTGTACCACCTTTACCATCCTAGTAAAATACCCTTTTCTAAAAGTTAATTAAGTCTGACTAATTGATACCAACCAATTATTAGGGAGGAATAAATCATTGGTGGGAGTTTGTGAATTACCGAATTAGAAAAAGCAATGCCTCCCCATCAGATCTAATCCTAGAGCACAAAATGATATGGTAGACAAGATTTGGGGTCCTGACTCTTCAGTGAGAATGGGAGTTAGGATCATAGCTACAATGCATCACTACACATGTAAAGCCATTTGCTCTCAAAATAACCCTTACTCCTTAATGTAAGGATCATCAGGGGCTTTGGGCTAGGAGAAAGACAGACAGAGACAGACAGAGAGACAGAGACTGAGAGACAGAAACGAAGAGACACAGAGACAGGGATAGAGACAGAGAGACAGAAGAGAAAAAATGACTTAATGCAGCTACTAAAGAGAGATACCATGGTGGAGAACCAAGACAATAACCCTGTCCTAGAGTCCATTTACCCTGTTCCATAATGGGCTAGCTAGTCAAAGCCAGAAGCAATAAAAGACTGTTACCTCCCATTACCCCCAGTGACAAGATCTCTAAGACCTAAGAAAGCACCAATCTAATTTTGTTCCAGTTACTATAGAATCCTGAGTTCTAGTCCACATATGGGACCAAGGTGTGTAATGAAGCAGATAAGTAGCCCAATAAAAGAGAACTAGACTTGGGTTCAATAAGATCTGAGTCCAAATCCACTCTCAGACACTTAATAGCTGTGTGAGCATGGGAAAGGTTAAGTGTAACCTCTGTTTGCCTCAGTTGCCTCATCTGTAAAATGGGGGAAAATAATAGCACCTACTTCCCAGGGTTGTTGTGAAGATCAAATGAGATAATTTTCTGTAAAGTGCAATCTAAATGCTAACCAGCCAGGTATCTCAGGATCTGAGTTCTTTCTGAGCCTCTGCCTCTTGATTTGGTAAATCAAACATAAAGTAGACATGTATTTGCCTGACTGAAGGAGCATGACAGTGAGATAAAAGCAAGCTGAAACTGAATGTGTCATAGAACTATGGGACCCAGGTCAATCCTATTTCTGAGGTGTTCCTGTCATACGGGAGACTAATGGGCTTGCAGCTACTTGAGTGATATTTTCAATGTTCATTATTCATTGTTCTCCAGCTATTACCATTGTTTCTTACTAATTCTATGCTGAGTAAATGCCCATGAAGATCCAAGCACAAGCCCTTTGACACCTTTATGCCAAACCAACATGACCAACCTTTATTGAAACACAGTCAGTCAAAGGGAATCAGGAGAATGGGGGAAGGATCAAGGTGGGGGCTCCAAGCTAATATTAATGACCTCAAAAGGACTGCACTCAGAATAGAGTTCTCTCCTTTTCCCTCCCCTAACCTACACCTCCTCCAAAATTTCATATTCTGTTAAAAGCACCACCATTTCCCAAGGTATCAAGGTTTATCTTTGATTTCTCCCATTCCCTCAACCTCAATAACCAACCAATGATTAAACCTTATCAATTTTTCTTCCACAACATCTCTCAGATGACTTAATAGTCCCTAATTGGTTTAAGCCCTCATGACATCTTGCCTGAACTATCTTAAAAGCTTCCTGCTTCCTGCCTATCTCCTCCCCCATCCAACCTCTAAAGAGTCACTGAAACAATCTGCCTAAGACAGCTCTAATTGTGTCTCTCTGCTCTAAAATATTTGGTGAATCTCTATTGCCTTTGAGATAAAATATAATCTCCCCCCCCCCCCCACTAGGGAGGGCTCTTCCTCATCTTTCTCTAAGCCACTTTTCCAGTTCCAACAATATTGGACAACCCAGATATGGCACACTATATAAACTGGCTCCCATTCAAGGAATGCATATTCCTTCATCTCTGTCTCTATCTCTACAAATCCCTTACTTCCTCATCAACTCAGTTTAGGTATTACCTCCTCCATAAAGCTTTCCTTGATTCCTTCCCCATTTGTGAGTGATTGCTCTCACTTTACCTTGTGTTATACTTATTTCTATGTATGTGGTACCACCACCCCACCCCCCATATAGAATGTAAGCTCCTTAGGGTGGAGGATATTGAATGCTGACTTTATAAATCCATTCACATCCCCAGCACCATGCCTTAAACATTTATTTTAATTTAATTAATATGAGGAATTCCCTCTACCAAAGCAGGTTGGCACCTTTTCCCCAACATACAGTCTTAGAGAGTTGCCTAAGACCTTGTCCAGGGCCAAAAAGCCAGGGTGTTATCAGAGCCAAAACTTAAACTCAGGACTTCCTGGCTTTGAAGCCAATTCTCTTTCCAGTAGGCAAAGATACCTCTCTGATTTGCACTTAGAAAATACTTTTAAAAATGTTTGTTGAATCAAATTGAATTGGATTGAATACATTTCAGGGAAGTTAGGTATCAGAACCCAGGGACCTTGTGGCTAAGAGGGGGGTGGGAGGTGGGGGTTTGAGGGGTGGATAAGTGGGTGCTTGGGTCCACCACTGTTTCATCAAGCTTTGCACAACCTCAAATGCTGTGATGCAATGTTTCACAACCTCCTAACTCAGGATGGTAGGGGGGGCATAATCCAATGACTGGGAGTCAGAAGATCCGGATTGTATGAGCTGTGATGTCATTCTGGCCAGCTTGCTTCCCCTTTTCTGGGACTGTTTGATTATCTATAGAATGAGGAAGTTGGCCAAGATCGGGGGCTCTTCTCCTGGACCCCTTTGGCTGTATGGTAAAACCCATGAACCATTTCTCAAAATAATGCTTTTTTAAAAATTTATAACTGAAGGAAATGCTAAATTTCAATTAGAAGTTATACAAGTTCATGGACCTCAGGTTAATCACTCTTGCCCTAGAGAGTCACTGAGTTTCCTGCCAACTCTGCCATTCTATGATCCTGAACAGGAAGGCCTTAGCAGGCTCTCCAGCCATTCCCTATCAACCTCGGTCACCTTGTCTCTGACCTTGACACCAGTCAATTGAATATAAGCCCCCTTGGATAGAGACTATCTCATTGGTCTTTGCATCCCCATTAGAATGTAATATGTGTATACATACATATGGATGTATAATAGCATAGTTCTTGGTATATAGTGGGCTTAATTAGTGCTTGTTGGCTTATTGATGGGTTACCATCAGACAATATTAGCATCCCTTCCCCTCCCCCTCCCTGACACATATACACATGCTTTTTTCATACAAGCACAGAATTTTATCAAATCTACTCAGTCATCACAGAGTATTTGGGGGCAATATCTCTAATTTTTTCATTTAAATTCTTCATGATCCTGGTCCCTATTGCTTTCTGTCTAATAAATAGTTACAAGACTTAGGTCCCTGGAACAGGCATCAGACGGGCCTGGCCTAGAAGGCAGCCTCTTTAGAGTAACTCTACACAAAGACAATTCACCTCCCAGAAGGAGCATGAGACAGTGCAAAGAAAGACAGCTCTGGAGTTAGATGACCTAGTTCACATCCTGACTCAGGACAAGAATAAACAGTTGCTTTTGAGAAATTCTCACATGCTTTTTCTAATTCTAAGCTTCTGCCTAGAGTATGTCTTTCTAATAAGATTCTTCCATTTATGATTATGACTTTGAGGCATGAAACACCAACATCTCCACACAATTCAAACTGAATGTTACCCAGGTAGGGTGGGCATGAGAAGGCTGCAGCAACATGTGCAAAGAATTGCATGAGAAAATGGGCTTATTGTATGTCACAGGGAAAATAATACTATTCATAAAAGCTAACACTAGTATTAGCAGAAACAGGTAACTAGCTATAGCATTTACAAATGTCATCTCATTTGATCCTTCCATCAACCCTGAGAGGCATGTACTATTATTATCCCCATTTTACAGATGAGGAAAATGAAGTTTTAGTAGAAGTTGAGTGATTTGCCCAGGGTCACAACACCTAATAAGTGCCTGAAGTAGTATTTGAACTCAGGTCCTCCTGACTCCCTACCTCAATCAAATGGGGGGAAATCGGGGCCCATATGACTGTGTGTGAACAGTGTCTAGTACACAGTAGGCCCTTTTGAAATGCTTGTTGTTGAATGATAGTAATGTCAAGGAAAACTGATTTTTTTTTAAAAAGCACATTCAATGGGCTAGAGGAAGGACCTTAGCACATGGGGCAGACCTTCCTTTGGAAGCTATGAAGGATCTCTATGATATAATCATCCTATACTCTTACCTCCATTCAATCATGTCCGGTGGCTCCTTCTGTTTGACTTTTAAAGGCATCCATAAGCTAGCTCCCTCTCACTTTTCCAATGTGTCCTTCCACCTCCCACTCCTCCACATATTCTTTCATGACAAACAAGCCGCTCCATCCGGTGGGCATATTCACCAGCTGTCCCTCACACCTTCAATAGTCTCCCTTCCCATTTCTGCCTCCAACTTGCTCCGTTTCCTTCAGGTCCCAGCTAAAGCCCCACCTTCTGAAAGAAGCCTTTCCTGATACCCCTTAATGTTAGCTCCTTCTCTTTGCAGTTACCTTAAATTTATCCCATATAGACATAGACATAGACATCTACATCGACATCAACATAGAAATTGACATAAACATACGTGTACATATATATGTGTTTATATATACACATATGTATGTATGTGTGCATGTGTATATAAATACACACACATATATCTTGTTTGTATGCAGTTGCTTGCATGTTATCTCTCTCATTAGATCATAAGTTCTCAGAGGGAAGGGACTGTATCCTCAGCACTGATCACAGTGCCTGGCACATAAGAGCTTGTTGACTAACTGTCCTTACCTGAGTGACTTTTGACAACTCACTCATCCTATCTCATCTCAGTTTCCTTATCTGTAAAATGAAGGTGTTGAACCAGACGACCTCTATGATCCCTTCCAATTCTGTATATGAACCATTGACTAGACCTTGACCCCAGTGACTACTATGAGCTTCTCTTCCAGGGTAGGGTCCCTGTCACTAGTTGCTCTTATCAAACCAAACTGGCCTCTTACCTGTGGGTGACTGGAGTGGAACAGAGCAGGCTACAGACAGGAGAGTCAATCCAACAGAAGTTTGATTTCAAATTGAGGGAAATAGGCTTTCAAGGACCCATGTGCTGGGGTCCCACCTGTAAAGGGGGAACCCAAGGCAGCATGAGGAGATCTCAATACTTACACCAATGGGTAAGCAGTGAGCCATAGTCCTGACAATGAGGGGTAACAGCAACAGTGAGATAAGTTTGATTTATAGCAGGGCTTCATGATCAGAACATGGCTACTTCTCTGGTCCAAGCTCAGAGAACACCTGGTGTTGGTTAAAGTGAAACAATAATTATGTGATTTTTCCAGGGGATGAGATAATCCAGAAAATTATTACAAAGGATTGTTGATATGCCAAGCTCAGGGCATAGCTTGCTTGCAGAACTAATGTATGAGGAACAATTAAAAAAGTTAGTTTGACTGAAAATCATGGAAAGAGAGCAGCAATACATGCATATTAAGGCTAGCAAGGAGGGATGCCACCAGGTGGCAAAGTACTCAGGATGACTAAAGGAGTAATTTGCATTTCAATTAATCAGTAAATATTTATTAAGCACTTACCTTATGCCAGGCACTGTACTAAGTCCAGAGGATACAAAAAGATCCAAAAGTCAGTACCTGCCCTCAAGGAGTTTATAAAAATGGAAGAGAGAACATACAAACAAAAATATACAAGCAAGCTATCTAAAACAAAAACAAGAAATAATTAACAGAGGGAAGGCACTGGAATTAAAAGAGTTTGGGGAGGATTTTAGTTGAGACTTAAAGGAAGCCAGGGAGATCAGGAGTCAGAGAAGAGGAGGGAGAACATTCCAGGCAAAAGGAACAACCAGAGAAAATTCCTGGAACTGAGAGATGGAGGCTGGACCAAAGAGTGTTTGTTGGGGAATAGGGTGGAAGAAGATTGGAAAGGTACAAGGGGTGAGGTTACGAAGGGCACTGAATGCCAAGCAGAGCATCTTGTGTGTGTTCCTGGAGACAACAGGAAGGCATTTTATTGGGGGAGGGATGGGGAAGTGACACGGTCAGACCTACATCTGAGGAGGACTGTTGTGCTGGATGAATGGAGTGGGGAGAGATTTGAAGCAGGCTGACCTATCAACAGACAATTGTACTAGTCCAGGGGTTAGGTGATGAGGGTCTGCGCTAGAGAGGTAGCCGTGTAAGGACAGAAGGGAGTATATTCAAGAGATGTTGCAAAGATGAAGTTGTCTTTCTTACCTATTTTATTATTAGATTTATCTTGTTCTGAGAGGGGAAAGTTGAGGTCTCCCACTAATATAGGTTGACTGTCTATTTCCTCTTGTAATTCATTTAAATTTTTCTTTAAGAATTTGGGTGTTCAGCTATTTGGTGCATACTTGTTTAGTAGTGAGATTACTTCATTGTCTATGATACATTTTTATTAAAGTGTAATTTTTGTGATTATCTCTTTCAATTTGGTCTATTTGTGCTTTAGTTTTGAATGAGATCATGATTGCTACTCTGCCTTTTTAATCTCAACTGAAGCATAATAGATTCTGCTCCAGTCTCTTATTTTAACTCTGTGAATGTCTTTCTGTTCTAAGTGTGTTTCTTGTAAACAACACATTGTTGGATTCTGGTTTCTAATCTGTTCTGCTATCTGCTTCCTTTTTATAGATGAGCTTGTCACATTCACATTCACTGTTATGATTACAAACTGTGTATTTCCCTACATCCTATTACCTTCTGTTTATCCTTCTCTTTCTCTTGGTGCCCTGGCCCTCCTCAAAAGTCAGTTTTGCTTCAGAATACTACCTCCCTTAATCCACCTTCCCTTTCACCACCAGCCACATTTCTCTTATTCCTTTCCTTTCCTACTTCCCCATTGGGTAAGATAGATTTCTATATCCAACTGAGTATGTATGTGTATTCATCCCTCTTTGAACTAATTCTGATGACAGTGAGATGTAAGTGTTGCCTACCACTACCATTCCCATTTTCCCCTCCAATTATTAAGCTCTTCCTTGTGTACCTCTTTTATGTAAGATAATTTTCCCTATTCTTTCTCTCCCTCTCCCCTTCTCCCAGTGCATTCCCCCTTCTCACCCCTTCACTTCTTTTAGGATCATCTCAGCATAATTGCTTCATACACATGCCCTCTTTTACATAGACTCTTTCTGACTTTCCTAATAATGAGAAAGTTCTCAGGAGTTACATGTGTCATCTTCCCATATAGGAATGTAAGCAGTTTAACTTTATTAATTCTTTTTTGGTTTCTCTTTCATACTTATCTTTTGACATTTCTCTTGAGTCTTATGTTTAAATGTCAAATTTTCTATTAATTTGTGGGGTTTTTTTTTTTAATCAAGACTGCTTGAAAGTTCTCTATTTCATTAAATATCCATTTTACCCCTGAAGGTTTATGTTTCTGTTCAGTCTGACTGGTTGGCTATTCTTGGTTGTAATCTTAGCTTCTTTGCCTTCTGAAATATATTCAAAGCTTCCTGTTCCTTTAACATGGAAACTGCTAAATCTTGTGTGATACTAATGGTGGCTCCAAATATTAAAATGGTTTCTTTTTGCTTACATGTGATATTTTCTCCTGGGTCAGGGAGCTCTGGAATTGGCTATAATATTCCTGGAGGTTTTTATTTTGGAAATCTTTCAAGAGGTGATCAGAGAATTCTTTTCATTTATATGTTACCCTATTTTTCTAAGATACCCAGGCAGATTTTCTTGGTAATTTCTTGGAATATGATGTCTAAGTTCTTTTTTTGATCATAGCTTTCAGGTAGTTCAATAATTCATAATTTTTCTCTCCTCTATCTATTTTCCAGGTCAATTATTTTTCTAATGAGGTATCTCACATTTTCTTCTATTTTTCATTATTTGACTTTGTTTTATTTTTCCTTGATGCCTCAGAGAGTCATTAACTTCTACTTTCCCAATTCTAATTTTTAAGGAATATTTTCATCAGTGAGATTTTGTACCTCCCTTTCCATTTGGTCAATTCTGCTTTTTAAGGAATTCTTTTCTTCTTTACTTTTTGTGTCTCTTTTGTGTCTGCTAATTCTCTTTTCAAAGTTTTCTTGCATTATTCTCATTTCTCTCCCCAATTTCTCCTCTACCACTCATCTATTTCTTTAAGTCTTCTAGGAATTCTGGTTAGTTTTGTGTCAAATTTTCATTTTTCCAAAGAGGCTTTGCTTATAACTATTTTCATGTTGTTGTTTTCTTCTAAGTTTATGTCTTGATCTTCCTTGTCACCAGAGTCACTTTTTATGGTCAGGTTCTTTTTGTTGTTGTTCAATCATTTTTCCAGCCTATTTCTTGACTTTGAGTTTTATGCTAAAGGTGGACTCTGCTTTCCTGGGTGGGAACACTTTCTTAAGCTTCAGGCTTTTTCATACTACTATTTTCACAACTAGTCCTACAGATCTGTAAGTTTTCAATGCTTCCAAGGTGGTGTGATAGGGGGGTGAACATGGTTACAAAGTACTGGTCTATGCTCTGGTCTTTACCCAGGAAGGATCCCTATTCCCCTGTAGCCACAAGTACTAGTGTTCCTCTCTGCCCTAGACCTGTGACCAGGCTTCCTGCTTCCTTAAGACTTCAAGTGTTCCTTTCTGCCCTGGTATTGTGACCCAGAACTGTGTATGAGCAAATGAACTGCCAAACAGTACCCATTTCTCTTTCTTTTTTTATTTTTATTTTTGATTCTTGTAGGGCAATTGGGGTTAAGTGACCTGCCCAAGGTCACATGGCCAGTTTGTGTGTGTGTATTAAGTGTCTGAGGCCAGATCCAAACTTAGGTCCTCCTGACTCCAAGACCAGCGCTCCACTCACTGTGCTACCTAGCCGCCCCAGCCCATTTCTCTTTCTAATCAGGTGTTAGACCTTTGCAGTCTCTAGGCTTAAAGCTCCTGCAGTTGCTACTGCTCTTCCAAGACCCACTGCTGGCATTGCCATCCTGTGCACTCTGGGCTGGCCCCCACCTGGTGTCACATATCTCTCTCTTGATAACCTCTTAAGTTATCTTGGACTATAAAAATGTCTCACCTCAATCTTTTGTTTGCTATGCCATTTCTGAATTTAATTTTCTGTGTTATTTTAAAGTTGTTTGGATGAGAATGTTGAGAGGGGTCAGGTGAGTTTCTGCCTGTACTCTACCATCTTAGATTTGTCCTTACAAAGATGAAATCTATAGGCCTTGGTAACAGACTGGATATGGGAGAAGAGACAGACAGACAGAGACAAAGAGACAGAGACAGATAGACAGAGACAAAGAGACAGAGACAGATAGACACAGAGAGAGAGAGAGAGAGAGAGAGAGAGAGAGAGAGAGAGAGAGAGAGAGAGAGAGAGAGAGAGAGAGAGA
>NW_027185786.1:1513397-1534674 GCF_028583685.1 Petaurus breviceps papuanus
AGAGAGAGAGTATCAGGGGTCCAGGATAACTTCTAATTTGTGAGCTTGAGGGATGGAAAGATGATGTTGCCCTCTACACTAATAGGAAAGGTAGGAAAAGGAGGGTTTGGGGAAAGATAATGAGTTCTGTTTTGGACATATTTAGTTTAAGATGTTTGCTGGACATTCAGTTAAAGAAGGCTGGACTAATATGGGAGACTGGAGGTCAACAGAGATGTTAGAGCTGGATAGGTAGATTGAAGAATCATCAGCATAGAGATGGTAATCTATGGGAGCTGATGAGATCACCAAGTGAAGTAGAATAGAAAGACAAGAGGGGCCAGGACAGAACCCTGAGGAATGTCTCCAATTAAAGGGTATGATCTGCAAGAGCATCCATCAAAAGGAAACAAAGAAGGGGTGGTCAGATAGATTAGGAGGAGAACAGGAGATAGTGGTGTCCCAAAAACCTAAAGAGAAGAGAGTATCAAGGAGGATATGATCAACAGTGTCAAAGGCTAAAGAGAAGTCAAGAAGAATAAGGATTAAGAAAAAGTCATTGGATTTGGCAATTAAGAAATGATTGGTAACTTGGGAGAGAGTAGCTTTGATGGAATGATAAGATCGGAAGTCAGATTGTAAGGGGTTAAGAAGAGAGGATGAGGAGAGGAAGTGGTGGCACCTATTGTAGACAGCCCTTTTCAAGGAGTTTAGCTACAAAGGGCAGAAGAGATATAGGATAGTTAGTGGGGATGGGAGGGTCAAGTGACTGTTTTTTTAAGTGAAAGATGAAATAAACATGGGCATGTTTGTAGGCAGTAAGAAATGAATCTACAGAGAGGGAGAGATTGAAAATAAGTAAAAAGAATGGGGGTGACAGAAGGGGCAATATGTTAGAGTCAAAAATATGGAATGAGATCACTTAAACAAGTAGAGGGATTAACCTTGGTAAGGAGTAAGGCAATTTCATCATGCACAACATGAGTGAAACAGGAGTTTAGTGGTAGTTGGCACCTGATGGGAAACAAGAAGGAAGGGAGAAGAGGAAGCTCATGGCAAATGTTGTCAATTTTTCTGTAAAATATGAAGTTAGGCTCTTCTCTGAGAGAGTGAGGGGAGAGGGAGTCATGGTAAACTTTAAGAGGGATGGAAAGGTTTGGAAAAGCCACCACAGAGATTGGGAAAAGTGATTTGATAAGGGAGGTATAGAAGGGTTGCCCAGCAGCAATGATCCTAGAGGTAATAGGGAGCCATTGAGTAAATGGAAGGAAGGAAGTTGAAATGGTCAGATCTGTACTTTAGGAAGATCATTTTGGCAACTGTGAGGAAGATGGAGTGAAATGGAGAGAGACTTGAAGTGGGGAGACCAACTGGGGGTTACTGCAATAGACCAGGTGAGAGATGATAAGAGCCTAGACTAGGAAGATGGCTGTGTGAGTGGGAGGAAGGAGATGGATACACATGCAAAATGTTATTGTAGATAGAAATGGTCAGATATGGAGACTAATTGGGTATATGGGGTGAGAGTGAGGATGCCATTGAGGGTGCAAATATGAGAGATAGGGAGAAGGATAATACCTCTGACAGTAACAGGGTAATTCAGAAAAGAGGAGGGTTGGGGAAGAAGGGATATGAATTTTTTCTTTAACTTTGAATTTTGTTTTAAGTTTCAGATGCCTGTGAGGCATCCAGGTCAAATGTCTGATTGGAAGCTGGTGATGCGGGTCTAGAGTTCAGGAGAAAGACTAGGGTTAGATATAGTCTTTGCCTAGGTCTGGGCGTCATTTGAATGGAGGGGAAACCCATGGGAGCAGACGAATTCATCAAGTGAGAAAGTATAGAGAGAGAAGAAAAGAGAGACCAGAACACAGTCTTGGGGCTATGCACACAGTTATTAGAATGGGTGATATCAGTAATGATCTAGCAAAAGAAACTGAGGAATAGTCAGCCAGGTAAGACAAAAGACAAGAGAGCAGGGTCACAAAAACCCCAAGAGGGGAGAGCTTCTAGAAAGCCAAGGTGGGCAACAGTGTCGGAATCAGCCAAGGTCAAGAAGTCCAGCCAATAGGCATTTCTTAAGAACCTGCTATGTGCCAGGCACTGTGCTAAGAACTGAGGACACAAAGGTAGGCAAAAGATAGTCCCAGCTCTCAAGGAGCTCAGAATCCAATGGGAGAGACAACATGCAGACAACTATGTACCAACGAGATAAGACATTATCACCTGGAGATGATCTCAGAAGAAAGGGTCTAAGACTAAGGAATGCTGGGAAAGGCTTTTTGTAGGAAGTAAGACTTCCGCTAAGACTTGGAGGAGTCTGCAAGAGGCAGTGATGAAGAGAGAGAATTCCAGGGATAGGGGACAGCCAGGAAAATGCCTGGAGTAGAGAGATGGGAAGTCTTATGTAAGGTACAGCAAGGAGCAAAGAGGGCAGCATCACGGATTACAGGGTAGGAAGCAGACAGTTGAGTATAAAGAAAGAGAGAAATGGCCGTTGTATTTCTTTATTTTTAACTTTGCAAGGCACTTTGCATATACTTATCTCATTGGATTCTCGCAAAATCCCCAGGATCTATAATTCCAAAAATATTATGAATATTCATTTTTACAGATTGAAACCAAGGCCAGAGAAGTAAAGTGATTTGTCCATAATCACACATCTTATACATGTCAGAAGTGGGATGAGAATCCAGGATTCTCCTGCCTTCACATCCAGCATTTTTTCCAGTGCACCATTTAAGGCAATGCTTCCAAATCCTAGGCATCCTGAGGCTCCATCTGGATTCTCTTTCCAGTTCCTCCAACGTGAGTGGCAGGCACTGAACACAGGAAGCATGTAAAACTAACGATTTTGTCATTGAAATCTGAGCACGTTTTACTGGCTTATGAGCTGTGAGACATAAAAAGGAAGGCGATCACAGCAGGACATGTTCCTTTCTTAGCTATTTCACTTTCAGACCCTGTCACTTAATACCTCTGAGCTTTTGTTTTCAGTCATTTCAGTCATGCCTGACTCTTTATAGCCCCATTTGGAGTTTTCCTGGCAAAGATAATAGAGTGATTTGCCATTTCCTTCTCCAGCCCTTTTAACAGATGAGGAAACTGAGGCAAACAAGATTAAGTGATTTGCTCAGGGTCACACAACTAAACTAATAAGTGTCTGAGGTCAGATTTAAACTCAAATTTTCCTGACTCCAGGCCTGGAACTCTGTCCACTGCACCACCCACCTGTCTCAACCCCCAAATATAAGCTTGGACAAATCATTGACCCTTTCTGAGACCTCAGTTTTCTCATTTAAAAAATGAACTAGATCTCTAAGGCTTCTTCCAAACTTAAATCTAGAACTCTACAATCAACGAAAACCGCTGAGCATGGAAATATTTTAAAGTATGGAGTGAGAGTTGGTGCCAAAGGGAGCTGGTTTGGGAACCCATTGCCCCTGACTACTTCCAGGGAATTAATAGGGTTAAAGGCAGAAAGAGGAAATGCTGATGATGATGGTGAGAGAAATATCACCAAATATTACTTCACTATACTGCAGGGGAAACAGGTCTGAACCTTAGCTGACTCTGGAGTCCCATCTGTAGGAGGAATAGGCCTCAGAGTCAGGTTCAGATAAAATGGGGATAATAAAAGTAGCCCCGCCCAGCTTGTGGAGGCCTTGAGGGTGAAAAATGAGCTAATCAGCTTGAAAGTGCTTCAGAAAATAGGAAGATATACACAGAGGTCGGTCTTCTTTTATTAGGAGACTGCCCAGCCTTGGCAGACAAGTCCAAATGGGCACAGATTTGTCTGAATGAAAGGCTGTGTCCCTTTGTTTTCCCAAGTGATTGGCCCTCTTGATGTGCTCATCTTTCTCCTTCGAGGTCCAGATGAACCATTCAGGACAGGCAGCTGACGCAAAAGCAGAAGTGCCACTGGCCTAATTCAGTAAAAGATAAATGCCTTCTGTGTCTTCTGTGAAGTATACACTTCCTTTATCTTCTTATCCTGATAAACAGGGGAGAAAAAACCAGCAGAGGGGACAAACTAGGGAGGGAAGACAGCCAGTTCAGTTCTGCCCCTTGTGTAAAGAGGGGAAGAGAATGAAGAATTCACATATCACTGAGACTTGGTGCGATGGATACCACGCATAGATCACTGCATCATCGTGGGATGGGGTTCATACCTGGAATATGGCCATGCAAGGGTATGGTTTATTCAAAGAGAACAGAATAAATAACACAGGTGGTAAAATGGCATTGTATATTTTGAAAATGTGTTAACGTAAGAAAATTCAGGGACCAAAATGAAAAAGTGGGGTAAGGAACAGGAGTAATACTCTCATAGAAGCAAACTACAGACCACCTGGACAGAAGGAGGAAACAAATGCAGTGGTGAGGAAAATGACCACAAATCTTCTTAGTATCAATGATATGGTTGTGACAGAAAAGAGGTTTTAACTCTTTAGACAGTTGCATAAGCTCTGTCTCTTCTCACCATCGACTGTCAGATAAAGTCTTGACTTGCCTTATGGACAATTTCCTTCATCAAAAGATGGAAGAAGATTTTTTTCCCCATCTAACCAAATCTGCATCTCTGTAATTTACTTAACTAGTCTTGCCCTCTTGAATTAATCTAATAAAATCCTAGGATTTTGGCTGTGAACTAGAAGAGGATGTCCTGAAGGCATGGTAGTATCAAGTCAAGATTATGTAAGGAAAATAGCAATAATAGCTAGTGCATGTGTGTGTATATATGCATATTTCAGAATATATCTTTAAGATTGGCAAAGATACTGTAGGCATTATAAAATATTTGAAAGCCTACCTGCCAAAATAAACACTTGAAGACAATTGCAAAACACTTTTCACACAAATAAAGTCAGATCTTAATAATTGGAAATATATCAGTTGCTAATACAAGAAATAACAATTCTATCTAAATTAATTTACTTCCATACCGATCAAACTACCAAAAAAATTATTTTGGGCCGGCTAGGTGGCACAGTGAGTAGAGCGCCGGCCCTGGAGCCAGGAGGACCTGAGTTTGGATCAGCCCTCAGACACTTAACACACACAAAAAAAACTAGCCTTGTGACCTTGGGCAAGTTACTTAATCCCAATTGCCCTCCAAAAAAAAAAAGCAAAAAAATTATTTTATAGAGTTAGAAAAAACAATAACAAAATTCATCTGGAAGAACAAAAGATCCAGAATATCAAGGGAATTAATGAAAAGAAATGCAAGGGAAGGTGGACTAGCCATACCAGATCTTAAATTGTATAATAAAGCAGCAATCATCAAAACTACTCAGTACTGACTAAGAAATAGAGTGGTGGGTCAATGGAATTAGCTAGGTACACAAGACACAATAGTCAATGACTATAGGAATTTGCTATTTAATAAATCCAAAGACTCTACCTTCTGGGATAAAAACTTACTATTTAACAAAAACTGCTGTGAAAACTGGAAAATAGCAAGGCAAAAACTAGGCAGAGACCAACTTCTTATACCCTACACCGAGGTAAAGTCAAATGAGTACATGATTTAGATATAAAGGCTGATACTATAAGCAAACTAATAGAGAAAGGAATAGTTTACTGGTCATATCTATGGAGATGGGAAGAATTTACAACCAAACAAGAGACAGAGATTATGAAATGCAAAATGGATGACTGTGGTTACATTAAATTGAAAAGTTTTTGCACAAATGAAGCCAATGCAACCAAGATTAGAAGGGAAGCAGAAAGCTGGGAAACACTTTTTATGGCCAGTGTCTCTGATAAAGGCCTCATTTCTAAAACATATAAAGAACTGAATTGAATTTATAAGAATACAAGTCATTCCCCAATGGATAAAGAGTCAAAGGATATGAACAGGCAGTTTTCAGAGGAAGAAATTAAAGCTGTCTATAGTCATATGAAAAAAATGCTCTAAATCACTACTGATGAGAGAAATGCAAATCAAAACAACTCTGAGGTACCACATCACATCTATCAGATTGGCTAACATGACAAAATAGGGAAATGATAAATGTTAGAGATGTGGGAAAATTGGAACACTAATTCATTGTTAGTGGAGTTGTGAACCGATCCAACCATTCTGGAGAGCAATTTGGAAATATATCCAAAGGGCTATAAAAATGTGCATACCCTTTGACCCAGCAATATCACTTCTAGGTCTGTATCCAAAAGAGATCATAAAAATGGGAGAAGGACCCACATGTACAAAAATATTTATAGCAGCTCTTTTTATGGTGGCCAAGAATTGAAATTAAGGGGATGTCCATCAATTGAGGGTTGACTGAACAAGTTGTGGTGTACAAATGTAATGGAATACTAAACAAATGCTATAAGAAATGGTGAGTAGGTGGACTTCAGAAAAACCTGGAAAGACTTATATGAACTGATGCTGAGTGAAGTGAGCAGGAAAACATTGCACACAGTAACAGCCACATTGTGCAATGACTGACTTTGATAAACTTAACTCTTCTCAGCAATGCAAGGACCTAAGACAACTCCAAAAGACTTCTGATGGAAAATGCCATCCACATCCAGAGAAAGAACTTTGGACTCCAAATGTAGATGGAAACATAGTATTTGCACTCTCCCTCTTGTTCTAATTCTTCTTTAAATCATGACTAATGTGAAAATGTTTAATATGAATGTATATGTAAAACCTATATCAGATTGCATGCTCTCTTGGTGAGGGGGAGAAGAGGGGAAGAAAATTTAAAACTCAAAAGTTTATGGAAGTGAATGTTGAAAACTAAAAATAAATTAATTATATAAAAAAAGATTTGCTAAGTGCGTTATAAATACCTCATTCTATCCTCACAACAACCCAGGGATGTAGGAACTATTATTATCCCCATTTTACAAGCGAGGAAACCAAGGCAGACAGAAATTAAATGACTCCCCCAGGGCCACACAGCTAGTAAAAATGTGTGAGGCAGGATTTGAACTGATATCTTCCTAAGCCCAGGTCCAACTCTCTATCCACTACACAAGAGGAAGATCCTAGCCATCTTCCTTCCAGACTGATGCACTCCACCCTCTGTCTCTGACCCGGTGCTCCAGCTCCTTCCTTTGGGCCCAGTGTTCCTGATGTGTGAGAGCTCAGTAGATTTTGTTGTCTCCAGACTTACTAGTGTCCAGCCATTTTCCATTCATGCTCATGGTAAGTGGCCTTTATCTTCTTGGAGAAGTAAAAAGTTCAAATAATAGCAGGTCCCAACACCTTTCCCACCAGAAACTTGATAATAGCTACCACATCCCCCCAAAGACTTCTCTTTTTCAGCTAAAACATTCCAAGTTCCTTCAGCTAATCCTCACTGGCAGGATCAAGCACCTTCTCCTTTGATGACCTTCTACTCTGTATAAAACTCATATGATCCTAATTATCTCCTCCATTAGCATATAAGTGCTTTGAAGGCAGGTCTGTGTTTGTCTTTCTTTGTAACCCTAGTGCTAATGAACAACTCATTATGGAAAAAAAATGATGGGAACCTTAGGGGGGAGTGGCTCATCCATCCTAGAATTTGTGATAAAGAAGGAAAAAGCAATTAGAATCTGAGAGGCACTCTAGATCTGGGGACAGCAGATAGTACGGAGGGTACAGAAGGGTACAGAGGAAGGGTAGGTAGAAAGGATCCCGCGGCCTAAATCAGTATGGGGAGATCAGACTGTGAAGGATGGGTTACTCTCAAGAATGATGTTATGGGGGCCCAAAGTGAAACAATTCCAATGAGGATAATAAGGAGGAATCGTCTTAAGAAATCCCCTGTGAATTATATCGGCCAATTTATGTTTTCAAAAAATGCCAAGAAGAGGGAAGCAGGAGATGGCAGTTGAGGACAAAGACAAAAAGTTTGGCACAGTCTCCTCAGACTGGCAGGTATATTGCTGATGCACCAAACGAGCTGATTGGCGAGGAATACTAAGGACAGCAAAGGGAGGAATTGTGCTTTATTGAGGACAAAGGTAGGATCCAATTAGTCCAGAAGGAAGAGAATCCGTGCTCAGAGGGGGATGGAACTGCAGAATCACAGGATCTGAAGGTTGGAAGGGACCTCAGTAGCCATCTACCCAGCCCCATAAATGAATGGAATCTCTGTTTTAATAAATCCCACAGTGTCCCCGTGTCAGCTCAAAGAAATGATCATCAATGATGATAAACAGAAGTGAGCAACGCTCAGTTCTTAAATTATCACTTTCTCTGCCAAAAAGAAGTGTCTTTGACTTGAAAGGAAAAAAACAAACAAGCAAAATTCATAAATTGCTAATAATGAGACAAGAGAAGCACGAAAGTTGTAAAGAGACAGCCTAGTTTTCCTTAATGAGTTCCATTTACTGGGCCCAGCTGAATTACACCCCATCATCCTGAAAGCAATGGCAGATGGGACTGCTTAAGCCATTCATTGTCAGTGATGGACCTACCCAGCCATTATCAGTGATGGAACACAGAAACTGGAGGAAGCACTGTGGGACTGGCAATGGGTAAATACTGTCCTGCTTTCCAAAAAAAAAAAAAAGGAAGACAAGAGTATCTACAAACTATTGATCTTGAATATGATTTTTGGCAGGAAAAAACTTAGAGTATGTCATTAAAGGGATGGTTAGTGGGCATCATTGATTACATAGAAGCAGTATAACTTCATCCAGGCCTGGAGTCAGGAAGACTCATCTTCCCGAGTTCAAATCTGGCCTCACACACTTAATAGCTGTGGGCTATTCACTTGGGCAAGTCACTTCACTCTGTTTGCCTCAGTTTCCTCATCTCTAAAACAGGGGTAATTATGTTTTACCTTAGGGTTGTTGTGATGATCAAATGAGAACATATTTAAAGTGCTTAGCACACAGTAAGTGCGTGAAACATGGATGTTAGCTGTTATTATCTGCACTCATACTAAGCACTGGGCTAAGCCCTAGCAATGGTAAAAAGATGAGGTTCGAAGGTCTAGAATTGGAAGACTCTAGATATTACTGAGTTCAATACCTCGATCTTATAAGTACAGAATCTCTTCAGAAGTCTGCTACTCCAAAGTCCCCTCCATCTTCAGGACTGGAGAGACTCTGCCTGTCCCCAGAAAGCACTTATTCATAGGTGGCTTGGGTATGATAGATCTAGACCTAGGGGGGACCTCCAAGGCCATATGATCCACTGCCACCCCCACATTGCAGAGGAAGGAACTTAGGTCTAGGAAGGTTAAAAGGCTTGTCCAGGGGCAGCTAGATGGTGCAGTCAATAGAGTGCCAGCCCTGGAGTCAGGAGGACCTGAGTTCAAATCCTACCTCAGACACTTAACACAAAAACTAGCTGTGTGACCTTGGGCAAGTCACTTAACCCTACCTTTCCCCCTCCAAAAAAAAGCAATTATTTGGGCTGGCTAGGTGGCGCAGTGAATAGAGTGCCAGCCCTGAAGTCAGGAGGACCTGAGTTCAAATTCTGCCTCAGACACTTAACACAAAAACTAGCCATGTGATCTTGGGCAAGTTGCTTAACCCTAGTTGCCCTCCAAAAAGCAAAAATAAAATAAAATGCTCTTCCAAGGTCACACAGGGACTCAATGGCTGAGTCATGATTACTATCTAGGTGTTCTGACTCCAAGTCCAGCACACATCTCACTGTGCCAAGCCACCAAAGTGAGTAATTTGTTTTTGTTTTTGTTTTAGTTTAAGAGCACAGGGGAAGAAAATGAAAGTGACAGAATGGGGGGAAATGGTGCAGAACATGTAGATTTCTCCAGTTAATTTTTTATTATGAACTTAACAAATACCATACAAAAATGAACTTTCCTACATTCATAGGGGAAGAGAAAAAGAGGGTTGTACATGAAATTGTGAATGTGCAGTTTGATTTTCTTCTTAAGTATATGATAAGTTCCATACGTAACTTTCAAAGCTATCTTGAATGTCTAGGATTTCTTATGGTAGTTTTTCTGTTCTCTTCTGTGCATTTTTTAAAGTGCTGGGTATAACAGATTTATTTTTATTAATGGTTTTATTTTATTTTATGATTGATTTATTTTTAATTACTTTATTTTAAAAATACATTTATTTTTAGTTTTCAACATTCACTTCCATAAGTTTTTGAGGTTTAAATTTTCTCCCTCTCCCTTCTACGTTTTCCCCCTCCCCAATATGGCATGCAGTCTGATACAGGCTCTATATATACATTCATATTAAACATTTTCACATTAGTCATGTTGTAAAGAATTAGAATCAATGGGAGGAACCACAAGAAAGAAGAAATCAAACAAAACAACAACAAAAAACCCAATAGTTTGCTTCAATCTGCATTCAGACTCCATATTTCTTTCTCTGGATGTCAGCAGCATTTTCCATCATAAGTCTTTTGGAGTTGTCTTAGATCATTGCATTGCTGAAAAGCCAAGTCTATGAAAGTTAGTTATCACACATTATGGCTATTACTGTGTACAATGTTCTCCTGGTTCTTCTCACTTCACTCAGCATCAGTTCATATAAGTCTTTCCAGGTTTTTCTGAAGTCCACCTGCTCACAATTTCTTATAGTACAATAGTATTCCATTACAATCATATAACACAACTTGTTCAGCCATCCCCTAATTAATGGACATCCCCCTCAATTTCCAATTCTTGACCACCACAAAAAGAGCTGCTATAAATATTTTTGTACATGTGGGTCCTTTTCCCAGCTTTATGGTCTCTTTGGGATATAGACCTAGAAGTGGTATTTCTGGGTGAAAGGGTCTTCTCTGCATTTTTTCTCTTTTTTTCTGTGCATTTTTAAAATAATGCTTCAATGATCTTGTTTTTCTCTCTTTTTAAAGCAACCTTATTCCTACCCTCTCCCTGCTTCTTCACTGTCAACTTTAAAAAAATGAAAATAAACAAAACCTTCATTACCCATATGGAAAATCAAATTTTAAAATTCCCACATTGGTCACGTCCAAAAATGTATGCCTTCTCTGCACCTTGAGTCTCATCTTCTCTTTCAAGAGATGGGTAGCGTTCTTCATCATTGTCTTCTGAAACTGTGATCGGTTATTGCATTGATCAGAGTTTGTAAGTCTTCCAAAGATGTTTCTCTTTAGAATGGTGTTTATGTTATCAATTGTCCTCCTGGTTCTGCTCATTTTATTCTGAATCAGTTAATATAAGTCTTCCCAGGTTTCTACGAAATCATCCCTTTGATCATTTCTTATGGCACAATAATATTAAATTACATTCAGACAAGATAATTTGTTGTTCCACCATCCCCCAAAGTGATGATTAGTTTCCAGTTCTTTGCCACTATTAATACATCTGCCACAAATATTTTTGTACTTTGGGGCATCAGTCTAGTAAGAGTCAGATGTAAGGAGGGAGAGCATTCTAGGCATGGGGAAGAGTCATAGAACTTTTACTAGACTCTTCCACTTCAATGACTCTGGAAGAGAAGGTGAGGCTGATGACTTTTCACAGCTCTGCCTCACTTAAATCTAATTCACACACAAGTAAAGGCATCACCCCCTGACGTCATTGGTCCTCTTCAAGAACAAAGGATCAACAACCACATGCTCTGTTCTCCAACAGTGGAGTTTGTTTTGCTTGTTTTCTCTGACCTGTCTTGCCCTCCCTCTTAAACACCTGGCTTCTCACTCCCTGACTCCACCTATTTTCCTATTATTTGGTATATTTATACACCAGAATCTATCTGTGCACGTTAGTGAATATAGTCGGCCTTTCTTTGTCTGGTTCGGGTGAAAGTGGAGTTCATAGTATCCCTATCCTTTACACTCCTTCCTTCATATTTGCATATTCCTGATCTCATGTATCCCTTTTCTCTGAACTAGTAAGTTCTCTTTCCTTCTACTTCACATATTTGTATGTTTGTATGTGTGTATTATGCATGCTTGCATGTATACATATATATATATATATATATATATATAATTTTCTCTTATTTTCTTCTTTTTCTAAGACTATCATACCTTAATAAAATGACCCACCAAACAAATAAAAAACCTTCCCTGTCTTATTTAACTTTCTCTAGGACCTCGTCTAAGTCTTGTTATGTTTCTGAATTCGTGTTGCTTGTTTCTTACAATGTAGTAATACTCAATCACATTCATGGCCAAAATTCCTCCATTCCCAAATCAAATTTCATTCATTTCTGTAACATTTCATAGAGAATTTTTAAAAGTGAGACCTAGAAAGTACCTTAGAGATAATCTCATCCAACTCTCTCATTTGGAGCATATTATAATGGAAAGGGCATTGGTCTTAGAGTCAAAAGGCAGGGGTCCAAATCTCAGATCCAACCTTTACCAGTCATGTGACTTTGGGCAAATTATAATATTTCTCTAAGTCTCATTTTCTCTACTTATAAAACAAGGATAATAACTATATTACCATTTACTCCAAAGGGTTATTGCAAAATAAATATGGGTCAGGATTATTATCAGGAGAACATCATGGATTGGCATGAGCAAATGTCAGATCTCAGAACAGGATGTCCCAATGGGGCTCCACCCTTGAGAAAGCTCAGCTTTCCTGGAGATCCATCTGCAGCTTCTCCTACCTCCACACTTCCTTTGGCACAAAGGTGATTTCACTCATGTTGGTTCAAACCCATCCCTGACCAGCCACCAAGGAAGTGGAAGAGGAAATCCAAGCCCATGGTATCAGTGAAGGTTGGTCCAAAAAAAGATAGAGGGAACTAGATAGATGCAGACATCAGCAGCTCAACCCTGCACCCTCACTGATTTCACAAGACCACAGATTATTAGAGCTGGGAGGAACCTTAACAGTCATCTTGTCCAATTAGCTCCCTTATTCCACAGGGGAAGAAACCAGGCTCAAAGTAGTGATATGCCCATAGTCAGAGCTATGCGTGGAACCAGTGGGGTGGGGATAAATGCTTAAGAACTGGTTGGGGGTGCTGCAAAGGTCTATACACAACCAACTTTTAAGTATAAATCACATTAACATTTTCCCCATCACTTTCTTAAGTCTAAATCTCTACACACACACACACACACACACACACACACACACACCTGTTTCTGTACAGCCCTCAATCTAAGAAAGGTCTTCGAATTTTAAAATGTAAATATCATTCTTAGCTCCACAGTCATACAAAAGGACCTCTCTGGGCCTCCATTTACTCACCTGTAAAAGGACCACATGGCCTCCAAGTCTGTGATCCTTTGGTCCCACATAGAACAGGGGCTGTGGGAGGTTATGGAAGGAGAGTCAATCCAGGCTTTGTGGGGCAAAAGGCCTGAAGTGTAGGTAGGATCTGGATTGGGAGAGAAGAAGGCATATTAACAGAAATCCCAGGGGCCTGCCCCCACAGTGTGGACAGGCTCCCACCCAGCCTGGTTGGTGTCCTGTTCCCTCATCACTGTCTCTTCCTCTTACTCCCAAGTTCCAGAGCTACTCATGACTCATGCCTCAGCTCCCAAACCACTGGCATTTGGATCCAGTTAACAAATCACCTAGACTTCATGCTATAATCAAAAGCAAAACTATTTAATTAATAAGAGTAAAATAGTGACAGCATTCACAGTAACTACGACAAATCTAAATGTCCACCCTGTGCTGTAAACCAAGGGAGAAACCTGATCTGTGTTGGAGAGAAAGTTGGCAGATTAACATAAGTACCTGGTCTGTACATACCCCCAGAGAGGCCAGAGCAGCAGGAACTTGGCCTGGTGGTGGGTGCAGGACTGGGGATCTGGAAGACGGGTAAACAATTCTCCAAGCTGCAGCTTCTGGGCAAACATGACATGAAGAGCAGATGCCTTCCCTTCTAAAGTTACCTGCCATATACTCTGGACGTATCTTGTACATCTATGTTTATGTATGTTGTGTCCCCTTCCCCCACCTCCCCCCTATTAGACTGTGAGCTCCCTGAGGGCAAGAACAGAGTGTTTGCTTTTTCTTATTTACTACAGTGCCTGGCCTGTAGTGGCACTTAATAAATGTTTGTTAATTAATTGATTGATTGACCAGTCCTCTCCTGCTTTAGGGCCCTGACAACTCCTCTCTACCTTGAGGTGCCCCACTCCCCTAGTTCTCTCCTGCCCAGCAAAGAAAGAAGGAGCCTTGGGTGCAGCTAGGTGGTGGAGTGAATAGAGCACTGGCCCTGGAGTCAAATCCAGCCTCAGAAGCTTGACACTTACTAACTGTGTGACCTTGGGCAAGTCACTTAACCCCAATTGCCTTGCCTCTCTGCTCCCCTCCCCCCAAAAAAAGGTGGAGGCTCACGCAGCAGGTCTCCCTGCCTGGTGGGAGGGAAAAATGTAGAAGAGGACTTCCAGAATCTGGGAGCGTGAGAAGTCTAGGCCCCCACCATGTTCAGAAATGGCACCGCTTGCAGGAGTCTCCTAGTAACAATCAGCTATGAGCCTCCCCTTGTTCATTCTCTTTCTGCTTTTCTGTTTTCACCTTCTGGCCAGTGCCTGCCTCCTCTGTCACCTCTGCCTGGATGGTGAAAGTGTCCCACTGAAAATCCCCAGGGATCACAGATTCACCCATACAGACCTCTCTCACTTAGACAGGGGGGCTGTGAGGAGCTGGTTAATAGCAGCCAATGCTCACATAGCCCTTCCAGGTTGGCAAAGTCCTTTACACATGCCATCTTCACCGCAACCACATGAGGCAGGGGTTGTTAGCATCATCCCCATCTTACAGATGAGGAACCTAGAGCTGGGACACAAATCAACAAACACTTACTGTACTGTGATTTTTCCCCAGGTCACCCAGCTTGTAAGAAATGATTTGCCTAAGGTCATAGAGCTAGTCAGTATCTGGGGCAAAATTCAAACTCAGATCTTTCTGACACCAGGCCCAATGCTCTGTATCATCGTGTCTTCCTCAAAGCAGAGGGGAATAAAGCTGGACAGACTACTGCTAACAAGGTTAAAGATGCCCTAAGCATTCTACTGGCCATACCCCAGGGAACCAATCAAGATACAGCTTGCTTGACCCACCTCCTTGTCTCTTCTTGTTACCAAGAATCACCTCACATGAGTGAGGTTTGACTCACAGAAGAGATGTCTTCCTCATAGAAGGGATGCCTCTATCCTGTGCCTCAGAACCCCTCTCATGCCACCAATGCTGGATCAAAGCTCATCCTCAGAGGATGGACCCCTTCTGAACAAATTAACATCAGTGCTGGTTTTCAGAAACTTTTGCTTTTTTTGTTTTAAATAGTCAGTATATTGTTAACCATAGATTGTTTCCTGACTTGGCCACTATATTCACTGACTATGTGAACATAGGTAAAACCTTTCAACTTCTCTGGGACTCAGTTTCCTCATCTGTAGTACAAAGAGTTGAAGCAGGTCATCTCCAAGGTTTCTTCCAGAACTGTGAGCCCATAAGTTTATGAGGGAGGACAGTCGGGAGACATTGAGGTAAGAGACTAGGAATTATGGGACTAGTCTCTGATTTGCCAAGACCAGGTACCATCCACCATCACATGCACAACCCAACACACCAGAGAGCCCTTGGGGGTGGAGGTGGGGCTAACTGCCAAACTCCCTGGCTCAGACAACTGCTTACTGCCACCCCCTTACCTGTCCTCTCTTTCATTTAGAACTCAAATCTCTTTCCCAGTTAGCTCTTGAATATGGGAACTAATACATAACTAAATACATCACTATTCCACCACAGGCTGAGGACTCCATTGAGCCACTAACAACATATAGTATGTACAACTTTAATTAGGAGATCGAAGTGACTTAACGATTAAGCCCTCCCTCTGTTGGTTATTTTCCATTCATCCTGCACATATCTTGTTTTGACATAGAGTTTACATGTTGTCTCCCCCATTGGACTGTGAGCTCCTTGAGGACAAGGACTGTCTTTTGTATTTCTTTGCATCTGCAGAGCTTAGCATAGTGACCCTCACATAGTAGATGCTTCGCAAATATTTAATGATTGACTGACTGAATAATGTCAATAATATCACTGCAAGCCATAGAGATATTCTCCCCGGCCCATAAAATTGGAACATCGGACCAGGTAGCAACTCTCCTCTACAGGGCAGAATGCTAAAAAAAAAGAAAAGAAAAGGGGCGGCTAGGTGGCGCAGTGAGTAAAGTGCCGGCACCAGAGTCAGGAAGACTGGAGAAGGGTGAGGGCAGTCTGCTTCTAGACCTGGTTTTACCAGTGATCGTCCCTCTTCTCTGGGTCCCTGCTCCACTCAGTCCAACAGAAAGAGTTCTTAAAGTCAGAGGACCCAAATTTGAATGTTGCTTCTGAGGATTCTCACTGTCAGTCACCTCTTCCCTAGTGCCTGGAACAGAGCAGGTTCTTAAGAAATGCTGGTGGATTGATTGATTCTCACTATCTATATGATTTGAGGCTAGTCACTGGGACTCTGTAAGGTGAAGGGGTTGGACTAGAAGACTTGTGATCCCCCTGCCAGTTCGAGAACCCTCTGACCTCTCTAATCCTATGATCTTGCTCTGCTCCCCAAGTACCACCGACTTCTAATTCAGTTTCACTGAATCCACCATTTGTCCCTAGGACTGTCTCATGGAAAAAGAAGGTACTGTCTCACTGTTAAGACATTACCAAAGAAAGAGGGCTGGACAGGTAGGCTGGCTGGTTCTGGCCTGATTATCATTTTTTAAAAATTCCCCTTTTTTACGGTTTTTGGCAGCTAGGTGGCTAGTGGATAGCGCACTGGGCTTGTAGTCAGGAAGTCTCCTCTTCTGGAGCTCAAATCTGGCCTCAGACACTTACTAGCTATGTGACCCTGGGCAAGTCACTTCACCTGCTTCCCTCAGTTTCCTCATCTGTAAAATGAGCTGGAGGATAAAGTGGAAAACAACTCAGATATCTCTGCCAAGAAAACCCCAAATAGGGTCATGAAGAGTCAGACACGACTGAAAAGACTGAACAACAAAATTCCCTTTGCCTGCTCCAACATCTCTCTTTCCTCTTTTGTCCTGTTTCTGCCTTTGGTCAGGCCAGGGAAACTGATCGAGGACAGCAACTCAGAAACTCTGTCTAGGCTGTTAGGGTTAAGAGAAACAAGCAGTGGTGCCCTTAAGAGTCTCATTCTTTTCTTCCCTACCCCATGGAATCATGGCATCCATGTCCTGGAAACCATACTAGGGGACCAATGCAGTGCCTCCTCTGACCAGCAGAGGGCAAAATGGCATAAGGAAAACGGGTCTGGAAGGCAAAGCCAGGTCACCCTTGCAAGCCCAAACTCTGTAGTTAATTCTCAGAAACCCTGAAAATGCATCTTACCTGATGCAATGGAAACAGCTGTGGTTGGAGTCACTGATTAGTGCATTCATTCATTCTTCAAAAGCCGTTTATTAAGCACCTGTTAGTGGTAAGACACTGTGCGAAGCCCTAGATTCCAATCTCAGTTCTGTTCCTGACTTGGGCTACTTGTCTGTGACTCAGTTCCCTCATCTGTCACATTCAATACAACAAAAAACATTCATAGTGAGTCTACTGAGTGAGTCGGGGGTAGGGGCTCGGGAATCTAAAGGCCAAAATGAAATAGGTTCTCCCTTCAAGGAATACTTTCTACCAGGGGGATATGGCATGTGTATGAACAAGTATGGTCTAGCTTGTTTCTATTTGTATGTCCTCTGCCTAACACATAATTAATACATTAGTACATTCTTTTTAATTCAGTCGGTCATTTGTTTAATCAATAAACATTTATTAAGTACCTATGTTCCTTGAACTGTCCTGAGTGTTCATGCAAATTAGGGGAACAAAAAAAATCAAACACATGTTCCAAAAAAACAGTAAGGAATGAGAAAGAGTTGACAGCTGGGGGTGGGGATGAGGGAAAGCTTCATAGAGAAAGGGCAACAAAGTTGAGACTAGAAAGAAATAGGATCTGAAAGGTGTAAATGTGCAGAAAATGCATTCCAGATATGACCCATAGTCCACACTTCCTAAATAAATGAACAATGAAGGAACAATGAATTAATGAATGAACAAATCAACATAAATAAATAATTAAATGAATGAATGAATGAGTGAATAATGACAAGCCCCAAGATCATCCTGTTGAGTTGAAGGAATAGCTAAGACTCTTCGTGGAGTAAAGTCATAAAGTGTAACATACATGGAGGGAAGTAATATAAACTCAGCCTTCAAAGGCAAGTTGGACTCATAGTTTGGAGAGAATCGAATGCCAAGCTAAGAAGTTTGTATTTTATAATAAAATAAGTAGGGAGTGAGGGATGGATTTGGATCAGGGGCATAATGTGATCAGATCTGTGCCTTAGGAAAACTACATTGACAGCTGTCTGAAGGTTGGATTTGGACAGGAAAGAGAATGGAGGCAGAGATCAATTGGAGGTTATTACAGTGGTGAAGAGGGTATGAATCAGGCTGGTGGCTGTAGGAGTGGAGACAAGGGACACATAGCAAGTGATTGAATATGAGGAGGGGAGAGAGGGTTAAGGGAAGGGTCAAAAATAACTTCAAAGTTCCAAACCTGGCAGACTGGGAGAGTAGTTGGGTCCTCCAGAGAAACAGGGAAGTTTGGAGAAGTTTAGTCAATGAGTTCTGTTTTTGACATATGAGTTTGAGAGAGTGGCAAGGTATTGGGGTAGAGACGGGTGTCCAGATGGTGGCTGGAGGTAGGACTATAGTAGTATTGTTTTCCTGACTTTCCTCTCTGGGTTGCTTTAAATTTTGTAGGCAGGGGAGAGAAAGGAGTGTGGAATAATAGAGGTATTTTAGAAATGTAAAGCATTATTTTTGTCCATCAAAGGGCCCCCTGAATATTTGCCTACATGTGCAGAGTATTGGCTAGCCAGTAGGGTTGGTCATGGGAAAAATCAAAATGCATAGGTGAATCCCCAACCTCCAAACAGGTGGTGTTCCATGGGTCATTTATAAACCAGTGGTTTGGAACTTGAAACTACTTTTCCATGGAAACAATGCTTTAAACACTGGTTAGGTGCCTATCCCATCCCTCAAAAGTCCATTTAACCCACAATGTAGCCAAAGCATAGGAAAGTAGTTGAGCAATTAACCACTTTGGGCCCCACTGTTTCCATGAGAAAATGCCTTCCAAGTTTCAATTCACAATTCCAAGGATGTATTTCTTGGTGATAGAGGGAGGGTATCACCAAGGTGACCCTAGGGAGTAGAAACTCCCATCAGAACTGTATTCACTCATAGCAATGGGAATGAAAGTATGGAAGTAGCAAGGAGAGTTCTGGGTTACCCAGCAGCAGTGGGGAGGGAGAAATTCCAGTCATTGTGGCAGAAAGGTGACTTCCCAACCAGAACACAGGGAAGGCTGTAGGTCAGACGTTGTGATGCAGGGAGGGGGAGGAGCGAAGAAGCAGTCCTACATCCTCTTTTCATCATCTTCCTCCTCTCTTTCCCCTCATTGCCCAATGCCTTCATGATGCCTAGGATCCCCCAGGCCTGCCCTCCCCCTACTGTGCCCCAAGCTTTCTTGGACTCTGGCTCCACACAGTCAAAATTTAGGTGTTAAATGTTTGCTGATGGATTGTGTTATTCCCATTCAGGTAGCATTTGATATTTCAACAGGGCCCTTAGTAGGGCCTCTCCACAGCTGGTATTCCCCAAACAGTGGTGGGAAGGTGGTGGAAGGGAAAGTTTACCACAAGAATGGAATATTGACCAAGAAAAGCTTGGCATACAGATTGATCACCAGCAACTCCTGAGCCCTGGCTATTTAGGACCCTGCTGGAAGGGTTCTCCCCTCAAAAATTTCATGTTTGACTTTTCTATTCAGCCTAGAATAGTGACTGGTACATGAGTCACTTTTCAGTCAGGTCCAACTCTTTGTGACCTCATTTGGGTTTTCTTGGCAAAGATACTGGTGTGGTTTGCCATTTCTTTCTCCATCTCATTTTACAGATGAGGAGACTAAGACAAACAAGGTTAAGTGACTTGCCCAGGGTCACACAGTATTAAGAATATGAGGCTGGATTTGAGCTCACAGTGAGGGGTCCCAGGCCCAGGGGTCCCACTATACCACCTACCTGCCCACCTGGCTTCTTAGTTTGATTTACTTTTTCATTCTCTGGGTGCTTTCTTGAAACCCTGATTTGGTCCCCTAATGTCCATTACAGTGTTCTTCCTCCAGGTCTGAATTTCCTTGACACCTGGCTCCAGGTCTAACTCCTTCAATCAACCAATCAATATTTATTAAGCTGTTATGTGCCAGGTATTAAGCTAGGTACTGGGAATCCAAATACAAAGAATGAACCAATCCCAGAAGGCAATGAGCTTACATTTCAATGAAGAAGACAACAAATAGATATAAAAATATATACAGCACAAATAGAAAGCTGATATAGATATACATCTAGACATACACACAAATATACAAAATAGAAAGCAGTTAAATCCGAAGGAATTTGGGAGGGAGGGAGCTAGAGGTTTGGGGAGATTAGGAAGGACTTCATGTGAAAAGATGATGTCTCAGCTGCATTTACAGGAACAGGGGATTCCATAAGGATGAGTTAAAGAGGGAGAACGTTCCAGGCTCGGAGGCTGACCAGGGTAAAGACATAGAGACAAGAGATAGAGTAATATGTGTGAGGAACAAAGGAGGTCAGTCAGTTTAACTGGATCTCAATGTGAGAGAGGTGGGTTTAAATGTCCAGTGACACTGGAAAGACAGAGGGAAATAAGTGGTGAAGAGTTTTAAATGCTAAACAAAGGAATTCATATTCCAGGGGCAGTGGGAAGCCCCTGGAGTTGGTTGAATAGTGGAGTGATTCAGTCATTGTGCGCTTAAGGAAAACTATTTTGATAGCCATGTGTAAGATGAACTGGAATGGGGGGAGACTTGAGACACAGAGAAGAATTATGATGTTGTTGCAATAATCTAGAGGTGATGAGGACCTGAACCAAGGGGGAAGATGTATGAGTGGAAAAAAAGACTTTATGCTAAAGATGTGATGGGGGTAGAAAGAGCAAGATTTTATAACTGATTGACTCTGTGGGGTGAGAGAGAGTGGGGAGTTGAGAATAATGCCAAGGTTATGAGTCTAAGATACTGGAAGGATGGAGATGACTTCCACAGATACAAGGAAGTTGGACAAAGCACCCAATTATCCTCTAAAACTGAATTCCTAGGAAAATGGGAATAACCCTGAACTTTACTCAATGGGCCAAGGCTTCCAAACCACAACAGAAACCAAAGGAGGGGTGAAAATGGTCAGATAAGTGCCTATCAGATTGTAGTGGGAAGGCAGACAACTAGTCTACTGAGGGGTAAGACTCTTCCTGCTAGCCAAACCAAAATGTAACCTCTAGAAGGGGGGAGGGAGGGAGGGAGGGAGGGTGAGAGAGAGGAGGAGGAGGAGGAGGAG
>NW_027185786.1:1534774-1589514 GCF_028583685.1 Petaurus breviceps papuanus
GGAGGAGGAGGAGGAGGAGGAGGAGGAGGCAGGAATTCTATGAGGGCAGCAATTTAGGGATTGGAAATTGTTGATTTTTCCCGAACCTTGGATCTTATAAAACTGCCCTTGAATATCCATTATTCTCAATAGTTATAATGGCTAGAGGAGGGGAACGTTGTATTTTCACTTAGTCATTCGAGTTGGTGGGAGACCGTTTGGTCTATGGAGGACGTGTCCCAGAAAGTATGCAAACGTAGCCCCTACCCACCCACCCTGTGAGCTGTAAAATGTAAGGTAGGAGACCCCAAGAGCTGCGATGACTGATATAGGATGTCTAGACCAAGAGTGTATCCATCCTCCCAGAATGTGCAACACTGTACAGGCTGCCTTATGAGCATTGGACTACAAGAACCTTTTCTGGACATCGGAATCAATTTCCCTTCTGCCATGGCTTTCTGGTTTCTGCAACTGTGATTGGTGGTGTCAGAGCAGGGTCTGGATCTTTCTTACACCTGTGTGTTTCTTCTAAACTTTACTGTGTCTGGTTAAACCTCCAGGCCCTGAATGGGTGTGGTGTCTCACCAGGCTAGGGAATCAGACGGTGGAGCTGAGGGTACCAGGGATGATGCAGTTTCCATTGTTGATGGGGTGTCCCTCACAGGCAATTAAAGGAGATCAAGTGCCCATAGGAGCTATGCTCTGGTGAAAGAGGCTACCAGATCAGGCCTAGGGAAAAATCAGTGTAGAAGTACTTTGGATGATCTGACAGTGCCACAAGGGCTCACTCTTGAACCTTCCTGGGCCCAAGGCTTCTTTTTCAACCTTCATGGAAATTCATCCCTGAGAATGTGTAGCCTGGAGAAGACTGAGGTCCATGGTAACATGGAGTACTTGAAGTTTTGAAGGGCTTTCATATGGAAGAAGGCTTATTCTCATTCTGCTTAGCCCCAGTGTACAGAACTAGGAGCAGTGAATGGAATGGGCAGAAGGCACAGAGACAGGTTTAAGCTTAAGGTCAGGAAAAATCACCTATAATTAGTACCACCCCAGAGGGAAAGGAGTTGCCTTTGTGGCTAAGGGATGCCCCTCATTTGACATCTTCAGACAGAAGCTAGCTGACCATTTATCAGGAAAGTTAGTCAAGCTCTCCAGGCCTCACATCATCTGTACAAGGAGGGCAAGGCAGTGTGGAATCCCCCCCATGTGTATTCTCCTCACATTCAGGAACAAACAACGTGATCTGTCTCTACATCTGCAGTTCCCAAGGATGAATATGAATGACATGTTTCAGTAAAAAAAACTGTAATTTGCATGTGAGTGGTATGAGGATTTTGGAGTTACTAGATGGGAGAGCCCCATCATCTGGTCTATGAGGAAGTCACACTAGGGAAGTGAAAGATGGAAGAGGGGCAGTATATTAGGAAGATTACGCCAGCAACCACAGAAAAGAGGAATTCAGAGGGTAGGTACTGGAAGCAGAGGGGCTAGGCCAGGCAAGAGATAACAAGACCCTGGGATAGGGGGGCCATCATCATAGCTACCATTTATATTAAATGTTAAGGTTTGCAAAGTACTTTATATATATTATCTCACTGGACCCTCACAACAACCGTGGGAGGTAGGTGCTTCTATTATCCCTATTTTACATTTGAGGAAACTGAGGCAGACAGAGATTAAATGACTTGTCCAGGGTCACACAGGGCAATGTTTAAAAAGGTTCAAGAGACATTGTTTTGGGGTAATTTAATCATTTTATTAATAAAGTGGGCAGGTTATTTTAAAAAGGATGGTCATTTGACTATCTCTCTTAGACCAGAGTCAATCATGGCTCATAATTGATGACTGGTGACACCCATCATCATGTCACCCTTGGACTGAGAAAATATCTCTATCCCAGACCACTCCCAGCATGGGGCTATCTAGACAAAGGGATCTTTTTCTACCCAAGCCAGAGTAGTGCACAATGGGCTTCCCCACCTTAGATTAAATCCCTTGTGAGGTTGGGTCAGGTCTGACCAAGATTGAGGAGAGTTCATGCAATGTCATTATCAGTCATGTCCTTCAAAAGAAGTGAACTTTTTAAAAGGAGGAATTTAGAATTTAGAAAAAGAGTTGTGCATCTTCCCCCAAATTATCGGTTATTAATAGTCATTTCTCACACTAGTAAAAGACTGAGGCAGGATTAGAACTCAAACCTTTGCCAAATCCAAGTATTAAAATAGGACAAATGATAAAGAGAAAATAGATGACTTAGATATTTCAAAGGGAGCAGGGATACAGCTGAGCAACTGATTCCATCCAATTCAATTCAACATGAATTAGGTAGCACCACCACATACCAGGCGTTGTATTATATTGTGCTAGGCACTGGAGACACAAATACAAGTATGAAACATTCCTTTCCCTTAAAAAGAAAACAGATCAGGGGCGGCCAGGTAGCACAGCGAATAAGAGCACCGGCTCCAGTGTCAGACTGACCTGGAGATCGAATCCCGGGCTCAGACGCTCAGCACCACACCCAGAAATAATAACTGGCTGTGTAACCTTGAGCAAGTTACTTAACCCCGATTGCTTAAAAAAAAAAAAAAACAGATCAATGAATAACTATTGGTTAAGTGCCTATGTGCCAAACATCGTGTTGGGCACTAGGCATATAAGTACAAAAGGGAGATAGTACCTGACCTTCCAGAGTTTCTATTCCCCTTAAGTCAATATAAAATGTAAATATTTATAATAAATATGCACAGATTAATTTTGCTGGGAGAAAGACTAGATCAAGAGAAAAGTGGGAGGTGACACCCAAGCTTCCCTATAAAGGAAGCTAAGAGTTCCAGGAGGTGAAATTAAAGAGGGAGAACATCCGAGGCATGGGCGACATCCTAAAAGGCATGGCCGACATCCTAAAAGGCATGGCGATGGTGGTTGGAGTCGTTAGTAGGTCGAGGAAAAAGAATGTGTAGTAAGTCTTGAAATTTGGTTGAAACCCAAAGATGAAGTGCTTTGAAGGCCAAAGAGAAGAGTATTAGTAATAGAAGTTGCTAGAGGATACAATAGGGAGTCAATCAAGCTTCTTGAGCTTGAGAGTGATGCAGTCAGAGCTACTTTAGGAATATTAATTTGGCAAGTGTGTGGAGGCTGAATTGAAGATGGGAGATACTGGATGTAGAGAAGCCAATTATGAAACTATTGCTGTACTCCAGGTGAGAGGTGAGAAGAGCTTGAACTAAGGTGATGGCCCTGTGGGTGGAGAGAAAGGGACAAATGCAGAAGATGTGCAAGAAGAGCCGACACCTGGGGACTAATTGGATAAGAGGTGAGAGAGATCCGAGAGGTCAGGGTACCTCCTTTGCTAGGAATTTGGGAGATGGAAAAGAGTGGTGACCTCAACAGAAAGTTGAGGGTGAAAGTTAGAAGGAAGCCTGGATTTAGGGGGAAAGTTAATGAGCAATTTGAGCATATTGAATTTGAGATGCCTCTGCAAAAGGATTTAAATGCCAGGCTTTCTGGAAATCTACCTGTGTCAAGGTTTTCCCCACCCCAGTCCATCTTCCATTCAGCCACGAAAGTGATCTTCTTAAAGCATAGGTCTGCTCATGTCACATAAAGCTCACTGCAACTCTTAAAGCGCCATGTGGATGCTATTGGCCTATCTTCCTACATATCTATCTATTATTACTTTGCACCCTGCCTCATTATGTGAACTCCACTGGTCCCCTATTATCTCTAGGAGCAAATATAAAAGGGATAGAATTTGAAACTCAAAACTTTAAAAAAAAATTGTCAAAAATAGCTTTTACATGAAACTGGGGTGCCAATAAAATTGTATTTTAAAATAATTAATTAAATAATTGGACTCCTTCAGAACCCATCTCCTTCCTACCTTTCCAGTTTTCTTATACTTCCCTCCACACACTCTATGATGCAATGACACTGGCCTCCTTACTATTCCCCATGCAAGACATTACATATCAGATTCCAAGCATTTTCACTGGCTGTCTACCATTCCTAGGATTCTCTCCCTCCTCATTCCCATCTCCTTGCTTCCCTGGATTCTTTTAAGTCTCAGTTCAAATCCTGCCTTCTGCAGGAAGCCTTTCCCAGCCTCCCTTAATGTTGGTGCCTTCTCTTTGAGGCTACCTCCAATTTATCTTGTTTATGTTTTATATGTACAGAGTGTTGTCTCCCTCATTAGAATGTGAGTTTCTTGAGTGCCAGGGACTGTTTTTTTTTTTCAATTTGCATTCCCAATGCTTAAGACAGTGCCTGGCATATAATAAGCATTTAATAAATGTTTGTTGATTCACTAACGTGGAGCATGAAGGGGAGGAAAGACTCAAAAATGACTCTGATTTTCAATCAGAGAGAGTTGGCAGAAAGTAGAATGTTGAGCAGGCTTTGGGGGAAAGATGATGAATCTAGTTTCAGACCATAAGGAGTCTCAAAAATGCCAAAGATGCCCCAGCTTCACCACACTTAGCAGAGGTGGGGGAGAGACTCCCAGAGGCACCATTGTCCTTTATCCCCAGGCAGAGGTAGCAGGAAGAAGGGTCCCTGGGGTCTAAGACTCCGTTACTGGTGTCCATCCTGCCTTAACAGTTCTCATCTCCAATCATTTCACTTCATTGATACCCAAAGGTCCTCTCAAATGACAACTTAGCCAGAAATACTATCTTGGGGACACTGATGGATGAGGAAGACTCCTGTTGTCATCTAGATGGTGAGAATCACAGAAAAAAATCCATTATTAGAATCTTAAATCAATTCCCTCCATATTTAGAGTAGATAGTAAGTCAACCATCCTTGGAGATCGTCAATGAAACGGTGACTGAAGATTTGAGAGAGATGTTGCAGAGAAGATTCTTGCTTCAGAGGGGAGTCAGATTTAGGTCTCTGTGATCTGTTAGAAGTCTTCCAACCCTATGACCCCATAATTCTAGGAAGCTCATATGTGATGATGGGTGCAGTCCTTCATCTACAATGCAGAACCAATGAGCCCTAAGAGAAATGCCAGTGGATGAAGAAGACCAAACAATTGCAGAAGTGGGTGAATCAAACTTGTGTATCAGAATCTGAGATGTGTCCAATGGTAGTCAGTAAAGTCCCTTGCATTTAAGGGTCTGGTATCTAGCTACACAAGTCACTCACTGTTGATAACTTGTTTAGGTCTATATTACCCCAAAGCTGGTGATTTCCTGAATATGCACAGCCAGGTACAGGTGAAGTCATGGCTAGAAAAAGGGCCTCCCCCCTAAGATTCCACTGAAAAATTCAGAACCAGAATGAAGGAAGAGCTCAGGTTCCTTCTAGAACAGACTAGCAAGGCAATGAGGCAGCTAATTGCTCAAAAGCCATTCACTGAACAACAAAATGAGACAAGACAATCACAGCCTCCAACCTTTTCCACCCCTTAGACATAGATACTATCTATTCCCATGACTGCTGAGCTAATCTAATAGCAGCCACTGAAAATTTTCCTTTCCATCTAGAGCAGGCTGTCTTCACCCAGGGTCTATAAACTATTTTTAAAGCAATTGGGGTTAAGTAACTTGCTCAAGGTTACATGGCCAGGTGTTTCTGGGTGGGTGCTAAGTGTCTGAGCCCAGATATTCGATCCCCAGGTCATCCTGACACTGGAGCCGGTGCTCTTACTCGCTGTGCTACCTGGCCGCCCCTTATAAACTATTTTTTAATAATTGGATAATTGTATTTCAGTATGATTGATTTCTTTTGTATTCCTCCATATTCTATTTTATGCATTTGTAAACATTATTCTGATAAGGGGCTCATAGGCTTTACCAAACCACCACTCACAATGGTCTGGGAGAAAAAAAATTAAACAGAGCTCCTTGAATGAAGTTGGATCCATCTCCTGGAACTAATGCTATTCCAAGTGAATTCGCACAGATCCTAGGACAACCTTGTAAACTCAGTTTAGATGGCAGTTTTGTTAATATCTCATAAAGATTTCCCTCCAATAAAGATTTCTTCCAAGGCTTCAGCATTGTGTGGAGATGGTATAATGATGATAAATTCATATCTATATAGCACTTTAAAGTTTTGGGGGTTTTGTTTTGTTTTTTGCTTTTTGGAGGGCAATTGGGTTTAAGTGAGTTGCCCAAGATCACACGGCTAGATTTTTTTGTTTGTGTGTGTTTTAGTTTGTGAGGCCGGATCTGAACTCAGGTTCCCCTGACTCCAGGGCCAGCACTCTACTCACTGCACCACCTAGCCGCCCCCACTTTAAAGTTTTAAGGTGCTTAAGAAATATCATCTCATTCAGCTTTCATAACAATCTTGGGAGGTGAGTGCTATTTTTGTCCCCACTTTACAGAAGAGGCAAACAGACGGTAAATGACTAGCCCAGGGTTGCCCAGCTGAAGCAGGATTTGAATTCAGATCTTCTCGATGCCAGATCACCTAGCTGCCTCTAGCCATGACACACAAAAAGCTCAGAATCCCTGTCTAGAGAGTGGGGTCCAGAGTTTGACCATGCTGATTCATGGTCAGGTATGAATTGGATAAGATGGCCTCTTAGATTCTGTGACTCAGCACACCTAAGAGACACACAAGCCATGTTCATCCACTCACATACACACACACACACACACACACACACACAACTCATGGGATTCTTCACAGCCATACCTGCCCCACCATTTGCTTGTGGCATGGTTCCTTCTCCAGCATCATCTGCTGGGGCCAGAGGCACCATTGTGGCTTTTGCTGATTACAGTGATGACCCAGACATTGGAAAAAGCCTGGGAGGGGTCATTTGTGGAAAAACCAGTTGGAAGTCAATTTCACGTCAAGAACAGCCTCAGTCAGAGTGACCAAGACCTCCTGGTCTTGCCCTGAAGGACAAGCCCTGAGTGGGGAGGGGTAGCCAGGGGCAGTTTCAGGGCACGAGAAAGAGGATATCATTGAGGAATGTTCTGCCCCAGAGGTAGGTGGACTGTAGATGGGGAACCTAACCCTACTTTACTGTGATTGTACAATATCCATTAGTTACAGAGCTTAGTCATTGATTCAATAATGACTAGGCTAATGACTGATGCATGTACAGAGATGGACAGATAATAGAAAACATGATATTGATTGCACTATAGATTAATATTCAGAATACACTACCACATAATTAATATCTATTCTAGATTCATTTTAAGGCTTCCTTTTCCACTTGCTCCATAAAAACCCAATGCAAGTTGGCACATCAGGTACTACGTCCTACAGTGGGTGAAGTGCTGGACCTGGATTCAGGAAGACCTGACTCTGAGACACTCCCTAGCTGGGTGGCCCCTGGGCAAGTCACTTAACCTGTTTGCCTCAATTTCCTCATCTGTAAAGTGGAGATAATAACACCTTCCTCCCAGGGTTATTGTGAGGATAAAATGAGATAATAATTGTACAACGCTTAGCATGGTGTCCAGCACATAGTAGGTTCTATATAAAGGTTAGTTATTATTATCATGTTAGAAACCAAAACACAGTTAAAATACATGTATCAGCAATGTGCATTAATAAAACACTTAAAGCCAGGTAGACACCTACCTGCACCCTTACACCCACATTCAGTGTAGGCTTTCCAACACATAGAGGCCAAATCCCACTGGGAAGAATTGCATGGTATCTGTACCCACTCTAACAAAACCCAGGATTGTGTTCCTTAAGCCAAATTGCAGAGTCATTTTGAAGACCCCTTCCACCACTGGCACAATGAAAAAAGCCTTGGTCAAGTCAAATCCTTCCTGGGATGTTTCCTCATTGTGTGACCTTGGACAAGTCACTTAACCTAATTGGGCCTTAGTTTTCTCTTCTGTAAAATGAAGAGATTGAATTAGATGACTTCCAAGGTTTCTTCCCAATCTAGCTCAATGACCCTCCAATGAAAGATATTGAAAAAGAATTGAAGTGAAATTGAAATGCTCAGATGGAAAGCTAAATCAATTTTATGTTTTCATTGGCAGATTCAGAAGACCAAGGCACAAGTCAACATCAGTAAAAACAGTATGACCTTCTCTAGCAGGACCATTTGGGACTAGGAATGCTCCAAATTAGGGATCAAGCAACATTTTTAGACATAACGCGCCAAATTGCCAAAACCCCTTCTATTTCCAGAGCATGTTGAACAAGTTAGCAGACCAAGGTTTGAATTTCAGCTATCTGTGTGACCTTGGATAAGTAACCTAGCCTCTCCAGCCTTCAGTTTCTCATTTATAAACTGTTCTCTCCAGTTCTAAATCTGGGACTTTAATCCCCTTCACTTACCCCAGCAACACTGACCTGCTTGTTCTTCTTCACACATGCTCCCCCATCTCTCAGTTCTGCACCTTTTCCCAGGCTGTCCCCCATTCCTGCAGTGTTCTCCTCCATCACTTCTGCCTCTTGGCTTCCTTCAAGACTCAGTTCAAATCCTACCTTCTGCAAGAGAACTTTTCTGGTCCTTCTCTTGCTGTTGGTGTCTTCCCTTCCCTCCATTTTACCCCATATATATCTTATGCATACAGAGTTGTTTACCTGTCATCTCCCCCATTAGAATGGGCTCTTCTTGAGGTCAGAGGCTATTTTTGCCTGTATGTGCCCCAAATATCCCCAGAGTTTAGTATAGTGGCTGGCATACAGTAGGAACTTAATAAATGCTTGTTGACTTAACTTGACCATGATCCTTTGCTGTCTAAATACTCTTCTGGCTCTAATATTTTAGGATTGCTTGAGTAAGAAAGGGTACCTTGTACTGGTGGAAAGGGGATAAATTATCCTGGGCAAAGCTCAAGGACTGTAGTGGGCCTGCAGGTGGGAAACTTCTTCCCCTTCCTTCTTCTACCATGATCCATTGACTGGCAGAAGAATCAGGAAGTGGTTTTAATGTCACCATTTCCTGCCTCTGAGGTGCTGGGAAAGTACAGTATTTGTCTTTCTCATCCCCTTGAAGTGAACAACCTTCTTGATTCCCCAAGGGTCTGACATTGCCAGCACCCTTTCCTCCTTCTTTTCAATTTGGAAAAGTCTTTGATCTCAACAGGCCTCCATTTATGGACTACATAATTTCTAGGGTCCCTTCTAAAGGTAACCTTCCATGAGTCATTGATTTGATATTGTTATGGCTTCAGAGGAAGCATGGTGGATCCCCTGGAGAAGGTGAAAGGACCTGTCCTGATAGGACACTTGCACAGGATAGACACTACACATGCCTAAGGCTATATTGAGCTTCCTAAAGACCGCACCCTGAGGCAGATTCAAAGAATGCTAGAGCAGAACAGAAAGTGTCATTTTACAGGTCAAGAAACCAAGGTCCAAAGAGAAGACATTTCCCAATAAGCCAGTGCAGGGCAATGGAGAGAGACCGTAAGAACTGACTCAAATCCCAGCTCTGCCATTCTTTCGTTTGCGTCACTTTGGGCAAGTCAGTTACTGTCTTTGGACTTCAATGTCCTCATCTAGAAAGTAAGGGGATTAGACCAGATAACTTCTAAGCTCACTTCTAAATGAAACTCAGATCCTATAATCCTATAGCTACCTTACAGCCATAATTCCCCATTCAAGTCCCATGTATGTGCCCCAAATATCCATTTTGGGGGAGGACTAGAAACCCATCTATTACAAAGCATAAAAGGCATGAAAGAAGATACCTACCAAGACACCAAGGGAAGGTGCATATCTCTGTTTTTTACTCCCTCCTATATCTAATCAAAGTGCTTGATCTCAGATCTTAGCACTCAGAGAGCAGTTATTAAGCACCTACTATGTGCCAGTCACCATGCTAAGTGCTGGGGATGCAAATACAAAGAATGAAACTATCTCTATGGAAAATCCTGCCCTAGTCATAACCCTTGGGATTCTGGGAGAGCTGAGCAAGGAGGCTGGGGAGAAGTTACACCTACTGGAGAGAGTGGAAAGCTGGTCCTGGGGTTCTTAATGAAAGGCCACAGTGGGGAGGGGTGGCATCTTTAATTCTTAAGTGGATGTTGTAAGTACTATAATAGCTTGCTTCTGTATAGCACTTTTAGGTTTGCTCTGCACTTTATAAATATTGTAACATTTGATTCTCACAATAACATTAGCGATAATAAGAATAGCTAATATTTATATAGTGCTTACTAAGTGACAGGTACTACACCAAGAACTTTACAATTATTTATTATATACAATTTTTATATTTATTATATACAATTTATTGTATAAATTTAATTAATACAATTTATTATATACAATTTAATTTATTATATACAATAATTTATTACACAACCCTAGGAGATAGATTTTCCCCCAATTTTACAGATGAGGAAACTGAGGGTGACAGCCATTAAAGTCTAGAGTTATGCAACTAATGTCCAAAGCAGATTTTGAATTCAGGACTTCTTGACTCTTCGTTGATAGACTCCTAGGAAAGGACACTTCAGAGAAGGAATTAAAGAGACAAGGGAGGAAAAGACAGATGACCCAGAGTTCCATAAATGGAGCCAAAGCCAGCACTCCACCATATACCTCAACATCCAGCACCTGAAGCCCCAGAAATATCTCAAAGCAAACTTCTTGGATGAAATTCTTCTCCTTGGGACAGCTGAGATTTGACCTCTCTCTCTAAATAACAGGGTTCATTGATTCCTTGATCATCTACAACCTAAACTAATTTGGATGGCTTTCCCTCAGTTTTGGTTTTGGTGCCTGCTTTGATAAATGTTTATTATCAAATTGTCAAATGCCAGGCCACTATATTTGCTTTTGTACACCAGGTAACCAATCTGTTCCATAGATGAGTCTCTCTATTTATGAACCAATACTGAATTATTTTGATGATCACTGCTTTATGATATAGTCTGATATCTGGTATTTGTTTTCTATTTGTGTCAATGGCACCATCCTCTTGAGTCAAAACCTCTGAATCATCTCTGACTCTTCCCTCTTTCTTCACTTCCATCCAATTGGTTGTCAAGTCATATCAATTTTACCTTGACAATATCTCTTGCACCTGTCTCCCTTCTCTCCACTCTTACTGCAACCACCTGAATTTGAACCCTTATTACCATGATTGTACTCCTGAAAGAGCTCCTGTGATAGTAATGGCAATTAAAGATTCCCCTGTATTGGCTTGGTTTTCAAACCGATTGTGTTAAACCCCAAGCTTGTTAATCCCACCTGTGGGATGGACTTGTTGATGTGAAAAGAAAGTCCTGAACTGGGAGGAGCTGGTGACGTAGATTTGGAGAGACAAGAGAGAGGCAGAAGAAACTTTTTGGAAGCAGCACCTCGTGGAGGCAGAGAGAGAGACTGAGAGAATTGCTGAGTGCCGCTTTGAATTGCCCTGGACTTTTGAGACCTGTCCCCTGAACTGCCAAGGACTGAGGAGACATGGCTGTTTTGCTGGTACTTTGTCTGTCTGTTTTGATGTTCTTTTGCCACGTTTGTCCACTGGTGAAAGACAGTCCTGTTGTTGAAGAAGTCCTGGAATCTGGCTTTTGGTTAAGAAGCCCTGAGACTGTCCTGCAGACAGAGAGTGAATACTGTCCACTGGTGAAGGACAGTGCTGTTGTTGCAGGGGTCTGGGAACCTTTCTGTTGGTTCAGAAGCCCTGAAGAAGGATTTTCTTGTTGTATGTTTACAGAAATCCTGGGAGAGGGTTTTGCTAATGTTTTCAGGGGTTCTAGGACTGTTCTGCAGACAGAGGATGGATTGATGAAGGGACTGGAAATGTATCTTGTGGCCTTGCTAAGCCTTGTCTCCACAGGAACTAAGATTGCTAAGAACTTGCCTCGTGTCAAGATGAAGAAAAGACTTCCATTTGGGTATTAAGTGCTGTGCTTAAACTTGATGTAACTCTGGGGTAGATTCAATTGTGATCCAGGGGTGGGGAACTTTTGACCTTTTTGTGTTCTATGGTTGAAAAATGAATGTACTTTACTTATGTTTGGAAACTAATCTCCATTTGAGAAGAGGGGCTTTGTGGTGGACTTAATTAAGGTATAGCCTAGGGGTGGAGAAGTATTTAGAACAGAGACTTTGTAATTGATTGAATGATTGGAAGGTCCTGGGGTGGGGTAGTACTTGGAGATTATTTAATCACACTTAGTAAATGCTGTATTTTGAATGATGTCATGTTTTGATCTTCTCTGTTCTTGGTTTGTCACTGAATAAAATGGAGAGCACCTATGCTGGTATTCTGAACCTTGGGAAGTTGCCTTTCCTTGGCATTACATTACAGCTCCTTATAACTGGTCCCACTCCCTCCAAGTCTATCCTCTCTCCAATCCATGATGGTGCCAAACACATAAATGACATTTAATTAGTAGTTGCTTATTGAGTGAGTGATCCTTCATACTGTTCCCAGTCATCTTTCTTAAGTGCTGGGAACACATCACTCATCTGTTCAGAAACCTGTAACAGCTTTCCATTATCTACCAAAAAGTCTATCAACTCCTGATTCTGGCATTCAAAGCCTTCCATAGTCTCATTCTAACTAGGGGGTTCTTAATCTTTTTGGTGTCATGAATCCCTTTGGTAGTCTGATGATGCCTCTTCTCAAAATAATGTTTTTGTAAATCGATAATTGAAGGAAATGTTAAAGAAATTAGAGAAAGTAAAGATGTAAATTTTTTCCTAATCAAGTTTATATGTCTCCCCCTCCCTCTTGATAACTGCCAATTAAGATTCCGTGGTCTACCCTATATTTCCAGTTTTATCTCGTGCTGCTAATTTATATATACTCTGTGTTCAAACCAAATTGGACTACTCACTTTCCTGTTCTCACCCATTCTCCCTCATCTCTGTGCCTTTGCTCATACCTGGAATGGATTCCCCACAATGTCTAGCTAATAAAATCACTCTTCTCTCAAGGCTCAACCCAGATACCACCTGATCCATGGAAATGTAAAGCACTTAGCACAATGGCACATGGTAGACTGCTTACTAAATGTTGGTTTGTTTACTTCATCCCTGACCTTACCCCTGTCACAAGATGAACCTGATCTCTCCTGCTTCCAGTTTCTCAAAGTAATTGCCCTGGATTCTTCACATTTCCTGTACCCTCACTTGTAGCACAGCTAATTGGCTTTGAACTCTTTTCCTTTATGGAAAATATAGAGGGCAGCACATCTGTGGGATCTCTTTTTGGATCCCCAGCACTAAGTTCACAGCCTTGGACAGTGCATTGGACTGGATTGAGAAGACTGCTCTTGGGAAGCATTTATGCCAGTGATGCTGCCTGCTCTCCAAACATGGTCCAAAGCCCATCTTTCAGCAGCATGTGGATAGAGAGGGAGCCTTGAATCCAGGAAGGCCTGAGCTCAAGTCCCACCTCAGACACCTACTAGCTGTGTGTCTCTGAGCAAGTGACTTGATTCCTTGTTCTCTAGATGACTCTCTAATACTCTAAGCAGCCAATTCCTGCATTGGCAGAGGCAATACTCTGCCAGAATTGTTGTGATGATCAAATGAGATAAAGTATGCAAATACTTTGCAAAAATTTAAAGTCCTCTATAAATTTTAGCTGGTATTACTTTTATTATAGCTGAGAAAGCTAATACTCAAAAAAGTTAAATGACTTACCCAAGGTCAAACAAGTAGTGTCAAAGTCAGCTTGTGAACCCAGGACCTGTGACTCATAAGCCAGTGCCTTTTCTACTGGAGCATACTAATTCCTCCCTCTTGGGCTATTGCTATAGTTCCCAGACCAGTTTCCTAGCCTCCATTCTGTCCCTCCTCAAACTCCTTCTATACACCCAATCTTCCATTCATTCTTGCTGCCTTCAAGTCTCTGGGTCCAGATGAATTTCATTCTTGGGAATTGAAAGGACTGGCAGATGTGCTAAGTTTTCTATTAGTGAGTGAACTTTGAAAGCTGATGGGAAAAAAGAGATTTTGAAAGAGCTGGAAAAGATGATTGTCCCACTTTTTAAAAAGGAAACAAGGGGGAGAAGCATTTATCAAGTGCCTACATGTAAGTTACTCTGCTAAGTGCTTCAACCTTGACCACAGGATTTCTGTTGGCTGTGGAATCTCTTCACTTCCTGTTGCATGGTTCTTTACTCATTCTATACCCACAGTCAAAGCTTCACAGATCCAAGCAGTGGGGGAAGGTCAGATAGAATAAGAGGGCACCTATGACCATGTCCTTTTCTGGACAGGGTTAGTAGACTGGCACATCAGGGAAATTATGTGGGTAATTGCTTATCCATATTTTAGCAAATCATTCCTGCTGTCTTGTAGAAAAGATTGAAGGATATAGGCTAGTCAATAGTAGGATGGGGATAGAGTCAAAACTAATTGAATGGCCAGATCCAAAGAGTACTCATCAATTATCCGATGTCAACTTGGAAGGACAAGCTAGGTGACACAGTGGATAGAGTGCTGGGTCTGAAGTCAGAAAGACTTACCTGTCTTCAGACACTTAGTGGCTGTGTGGTCCTGGGCAAGACACAGTTTCCTCATCTATAAAATAAGCTGGAGAAGGAAATGGCAAACCACTACAGTATCTTTGCCAAGAAAACCTCAAATGGGGTCACAAAGAGTTAGTTAGACATGACTGAACAACAAAAAATTTGGAAGGCAGTCTCTAAGGGAGTGTCCCAGGGATCTGTACTTGTCCCTGAGCTGTTTAACATTTTTAATTACTGACTTGGAGAAAGGTATAAACGACCTGTTTATCAAATTTGCTGATGACACAAAGCTAGGAGGAATGGTTAACACAATGGGTGACACATTAAAGATTCAAAAAGTTCTTGACCAGTTAGATCATTGGTGCAAATTGAATAAGATAATAAGGTTAATAAGATTAAATGCAAAGTCATATATTTGGGTTCAAACAATCAGTTCCACAAATACAAAATGGGAATGGCATGAATGGACAGCAGCTTGTCTGAAGATCTGGGAATCTGAATGAACTACAAGTTAAAAATAAATGTGCATGATATTGGCAGTTCAAAAAAAACTAGTGAAGTCTTCGGCTGCATTGAAGGGCATAGAAATTGGGTGCGTGTGGAGGCAGAGAATATTAATGCTTACTTTCAAGGGATGGGAAGTCCATGCTCCTGTCTGGATTGCTGTAAGGGGAAAACACTAGGGAGAGCAGCTTGAGATGATTGCCTCAAAGCAGCCACCTGGTCTTGGTCCTGACAACCTCCCCAGCATTTGGATGGCTGCCCACCCAGTTGGATTCTGTTAATTCAAATAGGGCTGGGCTGGGTGGACTTTTAGTTTTAAAGATAAGCACAGAAAGGAGGTGGGTAATTAAAGATGAATAGTGGAAAAGATTGGTGGTGGGAAGAGCCTAAACTTCTTGGGAGAATATACTATTTTCAGAGACTCTATATTCAAGTAGGTGTTTGTTCAAAGACAATTTACAAATCAAACCCAAACATTCCATGGGCTGATTGCAAATCATTAGAACATTAGAACACCTCCATTTACTTATCTCCTCTGGGCTATACTTTTTCATCCTGGCTCTGGGTACTGCATCAGGTACCAGGCAGAGGCAGGTAGAGCAGCCAGCAGGTAACCTCATGACAGCAGCAGATCCCCTCCCAGCCTCAGGAACAAGAGGCCAAGGCTAGATGGCCAGGCTGGAAGGCACCTATGGAGCCAGCTGTAGCAAGGGCCAAGCAGGCAAGGCTAGGCAAGGGCAGACATACCAGAGAGTGACAAGGCAAACAGACTTTGTTGAGATGTGGTTCAAACCTGTCTGAGTCAGGAGATAGTGAGTCAGCTAAGGAAGGCAGAGTGCAAGCCTGTGAGAGCAGAGAGCTGGGATACAGCAGAACAGTGTTGGGCCAAGGCCAACTGAAATCCGCAGAACTCTGCAAGGTGAACACATTGCTGCCAAGGGCATCTGCCCAGCAGTGCAGGGATTTGACAGAGCTATGCCCAGGCACTGGGAGAGTTGTCCCTAATCAGTTCAGTCTTAAAGAGACCCCTTGTCCTCCAGTCCCTCAAGGTCATAGTGTTGTAGTTAAAGCATTGGACTTAGAATCAGAAAGCATGTACCTTGGATATTTACTAGCTGTGTTATCTGGGTGAATCTTTTAACTCTCTGAGATTCATTTCCCTTTTCTGTTCTGACTTGATATCCTCTGAGATCCTTTCTGGCTATAAATCTATCATTCTATAATCATAAGTTCATAAAGTTGATAACTAGAAAAGTCATTTAGTCCAACCACCTCATTTGATTCAATTCAATGAGACAGACATTTAATAAGTACCTTCTATGAGGACAAAGACAAAAGCAATTAGTCCTTACCAAGGGTGTCAAAGAGAAATGAGGGGCCACCAAACCCTATATGAGGATTCCTGTGGGCCATGTGGTGACTTAGAAAACCACAGGTTAGCATTGCCTATATTTTATTTTATTTTTATTTATTTTGTAAAGATTCCCCAATGACATTTTAATCTGGTTGGGGGAGAGTTGTGAGACGCATGTTTGACACATCTGGACCTCATTCTCAAGGGACTTACATTCTACCTTGATGGACGGAACCACGTACAGAAGTAAGTAAAGAAGTAGAGAGTAATTTCAAGAAGGAATGAGTGCTAATTACTAGAAGATCAAGAAAGGCTTCATGTAGGAAGTAGCAGCTAGAAGACTGGGCTTGGAGTCAAGAAGACCTGAATTCAAATCCAGCCTGAGACACTTCCTAGATGTGTGACCAAGGTCAAGTCAGTTAACCACTGTCTGTCCTGGTTTCCTCTTCTATAAAATGAAGATAATAGTAATAGCACCTACCTCCCAGGTTTGGTGTAGGGATAAAATTAGATGTTTGTAAAAATACTTTGCGAACTTTAAGGCAACATATAAATGCTGCTGCTGCCTCTACTTCTCATCTTTATTGTGATGATGATGATGATGAAGCAGCATCTAAGTTGTGCTTTGAAGGAAGCTGGTGATCCTACCAGTCAGAAATGAGGAGAGAATGAATTTTACAAGTGAGAAAAAATGAGACCCAGAAGACTTACTAGTCACGCAGGAAACAGAAGTAAGTAACTAAGCCAGGGTTCCAACCTAACGCATCAGATTCCAAGTCCAGGTCTCTTCCCGCTATACCAAGCTGCTAAGATGGCAGCCTGAACTACAGGCATCGTCTAAACCAGGAGACAAAGGGATTCCCCAGGCCCCTGAAAGGTGACTCACCCTCTCTGAAGTTCCGTAGTCTAGACATTTTATGCCTGGCCTGGTTGAACCCCAAGACAGGTGGAATTATAGATTTGAAAACTCTATATTTTAAAGTAAAAAAAAAACTAAATTTGTTTCAAATTCATCTTTAATGGCAAATTTTCATTGATTCAGACTAAATGTTACCTCACTTGATCCAAAATAGTGAGGCTGAAAAATGTTGATAATAATAACAATAAAAGAGCAACTGACGTGTGTGTAGAGTTTCACTGTGTATAACATAACTATGTTAAAAAAAAAAATCTGTTGCTAAACCATGGGACTGGAGCATTGTACCATCTCCCTATACTCTAAAGGGTTTCTCTCAGCTCTGGATTCACATAAATGGACCAGGTTTAGTCCTGGGGGGTTGGGGGGAGGTGACCATCTAAAAGAAGAATTTTCTTGTGCTTTTCAGCCCTTTACACTCCCACTCTGGAGCTCCAGGGGAAAAAAATATTTAAAGTTTAGGTTTGTCTTATGTCTAGAATCTCCATAAAAGGGGGAGTAGAATAATGCTAAAAACAACACAAAGATTCACAGTGCTCACTGACAAAGACTTAAAACAAGATACAGTAGCTTAGACCTATGATTCTACTCTCCTGAAAGGTTAAGACTTAAACATAATAATAATATGAAATACCTCGCAAGACTGCTACATAATCATTTTACATTTCACCTTAGCTCTGTGCTGTCCAAACAATTCCCTCCATATCCATGTTTTCTGGCAAATCAGGCCAAGTATTGGATTCATCTTCTGTCCAGTTGTTACTTATTCCTCCAAGAAGTGTTGTAGTTGATGTAAAGACCTCAATCACCTTATCTCCCTCACCGACTAAGGACCAAGAAGATCGAGAGTGCTCAAAATCACAAGATAGCCTCTTGTTCAGTCACTTATACTCAGGAAAGAAATCTCAAATAGTCTTCTGCAGCTAGGACTGTGAAAGCCAATCTTAATCTTGTCTAAGTGTAACTGTCTTTTGAAATAGACCCCTGAGAAAGAAATAAAAAGAAAGATAGATAATAGATAGATATAGGTGATAGTTATCTATATGACAAATAGAAATGCTAGACAACATAAATAGATGATGTATACATAGATAACGTGACAGATAGATACACAGATAGATGAGAGAGAGAGAGAGAGAGAGAGAGAGAGAGAGAGAGAGAGAGAGAGAGAGAGAGAGAGAGAGAGAGAGAGAGAGAGGGAGAGAGAGAGAAAGAGAGGAGGAGGAGAGAGGGAAGATGAGAGAGGAGAGGGAGATACAGACAGAGATAGAGAGACAGAAACAGAGACCGAGAGATGCGTATGTAAAATAGGAACAGAAACTGGACTTGTGGTTTCATCAGCATAGGGATCTCCCAAGTGAGAAAACTCCATTGACCATTACAGATCAGTACCTTCTCTGTAACTTAAAACCTTAGAAAGTTTCCTTGAGTGGTTAAGTGACTTGCTCAGGGTCACACAATATGTATCAGAGGTGGGAATTGAACCTAGGTCATTCTTTCTTTTGGGTGAGTTCTCTATTCATTTTTCCAATCTGCTTTTCATAGATGCTGTTACTTCAGCTGTTTTCCTCTGGAAGTACCCATTTCCACTTTGAATTGCAGTGTGGAAACTAAATTACATAGTGCTGTGCTGTGCAAACTAAATTACAAAGCTTATTGGTATTACTTCTAAAATAAGAGTAAATGGACTCTGAGTGAGGACTTGGAAGGTGTGTTGTTTTTATCACATGAAATTGATGATAGCTATTTCAATTGCTCAAAGGCTTTTTCCCACTTACTTTCTAAGTCCTTAGGTGGGTTTCATATTGTTGGGTTGATAGATGTCTAGCCTCTGGATAAATAAATAAAAGTATTACTGTGAGTACAGCAGAAGGAGTGTTGGCCTTGAAATCAAGAAGCCCGGGATTTGGTCCTCTCCTTTACATTTACTAGCTATGTGGCCAATGGCAAATAAGTCACTCCCTTAGCTTTTCTCAACCTTGATTTCCTAATCCACAAAATGGAGATATTCGTACATGTATGACCTACATCGCAGGTAATACATGTTGTGAGCTTTTAAGATGATGTATGTGTAACAGAGATTGCACCGCCATGAAAAATGGATGAGAGTAGATGTGCAGGAGCCATTCCATTGAGCCACATATGAATGTGCCATCATTCATCTGACACCTTTCAGACTGAAGCTCTGAAGGTTTGATGTTTGAGATAACGAAGCAATCACCTTGTTGGTCACTGAGGAAAAGCAGCCAAAGACACAATAGACCTATGAGAGAGAATGACCTTCCCCTCTGGTGTTTTGTTCAGTCATTTTTCACTTGTGTCTGACTCTTTGTGACCCCATTTGGGGTTCTCTTGGCCAAGATTCTCTCTTAGATTCCCATCTTTAGATTTTGTCAGAACAATTCAAGCTCATTCCTAGATGATTGAGGAGGAAGTGGTGAGTTGCCACCACCTTGACCCCATAGCAGCTAAAATCTAGGTGTCACCTGTGAGACATTCTTCATGTATCTGGGCATAGGCTTGAAGTAGGGAAGGAAAAGTTATGAGCATTTATATAGGACCTAATATGTACTAGATACTATGCTAAGCACTTTGTAAATATTATCTCATTTAATCCTTATAGTAACCCTGGGAGGTAAGTGCTTCTATTATTCCCATTTCACAGCTGAGGAAAATGAAACAGACAGAGGTTAAGTGACTTGTCCAGGGTCACACATATAGTAAGTGTCTGATGTTGGATTTGAGCCCAGGTCTTTCCTGAATTCCAGGCCCAGCACTTTATCCACCATTCCACCTAACTGCTTAAGGTAGGAGGACTTGAAAGGGGAAAAAAAGTATCCCTTCCCCACTTCTGGCCCCCACCTTTGGAATGCAGGCCTTTTCAGTCACACCTTTTCTCCTCCCATTGGGTAATTCTTGCTCCCTAGATGTCACCCTCAATTCCACCCTTGCAGAGTTTTCTCTGTGAATTTGTGGCAGGACAGGTGGGAAGAATTGAGTGTTCCATGTCCCAACCTTGCCTCAGATAGAAAAAGAGAATTATTCTTGAACCTGTTTTTAGCCTAAAGCAAAGAAAGGAAAACTTCAGATCTACTTATGGATTGAAAAATTAGAAAGTTATTTAAAAGTAATTTAAAAAGTAATAAATCAAAAGATTAATTAGTTAAATCATAAGATCCTCTCTCAACTTGATTCAGCCTCTAGTCAGGAGAAGGCTTAGCACTTTCAGGGACAAGGGTTCAAATTTTGGTATTTTCTGTATACCAACACCAAGCTCTGGTCCTTTCTACTGCCCCCCCCCATTCACAAATAAGACAACACAGTTTTAAAATATGTAAATTGACTGAATTTACCTAGCTAATCCTGTCCCTGATAAAGCATGGAAATAAAGTATGGATGGAAAATTCCTGGTATGGCAGAAGTCCTTCTGCCACTTAAGCTCTTCCAAACAGCACTCATTACAGTTCAAAGCTCATTTCAATCCCTCCCAGAATGGGATGAAAACCAAGATCTCTCTGGGACTGCACCTCCCAGATCCCCACATCCCGGGCTCTGGACACTTATCCCCATCCAAAAGTGTCAGACTCAAAAGACAGGTATATTTGTAGATAGATGGATGGATGGATGGATGGATAGATGGATGGATGGATGGATGGATGGATGGATGGATGGATGTGGATATATATGTGTATATGTGTATACATGTACATGCATGTGTATTTTGTACATGTGTATGTGATTATGTGAATATGTCTGATAAATGAATATGTATATATTCATGAGAGAGAGGCTACTTATTTCTATATCTAATGGTCCCAAACTGGGTCCTCAAGCATATGAATATGAGTTCTTGTATACAGAATATATGTGTGTATGGACATCTGCATAGGTGCATATTGTCATACATGTGTATATTTATACATATATGTATGTGTTGTGTACATACATACAGCAGTTTGAAGAGTGGCTTAGATTTCACTCAGAATCCATGCCAGTCTGGCTAATACCAACAACCACTTCTGAAAAGCTGCAATGTTTAAATATATGTATCTACCTAAGTGTATGTGCAGTCATATTTCTGTGTGCATGTGTGTGTATACACATGCCCATATGTCTCTATATACACATATCTGTACACATATGAATGTACAGGTCACTAGATGGTACAGTTGATAGGGTATTGGACTTTGAAACAGGCAGATTTTAAGGCACTATGTAAGTATTAGTTATTATTATATATATGCACATAAATAATAATAAATGTAGTACATTGACTCAGAGTAAGGAAGACCTGAGTTCAAATCCCACCTCAGACACTTACTAGCTACGTGACAAATGGCAACTCATGGAACCTTTCTGTTCCTTGGTTTCCCCATCTGTAAGATGACAGAGTGGGCCCAAATCCATGCTCCTGTGGTAGGGACAAGCAGCCTTGTCCTGTCCTCAGATGTCCTGAGGGTGTCACTGAGTTACAGGGTCATGCCATAACAGCCTTTCACGACAATGATCCTGAGTCATCCAGTCAAGATTAAATCGTGTTTGGTGACCAATGAAGCATTACCTAAATCCTACTGGAGGGTTGGATCTCTCAGGCCCAGAAGCTGCCCTGGGTGTGATGGAAGCAGGCAGAGAAATACCAAGGAGACAGTCACATTTTTCTGACTCAAACTCTGGCAAGGGCTCCTGGCATGACTCCCAGAAGCTTAGCCCAAACTCAGAACTTCCCCCTCTGTCTGCCCTCCAGTTTGAGAGCTCTTCAGACACTGCATGAGGGCTGAGGCCTGGCAAGGGCATGGTCTGGTCTGCCTGTCAGGGGGCAGACAGACCTGAGCCCAGCAGTCTGGTCTGTCAGGAAGGAGGCGTGAAAGAGAATCTAGAAGAAGAGAGGAAGGAGAGGCCTAACACAGCTCTCATGTTCCAGGATTAGGATTCCATGTCAGTAAGGGCATTTAGGGGAAAGGCCTAGCTTCCAAGACTTGGGAGGTGATGATCCCACTGTACCTGCCCTGCTCAGACCCTTCCATCTCTCAAGTTATGTTTCTAGGGTCAATAGGTCTCCTGAGGCAGGTTTGGGATAGGGAGAAATAACTGAGTATGAGGGTCTGGGTCTCTAGTGCCAGGGCTGCTGGGGTCTAGCAGAGGGAGCTGGATAGAGGTCCAACTCTCCCCCTGGAGAGAGAAGTCCTGGTTCTATGCCCTTCTCCTTTCACCACAAAGAGATCTCAATTTGGGATATTGATATGCATCAACTCATACCTCTTAGAAGAACAGTATGACTTAGCCAGTCATTCAATAAACATTTATCACATGCCTGTTATGTGTGGAGCATGGTGCTAGGCCCAGCTGAAAGAGCACTGAGCTGAGGGCATGTTTCCCTGGCTGTCCCTCATGCCTGGAATGCTCTCCCTCCTCATCTCCACCTCCTCACCTTTTCTGGATTCCTTCAAATCCCAATTAAATCTCATTTCCTACCAAAAGCCTTGCCTAGTCCCCATACATCCCAGCACTTTCCCCCTCTTGGTTACTTCCAGTTAATCCTGTGCATTGCTTATTTCTATATATTTGTTTGCATGTTATCTCTCTTATTAGACTGTGAGCTCCTTGAGGGCAGGCACTGCCTTTTACCTTTCTTTGTACACCTGGGCTTGGCAAATGCCTGGCACACAGTAGGTGCTGAATAAACATTTACTGACTGATTGTCTAGAGTCAAGATGAATCTCGGAGTCTATAGTAGAAGACCCTACCATCTCATTTTACAGATTAGGAAACTCAGAAAAAATTCCATTCAATTCAACAATCATTCAATAATAATACCTGACTAGCAACTAATAAAAGTCTTTGCATGTATTATCTCATTTGAACCTTACACAAGCTTTTGATGCAAATACAATGGATGTATTTACCATTTTATAGATAAGGAGATTAATATTGCAAAAATACTCTAAGTAGATTCTGATCTTTGGATTCTGATGTTCTTAAGTGTTAGGGCCCTATCTGTTTATTTACAAGGCACTTAGCCCAGTGCCTTCAATGTGGAGATGCTGTAGTATAGGGAAGAGAGTTTGGGGCCTGCAGTCAGAAAGAGCAGGGTTCAGACCCTGCCTCTGACATTTGTTAGGTCTGCAACCATTGGTTAGCCACTTAATTCAACATATGGTTATAACAAATATTTATTAAGCAGCCATTGCACCTAATAATACCCCAAAGATTCTGAGAGGGATTGGATCTGCGATTTCAGTAGTATAGGGAACTTCCAGGTGAGGATCCTCCCTCCACCTATATAGGTTAGCACCTCTTAGTAAATGATAGTCCTCTAGAATTGCTCGGATGACTCAGAGCTAAAGCGATTTGCCCAGGTTGCATAGCCACTGAATTAGAGTTCTCTTGGCTTCTAGTACAACCTGGAAAGAGGAGCCAAGAGAAATAAAACACCGTGTCTTTCTACTTAGTCTAATAGGAGGAATATGAGACCTACACAAATAACTATAATGAAAACTGGAACATAAGAAGTACAACGGCTTTCAGTTTCTTCCTCTGTAAAATGGGAAGATTATAATCCCTGCACAATCTATCTCTCAGAGTTGGGAGAATTCAATGATATAACAGCTGTGTGGCCTTGGGCAAATCACTTGATCTCTCCCAACCTGCGTTAATCTGTCAAATGAGGATAATGCTATCTGCCTGCCTGGCCCAGTCACTTTGAGGATCCAGTGAGAAAATGAAAATGTTCTGAAGATTGTAGAGATGCTCTGCACCCCTGAGGTGGCTCTGGAACCTCAAATTGCAAAGCAGATGCCCATCTGGGAGTCTTCTCACCAGCCCAAGAAATCACAGGTCTGCTCTCAAACAAGCCCACATGCAGGTAGAAGACTCAGAAGCAGTGGGTCCTTCTAAAGGATTGTTGCCATAATATTCAATTAGAGAATACACAGAAGTCAAGCCTCTTCCTCAAGGCCAATTTCTGAATAACCTCCAAGATGCATTTTGTAAGGAAAATTGGGGGAGAGGGAGCCACCTGGCTCACAGGATGGAAGCAAAAGAAAAAGAAAAACAAAGATTGACTTTGTTATTCATTTTAGGAAGCTCTTCCTAACTGAGAAGTTATGAAAGTCTGGAGGACTCCTCCAAAGAAGTGAGAAAAGGAGGGAAGGTAAATGTAGCCAGATGGATCTCTTCAGGCAGTTCTCAAAAAGAAGACCCTTCAGGGCAGCTAGGTGGCACAGTGAGTACAGCACTGGCCCTGGAGTCAGGAGGACCTGAGTTCAAATCCGACCTCAGACATTTAACACAAAAACTAGCCGTGTGACCTTGGGCAAGTCACTTAACCCCAACTGCCCTCCAAAAAAAAGCAAAACAAAACAAAAAGAAGGCCCTTCTGCTGAGTCCCCATAATTACTTGCCTTCTTCCATCTGCTCTATATGTATCTTGCATGTATCTAATTATATATGTCTATACATATAAATACATATACGCATGCACACATACATACATACATACACACTAACCAAAGGTTACAGAACTAATGAATGTCAGAGGCAGGATTTGAATCATCCTCCTCCTGACTGAAGGGCCCAGACTCTTTCCACTATATATGTATATGTCTATATCTATTTATCTACATATATCTATATCTATTTATATAGATATATGTACACACACACACATATATATATTTGTCTCCCCTATTAACTTAGAAGCTCCTTGAGGAAAAGGGCTCCTTGTTTTTGCCTTTATTTGTATTCCCAGAACTTAACACAGTGACTGATTGATTCTTTGGGTTACTTTCTGCTGTGGCCATGTGAGACATGGAAGAGGAAGGGGCAGGGACTTCCCAGGCCTTCCTTGTAAGCCTCTGCCACCTGAACAGACTGAGAATCTTAATGCCTGCTTATACCATTATCTCTAACTTGAACACTCCCTCCCCCCACCTCTCTTCCTATTAAAAATCCTACCCTAATAAACAAGCACTGGTTCTGAAGTCAATGACCTTGGTTTCAAATGATCTTGGGCAAGTACCATCTGGCCTCAGTTTCCTCGTTCATGAGTTCAGTGTGTTGGGCTAAATGACTTCTCCAGTCCCTTGTAGCTTCTGCTCTGTAATCCTATGAACCTACCCCAACAAAAGCATCAAAACCATCACATTTGCTAAACTGTGAAGTCCAGTGTAGATGAGAATTCATTTTCCACACAACAGCCCTTCACATCCTTGTATCATGTACCTTGTATCATTGGTTCACATTGGCTCCAATCAAGCTTCGCATTCTCTATTCTTTTGGCGGTTCTTAATACAGGGGATCTTAACCTTCTGTGTGCCATGAACCCCTTTGCTAACCAGGGAAAATCTATGGCCCCCTTCTCAGAATAATGTTTTTCAATGCAAAAAAACAACATGCGTAGGATTACAAAGGAAACCAATTATGTCAAAATAAAGATGCAATTTTTTTCTCTATACCCCATGAAATCTACACATTTCTATATATAGAAATGTATATATAAATAGATACATACATGTATAAATAATATACGTATGTATAAATAAATGTATATATAAATCTATGCATACCCCTCAGGGGTATGTAGATTCCAATTTCATACTGCCACTTTTAATATAGGGCAGCTAAGTGGAGTACTGGATAAGGTGCTGTGCCTAAGGTCAGGAAGACTCATCTTACTGAGTTCAAATCTGGCCTCAGACACATCCTAGCTGTGTGACCCTGGGCAAGTCACTTAACCCTGTTTGCCTCAGTTTCCTCATCTGTAAAATGAACTGGAGAAGAAAATGGCAAACCACTAGTATCTTTACCAAGAAAACCCTAAATGGGATCATGAAGCATCAGACAACTGGAAATGACGACTCTTTAATATACAATTATTAACAATACAATACAATAATAATTACAACAATAACTCTCAACATTACAATTTTAAATCCCACTATTTTTCTGATCACACTCAAATCAAGTCAATGAATATTTATTAATACCTCCTACACGCCAAGGACTGTGCTAAGTGCTAGGGATACAAAAAAAAAAGATCAAAAAGCCATCCTCTGAAATTTCTCCAGTTTGTCAATTGGTTCCCAGAACTGAATGAATGAATGAATGAATGAATGAATGAATGATTTAAAAGCATTTGTTTCTCAAGCCAAGCACTGGAATAAGTACCAAGGAAACAAATAGAAAAATATTAGTCCCTGAATTCAAGGAGCTCACATTCCCAAATTCACTCTGCAGCCTAATGAGCAAGGAATAGGAGGGAATGATTTCCAGCCTTTGTTTTGGACTCTTTGTTTTTATTGCTACACCCTGAGGTCATGCTAGTGTCTTGTTGATGCTGTTGCTATCGTTGCGGCTGTTGTTTATATTGTTGTTGTTGCTGCTGTTACTGTTGTTTAAGTACTCATATCCCTCTACTGACTCAGATTGGGATTTCAAGTCAATTAAAACACCCAACTCATTTTCCCGTGAATTGTTGCTGACTAATCATTATAATAATAATAACTCACATTTGTATCTGGCCATATGGTTTACAAAAGCACTTTCCTACAGCTCTCTGAGGGATAGGCAATTCTAATATTATTACCCCCATTTTACAAAGGAGGAAACAGGTTCAGGCTTAAGTGACTTGCCCAAGGTCACACAACTAATGAGTGTCAAAGCTGAATCTACTTGAGTCTTCTGGCTCCAGTTCAGGTGTTTTTCCCATTGTATTCCACTGTCCCAGTCATATCTTCTTTGTTCTGCACTTGTGTTGATTTTTTTTTTAATCTAAATGCAGGATCTTACATTTTTCTCCACTGAATTTCTTTTCAATCTGGACCATGGTCTCAACCTGTGAATAACCTCATCCTCACCTAAGAATCATCCATCCCAGCTTATAGTTTACAAATGTCAAATGAAAGGTAGAAATTTGTAATAAATATTACAAATGTCATGTGCAAATTTGTCTCTGAGGCTATTCATACAGACCTTGAACAAGTGCCTTAACCTCACCATGACTCGGTCTGGAAGATAACCAGGTCAGACTTGATCATCTCCAAGGCTCCTTCCATTTCTAACATCTATCATTATATAATGATTCCTTCTGACTCATTCTTTGGCTTCACTTTGAACAAACCTAACTCATTGACTTGTCTCCAAAAACTTGTCTCCTCATTTCCCTAATCACTTAAAAAGCTTTCCCAAATCCACGCAATAGGTCTAGACAAGATGGAAATCAGGCTGAATAAATAGGGTTTGCTTGATAATTTTACTTGACTCTAAGATAAAATTAAAAACTAATTTTTTTCTAGCTTAAATGGGAAGTTTTAAGGACTCTTGTTAAAATTCTGGTGATAAAAAAAACCCACCTATATAATATCTAAGTTGTTTTATGCTTCCATACTTTAAGAATCTGTGATTCTCTTTATTTGGGTTCTCCTTTCATCAATGGAGATAATCCCTCTACAAATCAGTAGGTGGTCTTTGAGAGTTGCTGCTGTTAAATCTTTGTCAAATCCAGCCGACTTCTGCTGGGTAGGTAAATTAATCTAATGTGTAAGATTATCACAGATTATCACACAATTCTATTGTTTTGTTACTTGTGACATTCACATATTCGGTTTAACCAATGGGGGATTCCCACCTAGGCATTTTCCAGCCCCTTTCACATCAATACTACCACCATCACCATCATTTGACCAGGGCTAGCACCAGGCAGCCACACAGATGACTGCTTAGAATTACTTCAAAAAGCCTGTTCCATTAGGTGGAAGGTGACCTGTGTAAACAAATGGTAAAACAAATTTGGAAGAGTAAATTGATCATTGTCAGAAGCACAGTGAGGCTGATCAGCCACTAATCACTGAACCGTGTGATGTTTTTTCTTGAATCTTAACTAATCCAAAGTTAAAAGTATCTCCAGGAATTGTTGTTGTTCAGTAGTTTCAATCACAACACACTCTTGGCGACCCCATTTGAAGTTTTCTTGGCAAAGATACTAGAGCGGTTTGCCATTTCCTTCTCCAGTTCATTTTACAGATAAGGAAACTGAGGCAAACAGGTTTAAGTGACTTGCCTGGGGTCATATAGCTAATAAGTGTTTGAAGTCAAATTTGAACTTGGGTCTTCCTGACTCTAAGCCCAGCACTCTATCCACTGTGCCACCTAGCTACCCAGGAATAGGCACACAGAGCACAGGATCATAGATTTAGAACTGAAAAGGGCCTTAGAGGCCATTGAGTCCAATACCCTCATTTTACAGATAAGGGAAATGAGGAACAGAAAGAGTAAGTCACTTACCCAGGGTCACAGAGCAAGTAAATATCTGAGGTAGGATTGAACCCAAGTCTTTCTGATTCTATGGCCAGTATCTCAAATGAGATGTTTGTAAAGTGCTTAGTACAATGTACTTAGTTGTACCTAGTACAACCTCAAGAGGGACCTCTCTAAATTTAGCTAAGCTGGCCCTTTGACAGAAGGCATCTAGTTCACTGCCAGAACTCTCCTTGAAGCATTTCCAGTCCAGTTGATGGACCAGAGCTTATAAATGCCACTGGCATTGCCTTCAAGAATCTGGGGTCAATTTCTTTTCGTGGGGCCAAAAGAGGACTTTGTACTTTGGTATGTAGTAGGCACTTAATAAATGCTTATTCTCTACCTTCTTTAATCAGTTGGTCAGTTGACAAGCAATTATTAAAAGCTTACTGTGCTCCAGGCACTGTGCTAAGTGCTAAGGAAATAAAGGCGAAAACATGGCCCCTGTCCTCAAAGACAAGGCAGCTAGATGGCACCATCGTGCATAGAGCACTGGGCTGGGAATCAACAGGACTTACCTCCATGAGTTCAAATCCAGCATCAGACACTTACTAGCTGTGTGACCCTGGGCAAGTCATGAAACCCTGTTTGCCTTACTTTCCTGATCTATAAAATGAGCTACAGACAGAAATGGCAAACCACTGAAGTATCTTTGCCAAGAAAGTCCCAACAAAGAGTTGGACACCACTGAACAGCAACAACAAAAGCCATCGAAAAGTTCCCCTAACATGGGAGACAATGTGCAAAAAAATGGATTTGTGAGGGCAGTCATTAGCAGCAGCTCTCCACTCCACCACTATGCGTCTCAAGTAGCTGGGGTTCAGGACAACTGTTTTGGAATTCTACAGCCAAGGACCAACTAAGAGGAAGACCACCAGCCCAGACTCCAGAGCACCCCCACCTTACAAAGCAAATAAGATATATCTATGGATCAACAATCAACATGTACTCATTAAACACTTGCTCTGAGTGGGGCACTGTGGTAGGTGCTTGGGATTTTCCCCTGGAGATCCAAAGACAAAAATAAAGTCAACACTGCCCTCAAGGAGCATACATTCTATCCCATGTTTTCAATACCATATAACTACACACTTGTTTGATGACAGCTCTCTTTACCAAGAGTTTCAGTATCACAAAGGCTGTATGATTCTTTTCTTGTAATCTTCTTTGTTTTGGCAACTTACAACACCCCATGGACCTTGTTTTGATGTGAGCCTATTTCCAGCTACATCTTTTCAGATCCCTAATAAGACTCTGGGGATTGGAAGGTGAGTTTTCTCATTTCTTTCTATATCAGCAACTGGCACCAGAGTTAACAAACTATGACACCCAACCTCAAGAGGAACCTCTCTAAATTTCGCTAAGCTGGTCCTTTGACAGCAGGCATCTAGTCCACTGCCAGATCTCTCCTTGAATCCTTTCCAGCCCAACTGATGGGCCAGAGCACATACACACCACTGGCATTGCCTTCAAGGATCTGGGGTCAATTTCTTTTTATGGAGTCAACAGAGGACTTTTAGGGATAGCCTGAAATACCTTAGGCAGCTAGGTGATACAGTATATAGAATGTCAGGGCCTGGAGTTAGAAAGACTTCAGTTCAAATCTGACCTCAGACACTTGCTAACTGTATGACCCTGGGCAAGTCACTTAGCCCTGTTTGCCTCATTTTCCTCATCCATAAAATGAGCTGGAGAAGGAAACAGCAAATCACTACAAACCCCAAATGGGGCCATGTGGCAGGACCCAAAAGTGAAACAATTAGGGAAGGAACTTGTCCTGCTGTGATCATCTTCCTTTTTTATGCTTCGGGGGTCACAAAGAGTCACACACGACCAAAACTACTGAACCACAAAAGTTATATGCTATTGGGATACTATGTGATTAGAAACATTTTCAATATAGAAGTGAAAATCTTATGTAAATTTTGTTTTGATGTAGATCGAGGGCTGAAAAGGCACCTTTAGAATCATGTAATACAACTCTTTCATTTTCCAGATAAGAAGACAGAGGCCCAGAAAATCCTAGTTTGTTCCTAATGACACAGGAAGCAAGTACCAGAAGCCAGATTCTAATGCAGGTCCTTTGACACCAGATCTGTTGCCTTCTATTTATAAAATCCTTTTGGTTTTTAAAGCCCTTCATAAACTAGTCCCTCCCTATCTTACCAGTGTTTTGTTCCCCATCTTGTGTTCTTCAATTCAGTGACACTGGCCTCCTTGCCCTTGCTCACACTAGACACTCCATATCCCAGCTTGGGGTATTTTTTTCTGGCTGTTCCCCATGCCTGCCATGCTCTCCCTCCTTATCTCTGCCTCCCAACTTCCCTGGCTTCTTTCAGGTCTGAGCTAAAATCCTGCCTTCTGCAAGAAGCCGTTCCTGCACCGCCTTCATAATAGTGCCTTCCCTCTATTGATTATCTCCAGTTAATTCTGTACAGATGTCATTTGTACATAGTTGCTTTTATATTGTCTCTCCTGGGTGAGCTCCTCAAGAGAAGAAACTTCTACCTTTCCTTGTATCTTCAGTGCTTAGCATAGGGCCTGACATATAGTATGTGCTTAATAATAAGTATTTATTGACTGATTGACTTTTCTATTGCTCCTGCTAAAATAAATAAAAGCTCATTAGGAGAGTGGCCTCTTAAGGGGTAAAGACCAACTGGATTTTTAACCTCTGATTTTACAATCAGTGGTTAAAATAGGGAGGCATAAGCTCTAACCTAAACTAGAGTAAGATCTGGAAAGGACAGGCCTGGTGACCAGGAAGTTGAATTTGGTTCAAAAAAGGCCTTGAGCCTAAAGACTCTAGCTCTTTAGTTAGAAATTTTTGTGATCTATGTTCTAAAGAGCTTAGTGTCTGGGGCAGGTTTCTTCTAGGCAAATACTTCTATGCCACTCCTTGAAGCAGAAGAAAAAAAAGTAATAAGTATTCTTTTTCCCCGAAAATGTTCTACTGTGTCAGGGCTTAGGGTCAGTGCCCTGAAAGAGCTGTGGAAAGCCTCAAAGAAGCAAACTGAAAGAGCATGGCAGAAACCACTCTTCTCATGAGAAAGAGATAATACTATAGCCTAGGGCTCTAGCTGAAGCCAGAAGTGAAAACAATGAAATTGTATTTATTAAAATTGCATCTGCCAGACACTCTGTGTCCAGCAAAGACGCCACGTCCAGCAAAGCAATCCCTGGCAGAGATCTGTCAGTCTAACAGAGAGGCTGAAGGCATTAGTTGTCCCTCCATGTAATATTTAGGACACACATGTCATCAACACATATGCCTTGCCATATGTGTGCTATTCCATATGATTTCCCTATCTGTGTGCCTTATCAAGAACGTTCCTGGCATATTTCCATTTGATAGTGAATGGGTATATGGAGGAGCAGACCACGTGTTGACAGGGGAAAGGTGTTATTTCTACTGTTCTTAGATTGTATCAAATGCCTTTGCTTTGAAGTAATTATGTTATCTGACTGACAGATTAAAGGCAAACATATTGGTGGGGGCTCATGAGCTATGGTTTTGAAGAGACATAGTGCCACACAATTCCCTAAAGCTGAGGTAATCTTATTTGGGGGGATTCACTCTTTGAGCTAGAGAATACTTCCCAAATGCTATTCACATAGAGCTCAATATAAACCAACACACACCAGTTCCGTAAACTTTTATGTTTGTGCCACATGACCATGATCTAGACACTACTGCCAACATGCTGGCAGCATACTCTGATGTCATACTCAAGTTTTGGGGCAAATCAATCCTTTGAAAGCTGAATATGTGAAGCTAAAATTTAAAAAGTTAAACATCGCAAACCTAGGTACAAGTAAAAAGTACTTGGAGGGGGGAGAAAATTAAGATATCCAACTCGCCCACCTTTTAAATTACTAAGTATTTTATCAATACTTAAAGAACCTGTGATGTCAATATGGATATTTCCCCTATTGAGATACATGGGTAGATACACACACACATACACACAAGATAGCCTTTCTACAACTTAATAGTCTTTAAAAGTTATATAGATCTAGAGATAGAGACAACCAATACCTACGATTTCATTGCAATAAGAGATTTCCAGGGGAGGAAGCTTCCTTCACTGAGTCAGGTCAGCATCTTCTCTGAAACCCTGAGAGTTGTCTAGGGCACTCAGAGGTTAAATGACTCGCTCAGCTAGTATATGACAAGAACATGACTTGAACTCAGGTCTTCTTGGCTCCAAGGACAACTTTCTTTTAATTATGTCATGCTATCTCTTGTGAGAGGTGGTGTAGTCAAAAATTTGTCAGCCTATTGGCAAGCTGATAACAACTGCAAGCTCCATTGTGTTGGTCCCCAGAAAACAAACATATAATCCATCAAGAGGCTGTACATGAGGCTTTGGCAACTTGAGAGGATCTTTCAGGGCTTGTGTTTACCTACCAAAGCCTTAGCAAACCCAAAATCACTTCCATGCCACAATGAGGCATCAGAGTCGAATGTCAGTGGAAAGCTAAGGTCCATTAAAGCTCAAATATATTATTAAAGTACAGTGATTATAGAATATAATAATAGAGTATTTGAGATAATCTGTAACCCAGAGTCACCTTCACGCCACAATGAAAGATCAGAATAGGGTTTTAGTGAAGGAATTTATTCAACATTTTTATTACATTATAAGGACAAATATCCTAATTTTCAAAAAAGGAAGGAGGACAGAGATAACAAATTATAGGACAGAGAGCTGTACTATGATTCATCTCAATAGCCTAGAACAGATCATTAAAGATATGGTTGATAAAAAGTGGAAAAGGGAGTAGTGATATCAAAGAGCCAGCCTGGCTTCATCAAAAACAGATCATCTAAGACAAACCTCACTTCCTCCTTTTTTTTACAAGATTACTAAACTAGTAGATAAAGGGAATGCTACAGATAGAATATACTTAGACTTTATCATTGGACCAAGTCTTATCAAATGAAATTCAATAAGGATAAATGTGAAGTCTTGCACTTGGGTACAAAAAATCAACTGCACAAGTATCAGAAGGAGAAGTGGTTAGACAAGAGTTGTTCTAAAAAGGATCTGGAGGTCTAGTGGACTACAAGTTCAATATGCATACGCAGGCAAAAAAGGAAATGTAATCCTGAGCTGTACTAAAAGGGGGTAACTTGCAGAAGGGCAACCAGGTGGCACAGCAAATAGAGTACTAGACTGGGAGTTAAAAAGATTCATCTTTCTGAGTTCCAATCTGACCTCAGACACTTGACCTTGGTTGACTTTTCTATAAAATGAGCTGAAGAAGGAAAATTGCAAACCACTCCAGTACCTTTGCCAAGAATACCAAAAACGGGATCATGAAAAAATTGGACATGATTGAAAAATGACTAAATAACAATAATCTGCAGAAATCGTTCCATTGTATTCTGTACTCATCAGATCAAGCCTAGAGTACTATGTTCAGGTCTGGATACCACACTTTAAGAAGGATAATGATAAGCTGGAGAGTGTCCAGAGGAAGGCACCCAAGATGGTGGATGGCCTTGAGTCCATGTCATATCAGGTTCAATTGAAGGAAATAGTCATGTTTATCCTAAGGACAGAAGATTCAGCAGGGCTATGACAGATGCATACAGGCTTGTGAGAAGATTACATGGCACTTAGATATTCCATTTGACCTCGGAGGTCAGAACAAGGAGTAATGGAGTCAAAGTTGCAAATAAGTCAATGTAGAATTGCTCTCAGGAAAATCTTTTTAACAGTTAAAGTTGTCCATGAGTAGATATGAGTAGTTCACCTCAAGATGGGGTGAGGAAGTCTTCAAGAAAAGGCTAGATAACCACTTGTCACCATGTTATGGTGGGGAATCCTTTTGTATATGATTTGGACTAGACAACCATTTGGTTCCCTTACAACTGTTAAATTCTATGTCTCCATAATACAATATATAAAATTGTGGTAACAAAATATATGTTAGCTAAATGAGAAAGATATCAGATAGTAGAGAGTGAGTATGAGGAACAGATATCCAGTGGAAACGAGAGAAGGAGAGAACTGAGGGAAGGAAAAAGCCCATGTCTTTTGACCAAGAGACCTTGGTCCTTATAACCAGACCTTATGCCTTGTCTCTGATGCCTTGGTTTTGCCCTTTATTTATAAGTCACATGATGATTTGTAAGTATTATGCCTTTTTGGACACCTCAAAATCTCTATCATCTAGGTCCCACATCCACCAGAGCCTTGGTATAAACATCTCTTGGCCAATAACAGCCATTGTTTTCTACCTTCCCCCCTACAACCCTACTAGCTCCCTGAAATGTCTAACTTCCCTTCTTACTCATCATTCATCCTTCTCCATACCTCTCAATTTCCTTTTATAGTTCCTAGATATCATCTGGTAACTCTTCTTCTAAATCACTGGTCTACCAAAATCAACTGATAAAACAAGAAGCAAATACAGTACTAGGAAAAATCAGCATTTATATATATATATATATATATATATATATACTTACTATATATTATATGTATCAACATGTATATATATACTTACTATATATATTATATATATATATATATATATATACTTACTATATGCAAGGCTCTGTGCTAAGCACATTAAATAATTATTTAGTTTGTTCCTTACTACAGCCCTGGGAGATGGGTGCTATCGTTATCCTTATTTTACAGATGAGGAAACTAAGAAAAACAGAGGTTAAGTGACTTGCCCAAGGTCACACAGCTAGTATGCATCTGTGGCTGGATTTGAATTCAGGTCTTCCTGATTCCACATACATGTACACATATGCATATATATGTATGTATATCTATGTGTATAGATCTAGATACTTATCAAAATTTATATAGACATACACATATACATATACTACATTTATGCCTTAATAAATGCAAGTACTTGAGGAATGGTGTCTTCTGGTTGAGTTTTCTCAGCACTGAAAATTAGTTCATTTGAAGCTGTCCAAGGTGCTGATATGTTAGGACTTAGGGATTCTATGAAAGCCATTTGTGTTTACGACAATCTTCTAATTCCCACCTCCCAGACCCAGTAGATGGATTTAGCATAGACACATAACAGCAGTTATAACAAGGGAGTATGGACTTTCCTAGTTAGCATATTTACCTCACTTTTAGCTTCCTGGAATAGTCCCATAAAAACACTACAGGATACTGATGTGGAAGGCAAGTTTTCAAAGGAATCTCAAATCTGGGAAAGAGCAGGGCATAATTGCAGTCCATTTTGACTAAAATGCATAACAGGTCTAAGTACTAAAGCTGGACAGTTAGGTAGGTTTATTTCAAACTATGGGGTTTCTTGAGACCATTCAAGAGCTTATTCAGACAATGAAAGGTAGGACATATTCAGGAGGCGCTGAAGTTTGGATTAATTTTCCTTTTGTTCAAAGTAGTGTGTTAGGAAGATTATTCCAGTAGCAATGAGGAGAATGTATCAGGGAGAAGATAGCCTGAAGGCAGGAAGACCAATTAGGAGGCTGTTACAATGGCCTAAGTGAGAAGAGCTAAGATTGAGGCAGAATGGTCTCAGTGGGAGTGGAAAATAGAGGCCAGATATGATGAACATGGCTGAAGTGGAAACAAAGGATTTGGTGACTGATTTAACATGCAGTGTGAGGGAGAGGGAAGATTCAAAGATGTCCAAAGCTGAACTCTTCATCTTCCCACTTTTAAACTTGTCCTTTCTCCTGCCTTCTCTTTTTCTGGTGATGCCTCTGTCCTCTGGGGCTTCCAGACACATAGTCTTTGGATCATCTTCAATCAAAATGTTCCTTGAGCAGTGTGAGCTTCTTTCCCTTGCTCTTATCACACTGTTTATGTGTGCATGCTCTATTTTTTTTTTAGTAAATTGTATACTTCTAGAGGAAAGTTACTCTGTTGGGGTTTTTTTCTCTTTTCATTCCCAATATTTATCTTTGTATCTTCCTCGCTGCATATTATGGTCTTCTACACATAAAATGTACTTAATGCATGTTTGTTAAATGAACACCCCAATAACCAGTCAAATAGGCAAGGCTTGGACTTCTTCACTTAATAGCAGAGTCATAACTAGTGCAGGGAAATAAGACTTTGTCCCAGGACACTGATATCCAGGAGCTTCTGCTTCCTAACTAGGGTAATCACAGGCCCAACATTTTGTTTCAGTCCTTTCTCAGTCTACAATAGTAAGAGTTAGAATTTATATAACTTTTTAAGATTTGTAAAGCACTTTACAAATATTATCTCATTTGATTCTCACAATAACCCTGGGAATTTGATGCTATGGTTATCCCTATTTTATAAATGAGAAAATTGAGACTGGAAGAAGTTAAGTGACTCACAGTATGAGGCTAGATCTGAACTCAGTTCTTCCTGATTCCAGGTCTAGCACTCCCTGACTGCCTCTGCAGTGAGCACAACTACCTCTGGTCACCATTTCCAGGATTGCATCTCATTGGTGCTCTTCTCCCAATATCCATCTTCTTCCCCAGACTCTGCAGGGCTAAAGGCTGGAATGTGTTGAGGAGAGAGGTCACCCCCTCTACCAAGTGAGTCTGTGGTTTAACCATCCTCTAAGCTAAGGCTACCAACCATCCCTACCCTCTGAAAAACAACTCAATATTCCCTAGGAACAAGAATTCCTAGGCACAATTCTGATAAAGTAAACCTATAGCAACCAACCTGTAAGTTATGCACTCCATCCTTTGGTGCAAATTTCTTCACTTTTCTATCTCCTGATCATTTCATTTAATTAGACATTTAGTGTAATTGTTATGGGCAAAGCTTTGGGTTAGGCAATAGAGGTTCAAAGAAAACAACCAAAGAGTCTTTTCCATTAAAGAATCCGAGAGGCAGAAAATTCAAGATAATGACCAAAATTTATGAAGCCGATCATTTAATTTCCCCTCCTCTGAACTGGGTCACTCAACAAGGCAATGTGCAAATGCTGAAGTAATTGCTGATCACATAGAATCCTATAAGAACTCAATATTTTTATTATGTTATGTTGTGGAAATGCTCATTTTATTCCATAAATTTAAAAAATAAATATAATATTTTTTTTAAGAATTTAATGTGGAAACCCACAAAAGCTATGGACTCATTGTGCTATGAAATATGGAGGATCACCATTTTGTTGTCGTTCAGTGGTTTCAGTCATGCCTGACTCTTTGTTACCCCATTTGGGTTTTCTTGGTAAAAATACTGGGGTGGTTTGCCATTTCCTTCTCTAGCTCATTTTACAGAGAAGAAAACTAAGGCAGACAGGGATTAAGTGACTTGCCCAGGGTCATACAGTTAGGAAGTATCTGAGGCCAGATTTGAACTCAAGAAGATGAGTCTTTCTGACTCCGGGTTCAGGGCTCTATTATGCCACCTATCTCCCCTTGAACCACATTTCTGGTCAACACAGTGGGGTGTAAAGAGTCTATGGGAAGTCAAGAGAAATAGTTTTGAATCCTGGCTCTGACACTTACTACCTGTGACTCTGAATCAGTCATTTCTCCTCTCTGGACTCATGTCCTTCATCTGTAAAATGAAGGGGTTGAATTGGAGGCCAACTAAGGACCTCTCATGGTTCTGACACTTTCTTATTTTAATTCTCCAAGAGTTTACTTTGATTTGGTAAATCAGATAGTCAAATGAGAATTCTGCTTGCTGGTGTAATGACAGAATTAATCTGAGAAAATACCAGAAGTCATTCTCTGCTTTAAGATTTATAGTCAGTAGCTTCTAAAAATGAAGCCTACATCTGTGACTGCCTCCTGAAGCATATGTACAAAGGTTCTGTCAAGCAACAGGAATTCATCCTCTGCAGAATCAAATTGAGTCTTCCTGACTAGTCATTTAAATCGTGATCTGGTAATAGCTGACATTTACACAGCACTTTCAAGCATGCAAATCCCTTTGCATACATTATCCCATTTGAGCTTCACAACTACCCTGTGAGATATGCATTACCCGGATTATCCCCATTTTACAGCTTTAGAAACTGAGGTTCAGAGAAGTTAAGAGATTTGCCCAGGGTTCCTCAGCCAGTAAATTTCTGAAGTGGGATTTGAACTTGGGTCTTCCTTGCATGACGCTGACCATCTATTTGGATTTTGTTTCATCTATCCTGCCCTAAGCTCAAATTCGACCTTGAAGCTGGATCCTGTTATTTCCTGTTGTCACCCAGTGACAATTATTTCCAGTGAGTTCTTTAATGTACTACACCACAAGCAGTACACCAGGGGAGACCCAGCCGAACCCAGCAAGAGCTTCTGACTGAAAGAAACCATGAGAGAGAAGGATCCCGGAGCACTAGCTCCAGTCCAAAGGACCTGGTCACCATGGGGACAAAACGTCCCAGTTCTTGTGCACTTTGCTCTGCTCTCCTGCCAATGAGTTGCTCCAACTCACCCCCTTGGCTAAAACCAAATACTTCAGCAATGACAGCTTTCCACCCCCCTCACTCCTGTGTTTCCAAGTGGCTTCTGTAGCTGGAATCCTCCAGGACTTCAAAGAGTCATTATTTTATTGGTGTGGGGAGTCCTTCTACCAACAGATGCCAAGAACAACCCTTAATAAATGATCTGGAGGAGTTTCTACAGTAAAAAAGGGGGGGGTCATTAATAAAATGTAAGCTACTTGAGGTCAGGGACTTTTGCACTCCTTTCCTTGTATCCCCAGTGTATGATACATGGTACATAGTAGGTCCTTAATAAAAACTTTTGATGTATTGAGAGGTACTGTGGCACAGTGAAAAGGTGGTGAATTTGGAGTTGGAGCGCCTAGATTGGAATCCCAGTTCTCCCACTTAGAACCTGTGTGACCCTTGACAAGTTGCCTGACTCTCTCTGTTTCTTCATCTGTAAAATGAAGAGGGTTGACCAGATGGCCTCTGGGGCCCCTTCCAGCTCTGAAGCTGTGATCCTATAATGGACAAATCCTCTGTATTTAGTGCATTTGTCTGTCTGCAAATATTAGTGAACAAGAAAAGTATGAATGACTGGAAAGGTAGTTACTAAGAACTTATTAGATGCTAAATACTATACAAATCACTGGGGATACAAATGTAAGTGACACATTCCCTGTGTCTTCAGGGAGCTTGTATTCTAATAGAACAAGGAAAGACATATAAGGGAGCAAGGGATGGGGAGAGATATGGAGAGGAAGAAGAGGGTGTGTGCACCCTCTTAGTATCATGGCTTAGAGATGGCCAGGAAGTAACATGGAGGACTGAGAACCAGACAAGATGAGATGAAAGCTCAGAGCCCAGGGTGCCAGGGGCAGGAGTATGAGTTCTGAAGGGGTGAACAAGGAGACTAAACAAGCAGTATAGAGTGAGGGCTTGTCCTCAAAATTTGTATATCATTAATGTGGCTCTCAAAAACCCAAGGTTACCTCCATAGTGTGTTAGAATTATTCCCATTAACTGAATGACCTTCTTCTCATTTTCTCCCTCTCTTGTTCTCTGTCTGTGCGTGTGTATGTGTGTGTGTCTTTCCCAGAGCCGAGGATACAAATTCAAACAAAAGAACAGTCCTTGCCCCCAGGGAGCTTACATTCTAATAGGAGATAACATGTATAAGGGAGCTATCCTATCTTGTGATTCAGAGAATGAAGGTATCCAGGAATAATTCATCTATGGGGGAAGGGGGCCACAGTGGCTGAGGGAGAAGCCAGCTAAAACAAGTCTGTCTTTATCATGACCATTTACTTAAGAATGTAACCTAAGTCCCAAAGCCCATGGGCACGAGATTCTTTCCTCATTGGTGGCAGTCAATGCCCTGTAGCCACATGGGGGGGGGGGGTAGGCAGAATGTCAGGAGAGAAGACAGGAGAGCTGCTGTCTCTTCACTTTCTCTGAGTCTCTTCATTCGCTTTGGGATCTTTTGGCCTCCAGCTCCAGGTTGTTGTGTTTCTCCTTCGTTTTCAAAGAGAACCATGGCATCAGGGCAAAGATGACATGAGTTGCAGTTGACTTGGATTTGAATGAGGGAGGGCTGTGCAAGCTCACCACCCCATATTTTCCTCCAGAGCCATCTGCATCCAGTGACCAAATATTTATCAGGACAACTGGAGATGGCCCAGGATGCAAATGAGAGACGCTGGCCCTTTAAGGCTAAGGTCTTTTCAGGTTCTCACTTTGACTGAGGTAACACCCATTCAGTGTATAGGTCTCTTTAAGAAGTGAGTCCAGGGATGGCCCCTTTAATTAAAAAAAAAAGAAATCAAATTGGGAGGGGAAGAGCCTCCCAGTTGCTGGCCAAAGGAGAAACAGTTATCATTTACGTTGAGTCTGAGCCAGGAGGGCCCAACAAATAGTCATTAAGTGGTCCTTGGGCCCAGACCTATTGTCCAATCTACAAACTCCCTAGTGAAATGGGTTTAAGGTTTGGTCTTTGACAAATCTAGCCAGTAAACTAGTTAACTAGGCAGCTTTCAGCCATCACAATTTACCTTCCTTTGGAGGGGAGATGGAGACAGAGAGAGGGAAAGTTGGATGATACCAACCCCACTTCAGATTACTAAAAGGGAAAAAAAATATTCTGGCAAGAATCTGACATGAGAGGAGCCAGCAGTCTCCATCATGTTCCTGTCCCCAGCTTCCTCTACTCGAGGCTTCAAGAACTTTCCCCTTGGATGAGATTTTGAACTCACTCTTGGTTGAGCTGAATCACTTTGCTCTCTATAGGAGATCTCCTTTACTCTGATATATATTTCCCTATTGATACTTTCTCTGGTTTATGTTTTGCTATCAACTTGGACAAGTGGATTAACCACTGCTTACTGTATGTTTTCACCATAGAACAGGTATTTGGTGGGAAGGAAGTCAAGTCTTTAATAGAAAACTTGAATCCTCCTTTCTCCACTAATAAGCAGCAACCAGAAGTTTAGCTTAAACTTGAAAACTACATCCCTGAGAGTCAGACTAGTACTATTTAAGGGAGCAGATATATGTAATTCTAGTCTGGTAATCCCTCTCTCTGAGAATAGAGCAGTGTCCTCCTGCTTCCCCTTCTAGCAGGGAAAAAAAGACTTCTCTGGAGAAGGGCAGGAGAAGAGGTTAGAGATGTCTATTCTGCCTCCAGGTCATGCAATGACACTCTCATGCTACATATGGAGAACAGCCTTGCTACATAAGATAGGGGAGAAGGGGTTAGGTGAGGAGAGAGTTCTCCCTGAGGTTGATCTAAGATGAATATTTTCAAACCTGAGATCCACAAACTTGTGTTTTTGAAAAATACTTTGACAATTATTTCAATATAATTCATTTCCTTTATAATGCTATGTATTTTATTTTATGCATTTAAAAACATGACTCTGAGAAGGTAATCTATTACCAGACTGCCCCCAAAAGGTCCATGACACAAACAAGATTAAGAACTCCTTTTCTAGCCTCGGGACAGCCATAATCCCTTGAGTTATTGAAAATAAGTCATAAAATCATAGATTTGGAGCTGAAAGGGGAGTTCAACCCCTTCATTTTACAGGTGAGGAAACAGAGTCCTGCGGCTTCAATGATTTGTCCAGGATGATAGAATCACACATTGAGAACTGGAAAGGACCTCAGAGGTGTGTAATCCAACCCTTTCAGATAAGAAAGCTGAGCCTCAGAGACTATAAGGATTTGCCCAAGCTCACACAAGTAGTAAAAAAAGCTGGCAGAATCTGAACCTGGTTCTTCCGGTGCCCTTCCTGCTGTATCATGATGTTCCTCAGCTCACTGACACCTACCACAAAAGCACCTCCCTCAACTCGGTGTGCCAGGGCTCTCTAAAATAGCCTTGAGCATAATGCCCCACTGCTAGCTTGTGCCTTGGGACCTTGTACCTACTTCTCATTCTCCAAGAATAAATCATTGGGCCCGTTTCGCAAGGATCGGTTGAAGAAACTCAGGGTCAGCCAGAAGCTTGCTTCATGGCTTTCCCTCCTTCTCTCCAGCCAGATTTCGTCTGTCTGGGCAGATTCTGAGTCAGCTTGTCACTGCTGATCTCAAGCTCTCACGCTAATTCTTTATGATTAAGCTCTAACTTTCTCTCAGGAATTTCCCTTGACTTGAGAAGATTGAAAATGTCTTCCCGATAATGCTGACAGAATGGGCTCATGGAAGTCTCTGCCTTCCCTCTTTTCCCAGCACCACTTGTGTCTTTGTAAAGAGGTGACATGGAATGGTAGACTTGGGGTCAAGAAACCTGAGTTCCAATTCTGACTCCTGTACTTAGTAGTTATGCAAGCGCGGGTTATAAAAATCGAAGTTGTTCTATTAATGGGTAGTCATCTCACAGATTTAAAGTTAGAGTATGAAAGACAGGAAATGAATGGGATCCAGGGCAGAGGACTGGTTAGCAAAGGCAAGGGTAGAGGAACAGGCAAACTGGGGGAGAACTAAAAGAAAGAAGTGTCATGGAAGCCAAAGGAGGGGAGAAGAGTCAGAAGAGAGGGTAGCCACCAGTGACCAAAGCTTCAGAGGGGTTAGGGCAGGTGAATACTGAGAAAAGATCATCAAAATTAGCAGACTACAGGTCACTGGTGGGAGTTAATTCATTTTAAAATGTAAAGAGTTTCTAAGCAAGTTTAATTGTATTCATGTTTAATGTGACATTTCTAATAAAAGTTCCTTTTTCAATGAAAGATCATTGGTGGTGGTATAAGTAATATAAGAGTAATATAAGCAGAAAGAACACCAAGTTAGCTATGTATGGGTCAGAAGACCACTCACCCAAAATGACTCAGAGACTTCACAAGGTAGAAGCAAAAACTTTATCACCATCTTTCTCGAGAGAGGGCGTCCCCAAATCCAACAAGAAAGTCAGAAGGGAGGAGAGCACTACAGAAGGCAAAAGCAAGATTATAAAGCCCTAACATGGGAATTCCACACCTTCTCCACTGTCCCACCTTACCATTGGTTGGTAAGGCAAGCTCACAGTCTTCTTGTTAATGCCCACTAGGTGATGCAAAGCCCTATCCATTCATTATCCTAATTATTACTAATGGGGCTCTCATTTTGTTAGAGAACATACATAATACATGAGATCCACTAAGCAGGTGCAGTAACAACCCCACAATACTGAACCCCCTTCAGTCCAACCCACAAGTGTCCTTATCTGGGCCTGAGTGTCCCAAGGCTGTTGTCTGCTTTCTGATTGGTCAAATCCACCTGCTGCTGCCAGCTCCTTTTATTCTACATATTTCATTTTTAGTATTATCTAGGAGCTCTCTGGGAACTGGCAACCCAACTTCTTCCCAAGGCTACTGTCTGATACTTTTTATCAGTAGTCTTGCTTCAGCATAGAAACTTAACCCTTTGCTACCTCTCACCCTACCAATGCTTTCCCCAAACTAAAAACACCTCTAATTTGGTCTCAATAGTTAATCCACTCAATTGTATTAATACTCAATAGCTCTTACATTACCTTGAAATACACAATGACATATATATATATATATATATATATATATATATATATATATACACAAAGTATAAGGAAGTGATAAGAACGTATGTATGATGTTCAGAATGGGGAAACTTCACTGCAAGTTATCCCTCACAGCTAAAAGCTGTTTTAGCCTCAAATGATGAAACATTTTTCCCCAGCCTGTACTAGGGACAGGACTGCTGAATTTAGAGACAAGAAGAAATGGGACCAAATCCTGGTTCTGTTGTCACTTGGGTGAGAAGTCACCTAGCCTCCCTGGGGCTCAATTTCCTCATCTGTAAAATAAAGGAGGGTAGACTGGATCAGTGGTGTCAAAAGCAAATAGGAACAAGAGTTAATTAAATTGTACATAAGGATCCCTGCAGGCCGCATATTGACTTAGAAAACCACATATTAACATTATCTGTGTCCTATTGCATTTTGACTTCTTTAGCTAATTGTTTCCCAATTAAATTTTAAACTGGTTTGGGCTGCACTAGGGAGAGTTGTGGGTCACTGGATGTTCAGCACCTCTGGTCTAGATGACTTTGAAGCTCCCTTTCTAATCTGGACTTGTGTTTTACTTGGTAAAGAGGTAGGAGACTACATATGCACAATGCTACATGTTTTGTTAGTTATGTATCATTTGGTTTTGTTTAACTTTTTTTTACAAAAGAGGGAGGAAAAATACAGATTGAAGCATACTTTTTCTACTTTATTTTTCTTGAGGTTTTTTTTGTCTATGTTTTCTTTCACAACATGACTATTATGGATATGTTTTGCATAACTACACATGTATAACCTATATCAAATTGCTTGCTTTCTCAATGAGGGGGGGTGGGAAGGGAGAGAATTTGAAATTCAAATTTTCAAAACAAATGTTAAAAATTATTTTTCATGTAACTGGGGGGAAATGAAATGCCAAATAAATTTTTTTAAACCCAAAAAAAAGAGGGAAAGGAGAAGTTGCTACATCCAGAAGTGACTATGGTATAAATACAAAAGGCATCATTAAATCTTGTTTTGAAAGCATCAGTGACCTTTTGAAAGAATAATTTCTGTAGTGTTATGGACTCACTAGCCAGATTGGGAGGGGCTAATGAGTGACTAGCTCAGGGTGAATTGACAGTTAAAAGTACATGATTATTTCCAAAAGTTTAGTAGTAAAAAGGACACTCAGTTTCTATGTGACTATATTGATGTCTTATTTTTTAAAATTAATTATTAAAATTTAAATACAAAATTAAAAAAGGAAAAAAGCATTGCCATATATTGATGTCTCCTAAATTGGAGCTCCCCAGACATAGCTGAGAGGGAAAGGAAGTAGAGGCTGGGTAGCCCATAAACTGTGCTCACTGTGCCACATGGGGATTAGGCACCAGATAAGATTGGGATCAGAAAGCTGCACTCAGGGGGCAGCTGGGTGGCACGGTGAGTAGAGCACCAGCCCTGGACCCGAGTTCAAATTTGGCTTCAGGCACTTAACACTTACCAGCCATGTGACCTCAGGCAAGTCACTTAACCCCAATGGCCCTGCCTTTCCCCCTCCAAAATAAAGGCAAAGAAAGCTGCACTCATTCTATGAGTCAATCAGCAAGTGTTTATTCTGTTCCAGCACTGTGCTTTGTGAGTGAAGGGACCTAGGACAGTAGTTTGAGTGGATTACAAGATGGAGGAAAGTTTGGAGTTCAGGAGAAACCAGAGCATTTTTATAGACAGAGACAACTTTTATATATATTATTTCATTGGATCCCCACAACAGACTTGAGAGGTCAGTTCTATGGTTATTCTTGTCCCCATTTTACAGATGAGCCAACTTTCTGTTTCCAGTGCCTACCATAGTCTTGCAGAGAGGTAGAGCTTATTAAATGTGAAATAAATCTCAAGTTATAGGAAAGGAAATTCAGCACCCTGAATTCCATAGAGCATGTTTCCAAGCCAGAGGGAAAATATGTGATGTCATTTAGATGATGGAAGGGAGCCCCTGACAAATCTGAGCAAAACTTCCCCTGCCCTCCAGTCCAACAACGGTGAGGTACGCGCCCCATCATGGCTCAGGCAGCTGGCATTTTATCACCTGATCAGTAGCTGTGGCACCCCCTAACCTTTCACTCACAACTGCCTGGGAGAAACCAGTTAAGAAGAACAGAACTCCTTTGAATTAAGTTGTGCCCTCTTCTAGATTGAATCCTATTCTGAGACAACGTTCACAGAAAAACCTCACAAACCCAGTTTAGATGGCACCAATGAAAATATCTTACAAACACAACTGGAATAAAGTCTTCTTCCAATGTCTCTGTTATTGTATGGGGACAATAGCAGCAGCAGGAACAAAGTTACTGTTTCTATAGCACTTTAAGCGTGTGCTTTGCAAATGTCTCATCCTAGTCTAACAAGGGCCCTGAAAGTGAGGTGCTTTTATTTCCCCTGCCTTTACATATGAGGAAACTGAGGCAGTCAAAGGTTGAGTGTCTTGTTCAGGGTCTCCTAACTAGTAAGGATCTGAAACCACATTAAACCCAATTAAAACTGAGGACTTCCTGAGCCCATGTTCACTGCTATAACCACTGCATTACTCAGCATGGTCTCTGAGGTCTATTCCAGAACTAGATCTGTAACCTATATAATTTCGGGGCGGGGGGGGGGGGCACTAACAATCACAGGAATCAAGAAGCATCTCTGAAGGAGGGAGCATTTGAGCTGGGCTCTGCAGGAAACTAGAGGCTCCAAGAGGCAGAGATAAGGAAAGGGAACATTTCAAGGCAGGGGGTGATATCAGACATTTCCCTGTGGGCCCCGTGAAAGAGGGTGTGAATGTTGTCCCAGAATCCATCTAATTTAATTACAAAATAGAGAACTCTTTTAATTTGCCACCTGCTGAGCCATAGGGGAGGTGCTGCTGCTGTTTGTCCTTCATTCTCAAAGAGGACCGTGACATCCGGGAGGTGATGTCATGACGTGCAAGTGAATTGGATTTAAGTGAGGAAGGGCTTTGCTAAGGCTCCAGCTTCACTTCCTCCTCTGGGGCCACCTGGGTCCAGTGGCAAGATATAGATCAGGAGGGGCAACTAGGTGGTACAGTGAATAGAGCACCTGCCCTGGAGTCAGGAGGACCTGACTTCAAATCTGGCCTCAGACACTTAACACAAAAACTAGCCATGTGACCTTGGGCAAATCACTTAACCCCAATTGCCCTACCTTCCCTCCTCAAAAAAAAAAAAAAAAGATATAGATCAGGACACATGGAAATGGCCCAGGCAGGATGTAGTAGGCGACCTTGGCTTTTTCAAGTTGAGGTCTTTAACAGGTCTCAGTTTGGCTGAGGCAGCGCTCATTCAGTGATTAAGTCTTAATAAAAAAAAATGAGACAAAGAATGACTTCTTAAAAAAAAAATATCTGGGAGGGGAAGACCCTCAGTGTTTCTGGCCAAAAGAGAAACAATTGTTATTTAGATTCACTCTGAGACAATCAGGGCCCAAATAGTGACCAGGTAGGACTCAGTCTGGGACCAGTGTTCTGGGGTTAAAGCTGGTCTTTAAGAGAAAAAAACAAAATAAAATAAAACAAAAAAAATTTTCAGAGATGAAAATTTACATTCCCTTTGGGCAGAGCACCTTCAGGTAAGGGAAAAAAGAAAAAAGAGATAGAGGAAGGCAGGAAGGAAGGCAGGAAGGAAGGAAGGCAGGCAGGCAGGAAGGAAGGAAGGAAGGAAGGAAGGAAGGAAGGAAGGAAGGAAGGAAGGAAGGAAGGAAGGAAGGAAGGAAGGAAGGAAGGGATGGAGGGAGGGAGGGAGAGAGGGAGGGAGAGAGGGAGGGAGGGAGGGAGGGAGGGAGGAAGGAGGGCATGTTGCCCAACTCCCAGTTGCTCAGGTCCCTAGTGGGCAGCTCCTTCTCTACTCATAGACCTTTCTCTTTGTCCTTTGTTCTCAAAGAGGACCATGACATCAGGGAGGTGATGCCAAGACATCCAAATGAGTTGACTTTAAGTGAAGGAGGACTGTGCAAAGTCACCAGCCTCACTTTCTCCTCCAGAGCCATCTGGGTCCAGTGGCCACATATGGATCAAGACAACTACACCTTGAGGTTCTGAAGGAAGAAAGATTCAGTGCAGGTCATTTGGCAGTGGTTGTGTTCAGGGCCTTGGAGAGAAGCACCTTGGTTCAGAAGAGTTCCCCTGACTCAAATTAGAGCATCACCAGATATAATCATAACAACTAAGCTTAGAGAAGAGTTGAGAAAATGCACTCTTCTCCCCTCTTTGCACAGGTGACTCCAGGTGTGGAACATTGCGTGTACTTTTAGAAACAGTTGCTATATTACTTGACTTGCTGAACTGGTTTTTCTCACTCTTCCTTTTTTATTCTTTGTTACAAGGAGTGGTTCCCTGGGTAAGGAAGGATATAATCAGAAACGGTGATATAAAGGCAAAGGATAGCAACAATTTTTTTTAAGAATAATGCCAGAATTATCCCCATCTTCATGATCTGCTTCAAGCCTAGGCAAGATTTTTCCACTCATGACTTGGGTGCTAATTACTGTTTTATATTCTGGGTTTAATTTTAAGTTGAAAAGATTCTGCTCCAAATGCTGCCTCCCATGAGAAATGATCAGAACCCTGGTGCTTTTGGAGTCATGAGAAGGAAAGGCTAGGTATTATCATGAAACAGCTACTAGGCTAGAAGAGAGGAGATTTGGGTTTGACTCTAATTCACTGTGTGAACAAGTAAGTCACCTTACCTTTGTGAGCCTTGGTGGATCTGTAAGTAAAATAAGACAGTTGCATTATACCATCTCTGGTCCTTTCCAATGATGAGTTCTTGCTGTTATTAACAGGATAGGTGACATACCCAGATAATTGTTAGCAAGTCCTTTATATTGTGTCGAGATCTGCCTCTCTATATCTGCTCTGCCCTTTGCTGCTCAGTCCTTGTTCTCCAAAGACATGAGTGCTCTGAGGTGCAGGCCATGACAGGGCTGGAATGTCCTAATCCCCTAGCCACAAGCTCCTACCTAGAAACCTAGGGAAATAACTTATGCCTGGGAAGTGGCTCAGTCTTCTAACCCAAGGCTGCTTCTGTCATGAATCCTTAGAAGTCACAGAGGGAAGGGACAGTCATTTCCAAAAGAGTAGCAAGAAATTCTCATTGGGAAGTTTGCAAACTTCATGAAACAGGTGGGGCATCTCCCTTCTCTGGAGGGAGTCCACCATTTCCTGCTGCCACTTCATTGCCAGGCTCCCTAGATAGAAAGACCTCAGACCACATGTCCAGCCTTTCATCTCCTGCTGGTACAGAGTGTTCCCTCCTCCCCCAAGGAGAGGCTGGACATCTTCCATCTGCCTCAAAGCAACCGTTTGTACCCACATAAGATAATTAGCATCTCCTTCTGCCACTCCCAAGTTGGGTATGGAGGTACAGAGCAGAATATCCCTTCCTTAGACTTCAGGCCTAAAGATAGACGAGGTAGCTGGTAGTGTAGTAGCTACAATAGACTCAGGAAAACCTGAATTAAAATTTGTCCTCAGAAACTTACTAAGTGACCCTGGGCAAGTCACTTAACCTCAATTTTCTCAACCTTAAAATGGGAACAATAATAATACCTACTTCTTGGGATTGTTATGAAGACCAAATGAGAGCATATTTATTTTTTTAAAATACTTAGAGTAGGGCCTGGAATGTAATAGAGGCCATACACTTAGTCCCCATTGTCCTGACTTAAGAAAGTGATGAAGAAAATGTTAGTATTGTAGATTAAACTTTATTCTGTTGTTGAAGATCCCAACATTTAGCTCCTGGCTCAAAGGCCAAAAGAGTTAGAAATCATCAAGTCATTTTGCAGATGAGAAAACTGACACAGAGAGTTTGAGCAATTTGCCCAAGATCACAGAGCTAGTAAGTGCCAGAGGCAGGATTTGAACACAAGCCTTCCAAGGTTCTCCACCAGTCAGTACCAAACCATCCATAGAGAACCATCGGTTACAGCAAATAAAGAAATTTTGAGTGCCATGGATAAGCTCACTTACCTTGGCAGTATACTTTCCAGGGATGTACACATTGGTGATGAAATTGATTCATGAATTGCCAGAGTCAGGTCAGTGTTTGGGAGGCTCCGAAGGAAGGTGTGGGAGAGAAGAGGTATTAGACAGAGCCATGGTGCCGACCACATTGTTGTATGCCTGTGAAACCTGGACAATCTACCAGCACCATGCCAGGAAACTGAATCGCTTCCATTTGGATTGCCTCAGGAAGATTCTGAAGATCACCTGGCAGGATAAGGTACCAGACATTGAGGACCTTCCTGGAGCTGAACTGCCAAGCATTCAGACTCTACTGCCGAGAGTGCAACTCCAAAGGACTGGCCACATTGCCTGAATTCTAACAATATGTTTGCCTAAAAGATTATTTTAGAGAACTCACACAAGGCAAGCACTCCCTTGGAGGTCAGAAGAAAGGACACAAGGACACTCTCATGGTCTCTCTGAAGAACTTTAGAGTTGATTTCATGACATGGGAGACACTGGCACAGGACCGCCAGCATGGCGTGCCCAAACCAAAGATGGAGCTGTGATCTATGAGTGAAGCAGAACTATAGCAATTCAAAAGAAACATGAGATGCTCAGATTTAGAGTTATCTCCCCTCTGGGTTCATATGGACTATTTGTGCCTGACCTGCCTTGGAGCCTCCTGAGCTCAGACTGGTCTGATCAGCCACAGCAGAACACACTGTACCTTGACCTCAACACTGTAATGTCATTTTGATCTTCTTCCAATACAAAGGACAACAAACGAGGCTGGAGCTGTCCCCAGGTAGCCAGAAGGCTCTTTTCCTGAGCTCATTATCTTAGAAACAAATCCCTCACCAGCTACCTATTCATGCAATCAGTCATTTATCACCAGAAAACTTGACATGTTAAACAGTGAGTTCCTCTTTCGAGTTTGCCAATCTCTGCATTCTTTCCTTATTCAAAGATTTATGTTTCTTGTTCAGAAGCCATTTGTGCAGAGCAAGTCGCTGGATTTGGTATAGTACCCCCATTTGTTTGGTCCTTATTGCTTTAGTAACACAATTTAAAAAAAAAAGGGGGGAGTGTGGGGTGTGCAGAAAGTCATTAATTCTCAAGCTGGAAGGGACCTGGGAGGCCATCTAATCTAATCCCTGCATTTAACACTATGATAACCAATGACATCTAGGTGGTGCAGGGGATAGAATGCCCAGCCTAGAGTCAGAAAGACTCATCTTTGTGAGTTCAAATCTAACCTCAGACACTTATTAGCTATGTGACCCTGGGAAAATCACTTTACCCTGTTTATCTCAGTTCCTCGTCTATCAAATGAACTGGAAAAAAATACTATTTATGTAGAAAAGATAAAAGCTCAAGGATAACAAGGGAATCAGTAAAAAAAAAAAAAATGCAAAAGGAGGTTTAGCCATACCTGATCTCAAAGTATATTATAAAGCAGTAATTATCAAAACAGTCTGGTACTGGCTAAGAAAAAGAGTAGTGGATCAGTATTATAAATTAGGTACAAATCAGATTATAGTAAATAGTAATCTACTATACGATAAAAATGATCCAAACGTTTGAAATAAAAACTCATCATTTGACAAAAACTTCTGGGAAAACTGGAGGACAGTATGACAGAAACTAGGTATAGAGCAACATCTCACACTGAATATCAAGATAAGGTCAAAATGGGTGCATGATTTACACATAAATGGTGATACCATAAGCAAACTAAGAGAGCACGGAATAGTTTATCTGTCAGATTTATAAGTAAGGGAAGAATTTAGGACCAAAGAAGATATAGAGAGCATTACAAAATGTAAAAGAGATAATTTTGAGTATATAAAATTAAAAAGGTTTTGGACAAATAAAGCCAATGCAACCAAAATTAAGGAAAATAAAAACTGAGGGGAGGGGAATTTTGCAACAAGCATCTCTGATAGGCTTCATTTCTCAAATATATAGAGAACTGAGTCAAATTTATAAAAATGCAAGTCATTCCCCAGTTGATAAATGGTCAAAGGATATGAAGAGGTAGTTTTCAGACAAAGAAATCAAAGCCATCTATGGACACATGAAAAAAATGCTCTAGGTCACTATTGATGAGAGAAATGCAAATTAAAACAACTCTAAGGTACCACTTCATATCTATCAGAGTAGCTAATATGCCAAAAAGGAAAACGTTGGATGTTGGAGGGAATGTGGGAAAACTGGGACACCCATGCACTGTTGGTGGACTTGTGAACTGATCCAACCATTCTGAAGAGCAATTTGAAACTATAGCCCCAAAGGGCTATAAAACTGTGCATGCCCTTTGATCCAGAGATACCACTGTTAGGTCTACATACAAAAGACATACCAAAAAAAAGGGAAAAGGACCTATTTGTACAAAAATAATTATCGCAGCTCTTTTTATAGTGGCTAAGAATTGGAAATCAAAGAGATACCCATCAGTTGGGGAATGACTAAACAAGCTGTGGTATATGATTGTAATGGAACATTATTGTGTGGTAAGAAATGACAAGGTTTCAGAGAAACCTTTTCAGAAAAAAACCTGGAAAGACTTCCTTTTCCGGAAGAGAAAACTGAGATCCAATGAGGTCAAGTGATTTGTTTAAGGTCATACAGGTAATGAATACAGAGGCAGGTTTTTTAACTAGGCTGACTGTCAAACCAGTGCTTTATAATTAAGGACTTTTTCTAAAAAGAGAGATAAATAAATCCCCAGGAAGATTAAAAAATAGAACTGCTGGAGGGACTCCAGATCAGCAGCAGCTGTGGCCGTTTCCAGATTTATCAACACATAGATGTGAAGGACAAATTGAGAGGTCAGTGCAGTCTGGACTTTGGGACCCAGTAAGTGGGAGTGCATGACCTTTGCCCCTGGGGCAAGAAGCTGCTGAGACTCAGACACAGCCAGCCAGTGCCACGTGGCAGCTTCAGCTCCTGTCCTGCAGAGTGTAGGGGGACCAAGCAACCAGTTTGAGGGGTAATCGCTCTTGCATTAACCTGCTTGGATCTGGATTGCAGTCTAGGGTGGAGGTCCTGGGGTGTGTGTCCAGCTTGCCAGAGCATGTGGAGACCTCAGAGAGGGCACCCGTCTAATACCTCTAGCAGCTGAGAAAACCCCAGCGTTTGGGACAAAAGCTACCCTGTCTGGTGGTAGAGTCCTACTGTGGCAAAAAGCTCAGGGTCAAGTGACTGAGGGGCAACATGACCAGGCAAAAGAAACAAAGCAGACAGAAGATTACAAAATTAGACTCATTATTTGGGGGACAAAAAAAAGCAAAGCATGGAGCAGGAGGAAGACAGTGAAGTCAGAATTCCTGCACCAAAAGCTTCAAAGGAAAATATGAACTGGTTATAGGCCATAGAGGACCTTAAGAAGCACATAAGAGAAGTGGAAGAAAAATTGGAAAGAGAAATGAGAATGATGCAAGAAAATTATGAAATGAGAGTCAACAACCTGACTGAAGAAAATAACACCTTAAAAATAGACTAACTCAAATGGCAAAAACGGCTCAAAAAGGCAATGAGGAGAAGAATGCCCTAAAAAAATGAATTCGCCAAATGGAAAAAGAATCTCAAAAGCTCAAGGAGGAGAATCACTGCTTCAGAATTAGATTGGAGCAAATGGAAGCTAATGACTTTATAAGAAATCAAGATTCTGTTAAACAGATCCAAAAAAAATGAAAGAATAGAAGGCAATGTGAAATATCTCATGGGAAAAACCACTGACCTGAAAAATAGATCCAGAAGAGATAATTTAAAAATTATTGGACTACCTGAAAGCCATGATCAAAGTAAGAACCTAGAAATCATCCTCCAGGAAGTTCTAAAAAAAAAACTGCCCTGATGTTTTAGAACCAGAGGGCAAAATAGAGGTTGAAAGAATGCACCCATCACCTCCTGAAAAAGATCCCGAAAAGAAAACTCCTAGGAATATTATAGCCAGGTTCCAGAATTCTCAGATTAAAGAGAGAATATTACAAGCAGCCAGGAAGAAATAATTTGAATATTGTGTAAACATAATCAAGATAACCCAGGATCTGGCAGCTTCTACACTGAGGGATCGAAAGGCTTGGAATATGATATTCCGGAGGTCAAAGGAGCTAGGATGAAAACCAAGAATCACCTACCCAGCAAAATTGAGTATCATGTTTCAGGGGAAAATATGGTCATTCAGTGGAATAGAGGACTTTCAAGCATTCTTGATGAAAAAACCAGAGTTGAATAAAAAATTTCACATTCAGATACAAGAAGCAAGAGAAGCATGAGAAGGTAAACAGGGAAAAGAAATCATAAGGAACTTAATCAAAGTTGAACTATTAACATTCCTACATGGAAAAACAATAATTGTAACTAATGAAATTTTGTCAGTATGAAAATAGTTGAAGGGAATAGAAATATATATATATATATGTTTATATATGAGGGCATATGGGCATATGAATACATATGTAAATGTGTATATATATATGTTTACAGGTATACATAGATAGAGGGCACAGGACCAATTTAATAGGAACGGATGATACTTAAAAGGTGAAATTAAGAGGGGAGAGAGGAATATAATGAGAGGAGATGGGGAGAGACAGAATGGGGTAAACTATCTCATAAAGAAGAGGCAAGGGAAAATGGTTACAATGGAGGGGAAGAATAGGAAGGCAAAAGGGAATGGGTCAACCTTATTCTCATTGAATTTGGCTTGGGGAGGGAATGAAATACACACTAAATACAGTATCTCACCCTACAGGAGAGTAGGGGGGAAGGGGATGAGAGGGGGGATGATGGAAGGGAGGGCAGACTGGGGGGGAAGGAAGTTGGAAGCACCCACTTTTGAAAAGGGACAGGATCAAAGTAAAGAATAGAACAAGTGGGAGGTGGGAGAGCAGGGAGGGAAATATAGTCAGTCTTTTACAATATATCTACTA
>NW_027185786.1:1589524-1626970 GCF_028583685.1 Petaurus breviceps papuanus
GGCACTGGGGCATAGAGATCCACCATGCCATCCTGGAAAAGTCAAAAAGGGTATGGGAGAAAATATTGGAGAGAGTAGATTGGAGGAGGGGATATCCTATGGGACTGCTATTTTGGGATGGTGGATAGGGGGAAAATGGGGAGAAAATTTGTAACTCAAAATCTGGCAGAAATGAATGATGTAAATCAGAAGTTAATAAAGCATTGAAAAATGAAAAAAAAAAGTGACACGGTCAGACCTGTACCATTGGAAGATGATTTTGTCAACTGAATGAAGGATAGATTGGATCATGAAGAGACTAGAAGCTAAGTTCAATCAGGACACCATTACAATGGTCAAGAAGACAGATGCTAAGGGTCTGAACTAAGACAGTGTTTGTATAAATGGAAAGAAGGGGAGAGATAAAAGAGATATGAATCAGGGCAGTTAGGTGGTGCAGTGAGTACCTGAGTTCAAATCTGGCTTAACACTTATAAGTTAACACTTAACACTTATAAGCCGTGTGACCTTGGGCAAGTCACTTAACCCCAATAGCCCCTCCAAAAAAGCAAAACAAAACAAAAAAGAGATGTGAATCAACAGGACTTAGCTGGCGATTAGTATTCTGTAGGTATTATCTTTTCCACTAGATTGTGAGCTCCTTGAGAGCCAAGACAATCTTACTCTTTTATTTACATATCCATCCCTTACCAGAGCGCTTTGTACATTGCAAAAGTTTAATAAATGCTTTATGTATCCATTCATTCATGAGGGATGAGGAAGAAGGAAACATTGAGGGCACTTTTAAGGTCATATTCACAGTTAAGTGGGAAGAGGATACTACCCTTAACAAAAATAGAAATTGGTCCAGCTCCTCTGCCTCCTCACACTCCCAAATTCATGCCTGGCACCAGCAAGAACTTGTCCCCATTCCAGGGCTGCCCAACCTCAGTGAGTCTCCCTTTATAGATTCACAGAGTGTGGGACCTGAAGGGGACCCAAGAGATCATTTAGTTCAGGGGCTTCTCACTTTGTTTGTGTCATGGACTCTCTTGGCAACCATCCAGTGAAGTCTATGGACCCCTTTTCAGAATAATGTTTTTCAAGGCACAAGATAAAACATAAAATTACAAATGAAAACAATTATCTTGAGTTAAAGATGTAATATTTTCCCCATTCAAGTTCACAGACCCTCCCGAAATATACTCACAGACCTCCCCATGGCATCCATGCCCCCTCCATGGTTCAGAACCCAAGCTGATCTAATCCAACCTTCCTCTGTTTTTCACACAGAGACACAAGAGGCTTGTTCCTGGTAATATTGGAAGCAGGTGTCTTTAATAACAGTCTTTCTTAGGCTCATGGGATCATATATTGAGAGCTAAAAGAGACCATCATGCCATCAACCCCCTCTTTTGATAGTGAGGAAACTGAGGCACAGAGAGGTTGTGTGGATTGCCAAAGATCACACAGCTAGTAAGTTCTTGAGGTGGGATTCAAACCCATGTCTTACTGACTCCAAGTTCATTTCCTTCCTTGGCCTTAACACTGTTTTTCTTTTATTACTCTTTTGCCTTAAAGCAAAAAAAGATCTCTCTATTCAGCTCCTGAGTGGGTAAAAGGGTGTGTGCCTATTCATTCAACAAGTATTTATTAAGTAGCTGTTGTAAGCCAAGCACTGAGTAGGCACCCAAACTCTTCCCTGTGCCCTAAAGGTGACTCTGGGTTCTGAGTTCCAAAAGCTTTCAATATCTAGGGGTAGACAGGATTTCTGTTGTCCTAGTGATCAGCCTAGCTAACTCCAACATGGTTGTAATCAGGCTAGTAACAGGGTAATGAATTTTTGTCCATAGCCACTCTTGATTACCATCACCCCCATATACATAATTTATATGGAGAAGGAACGTAGGGGATGCCCACACTAATGAGATGAAAAATCTACAAAAGTATCAAAAAATGTGCAAAGTTCTGTGTAAAGGGCTGGGGCTACCAAGGCAGGAATCTAAGCAGAGACCTAGGGGACCAGGGTCTTAGGAACTTTTCCCATCCTTGGTGCTACCATCTGCCAACTTATATGTAAAGTTGGTTTTTTAGCAAAAACTTGCTCAATGACTTTAGTGACTAGTTCATCATCTTCCTCTCTACCCTTGCTCCTTTCTTCATCTTTGGGTACTTTGATCTTCATGTTTCTGATGACCTGACCACACAATTCCTTACCTTTAGAGATTTTCTTAGGCTCATTGGATCATATATTTAGAGCCAAAAGAGACCTTCCATGCCATCAAATCCAACCCCCTCATTGACGAAACTGGGGCACAGAGACCGTGTGGCTTGCCAAAGATGAGACAGCTAGTATCTGAGTCATGTCTTACTGACTCCAAGTCCAATACCCTTTCTATTATACCATACTATCTCTTTCTTTCCCCCTCTATAGCCACATGTAGTCATTACCATTCTTTTGACCTTGACCTCTCCTGAAACTGACCCACCTCCAAAATCCTGAACATTAAGATTCTATTCCAGTCCTTCTAATCATCTCACTCACTCCCATTAAACCTACTCTTTTCCCTAAGCATAACCTGACTCTTTGATCTATTGCTACTCATTCAAACAATTTATCTGTATGAACTAGAGCAAATCCCTTAACCTTTCTGACTCTTGGTTTCCTTATAAACACTAGGAAACACAATAAATGATGGCTGAGAAACTCCAGCAGCAGACAAGTGAATCTGGGATGGGTAGTGTGAGGAAAGATTCAATTTTAGGTATGATGTCACAAAAATGTGAAACATAAAAGCAGTCAGTCGGTCAGTCAATAAGCTCCTAGTCCTGCGAAGTGCAATGGGATTTTCCAGTGATGATTACAGTGGCACAACAAATATGCAAATGCTGTTAGTCACACTTCTATCTTCCCACTCCCACTTAGACACACGGTTTGAGATCCTTGTTAAAATCTTCCCTGATTTGAATAGAGGAACAACTGGAAGAAAGTCACAAGTACACACTAATCTGTCAGTCAATAAACAGTTATTAAGTGCCTACTATATGGAAGGCATTGTGCTGAACTCTGGGGATACACACAAAGACAGAAGATAGTCCCTACTCTTGAAGAGCTCACAATCTTATGGGGGACACAGCATGTAAACAATGATGTAAAAAAAAGGCCATAGCCAAGATAAATTGTGAATGATCAACAGAGGGAAGGCACCAGGATTAAGAAGGCTCAGAAAAGGCTTTCCGTGGAAGTAGAGATTTGAGCTGAGGGTTAAAGGAAGCCTGCAAAGCCAGGAGGCAGAGATGAGGAAGCAGAGCATTCTAGGCATGGCAACCAGCCAGTGAAAAATGCCCGGAGTCCAAAGATGGAGAGTCATGTTCAAGGAGCAACAAGGAGACAAGGAAGCATTTGTTTGCGCATCATCTCCCCCATTCCGTAAGCTCTTAAGGGTAGGGATTGTCTTTTACCTCTTTTTGTATCCTTGGCACAATGTCTGGCACATAGTAGGCACTTAATAAATGTTTATTTGCTGATTGAAAAAGGGAAGCAACGTTCCCCTCTGATCACACTCATTTTCCTTGGTTTCTGTTAGTATATTCATTCATTCAGTTAGTTTGTTTCCTTAGTCTATTCATTTGTTCCATTCGTGGGTCCTATATTCCATCAACAAATGCTTGCTGAGCACTGGTAAGTGATAGGGCCCTAAGTGAGGTGCTTTGGGAGAAACAGAAGAATAAAACATAACCCTAACAATCCCAGACTATACAACTAACTTGGGAGACATAACTGCAACACAAGACAAGACAACATGTGATACATGCCATTTGGGTGGAGAGCTATAATATAATAACCCTCTATTCTCCAAAATGTATTCATTGGTTTTCCCCCAACTATGACTATGTTAAAAGAGTCTTCTTGGGTGTAGACTTTGAGATGGATTAACCCACCTCATAGCACCTTATCCCACCATAGAGTTCCTTCATTTCTTTCTTCCAAATGTATTTCATATCCATCTTTTCCAACTCCTTCCCCTTGTTAACAAAACTTTCCTAGGTCCTCATTATTTCACTCCTTGATTGTTCCAGAACTGATTTTCTTGCCTCCAGACTCTTCCCACCACAATCTCTCACTAGCATGATGCAGTCTTCCTACAATACTTCCTTTATCACAGCTCTCCTGCTCAGAAACCTACCATTGATCCCTAATGTCAATTCAGTTAAGTGTAGACCTTGTGCTCCTAAAATACAAGGACCTCTCTCCCTTCCACATCCAACCAGCCATATGGCCCACTAATCCACAACATGTACCCTCCATTCTCATCATACTAATAGGTTCTTTGTTGCCCACATAGCATCATGCTCATTCCTACCCCTCAGTCTTTACAGATAACATTTCTCTAGGCTGGAATGCTCTGTGACCTCCTCTCTGCAATCCAAGTCCTATGCATTTTCAAGGCATAGTCGAAGCCCTCCTCTATGAAACCTCTCCCATTGTGCCAGTTAGATTCTCAGACCTCATCCTCTAGTTGTGAGATATATACATACATACAGATATATAGAAATATATGTGCATATATACCAAATATACACCAGTAATGCCTATGAATGTGCATATGTACACATATACATCAATATATACATAAATATACATGTACAAATATATATTATACTGTACCTAAATACATTATACATATACATAGATATATACCTGTATGAATATGTACATGTATATAAAATATACCATATAGATATGCATGTATATAAATGGTATATCTAGATATATATTATGCAATGTATATAAATGTGTACAGATATACAAATATACACATAACAAAGATAAATTATGCAGTGCATGAATATGTTATGATACACATGAATATGTGTTGCAATATAAATATACCTCTCATATAAATTTATGAATATGCATACATATTCAAAATATATATCATGTGTATGAATATACATGTTGTACATATATATGCATGTGGTTATAGATGAATATGTATTTACTTCTTTAAAACAAACTGTGCCTAATAGAAGTTCACAGTTTCTTATATAATCCTCTTTTTCATATTGAAATGTTTTGGGGGTGGAGTCAAGATGGCAAAGTAGAAACAGGACCTCCTCTGGGCTCCCACTTCCACCATCTCCAATTCATGTAAAAGGTGACTCCGAACAAACGTTGGAGCTACAGAACCCACAAAATGACACAGAGAATCTAACCACTGAGGACAGCCTGGCTGGCCAGCAGGGAGCAGCCAACATAGCGCTCTGGGAGCCAAGCCCAGCCCCACACAAGCCCCAGGGAGGCCTGACCAGCCACCAGCTGGAGGGACTTCAGATCACCAGCAGCTGTGGCAGTTTCCAGAATTATCAACCCATAGATGTAAGGACAAAGTGAGAGGTCAGTGCAGTGTGGACTTTGGGATCCAGTAGTTTAGGAGTATGGTGCCTTTATCCCCTGGAGGGAGAAGCTGCTGAGGCGCTGTAGCCGTGCAGCCATGGCCACGTGGTAGCTTTAGCTACTGGCCTGCAGACTGTAGGGGAACCAAGCGGCCAGTATGAGGGGTAATCACTCTTGCTTTAACCTGCTTGGATCTGGATCACGGTCTAGGGTGGAGGTCCCGGGGTGTGTGACCAGCCTGCCAGAGCATGTGGAGGCTTCAGAGAGGGCACCCAACTAATACCTTTGGCAGCTGAGAAAACCCCAGCATTTGGCATGAAGCTCCCCTGGCTGGTAGTAGAGTCCTACTGTGGCAAAAAAGCCAAAATTCAAGTAATTCAGTGGCAACATGAGCAGGCAAAGGAAGCAAACCAAGCAGAGCAATCCAACATTAGACTCCTATTTTGAGGACAAAAAAGGATCAAAGCATGGAACAGGAGGAAGACAGCGAAATCAGAACTCCTGCATCAAAAGCTTCCAAGAAAAATATGAGCTGGTTACAGGCCATACAAGACCTTAAGAAGGATTTTGAAAACCAAACAAGAGAAGTGGAGGAAAAATTGGGAAGAGAAATGAGAACAATGCAAGAAAATTATGAAATGAGAGTCAACAACCTGACTGAAGAAATTAACATGTTAAAAAAATAGACTAACTCAAATGGGAAAAGAGACTCAAAAAGGTAATGAGGAGAAGAATGCTTTAAAAAGCCAAATTTTCCAGATGGAAAAAGAATCTCAAAAGGTCACTGAAGAGAATCATTCCTTCAGAATTAGATTGGAGCAAATGGAAGCTAGTGACTTTATGAGAAATCAAGATACTATTAAACAGATCCAAACAAATGAAAAAAATAGAAGGGAATGTGAAATATCTCATTGGGAAAACCTGGAAAATAGATCCAGGAGAGATAATTTTAAAATTATTGGACTACCTGAAAGTTATGATCAAAAAAAGAACCTAGAAATCATCTTTCAAGAAATTCTCAAGGAAAATTGCCCTGATGTTTTAGAACCAGAGGGCAAAATAGAGGTTGAAAGAATTCACCCATCACCTCCTGAAAAAAAAATCCCAAAAAGAAAACTCCTAGGAATATTATAGCCAGGTTCCAGAATTCACAGATCAAGGAGAAAATATTACAAGCAGCCAGAAAGAAACAATTTGAATACTGTGGAAACACAATCAGGATAACCCAGGATCTGGCAGCTTCTACACTGAGGGATTGAAGGGCTTGGAATATGATATTCCAGAGAGCAAAGGAGCTAGGATTAAAACCAAGAATCACCTATCCAGCAAAACTGAGTATCATGTTTGAGGGGAAAACATGGTCATTCAGTGGAATAGAGGACTTTCAAGCATTCTTGATGAAAAAAAGAGAATTGAATAGAAAATTTGACATTCAGATACAAGAAGCATGAGAAGCTAAACAGGGAAAAGAAATCATAAGGAACTTATCAAAGTTGAACTATTTACATTCATACATGGAAAAACAATAATTGTAACTTATGAAACTTTTCTCAGTATGAGAATAATTGAAAGGAATAGAAATGTGAATATATATATATACATACATATATATGTCTATATAGGAGGGTATATGGGCATATGAATACATATGTGGATGTGTGTATATAAGTGTACAGGTATACATAGAGGGCACAGGACCAGTTTAATGGGAAGGGATGATACTTAAAAGGTGAAATTAAGAGGTGAGAGAGGAATATAATGAGAGGAGATAAGGAGACAGATTGAGGTAAACTATCTCATATAGAAGAGGTAAGGGAAAAATGGTTACAATGGAGGGGAAGAACAGGAAGGCAAAAGGGAATGGGTCAATCTTATTCTCATTGAATTTGGCTTAGTGTGGGAATGACATACACACTAAATAGGGTATCTCACCCTATAGGAGAGTAGGGGGAAGGGGATGAGAGGGGGAATGATGGAAGAGAGGGCAGGCTGGGGGGGGAGGGAATTTGGAAGCACCCACTTTTGAAAAAAGACAGGATCAAAGTAAAGAATAGAACAAGTGGAAGGTGGGATAAGAGGGAGGGAAATATAGTCAGTCTTTTGCAATATATCTACTATGGAAATTTTTTGCATAGCTACACATGTACAGCCTATATTGAATTGCCTATCTTCCCAGTAAGGGTGGGTGACAAGGGAGGAAGGGAATAAATCTGGAATTCAAAGTTTTAAAATCAAATGTTTAATATATATATATATACATATATATATATATACATAAAGAAATGTTTCTATTTGTTATTTAAGTTCACAATCAAAATGAATTTTTTTTAAAAAGAAGCAAATGGTAGGATAGCTGGAGCTATAACTTCCCTTCCTCTTTCCTGGTCTCTTCCTTTTCCCACTCTCACTGACTCGTAAAAGGAGATTACTAACAAGCTAAAGTAAACTGGGAAAATACTCAGGAAGGGATAGAATGAGAGACTATTTGGACTTTTTTAAATCATCCATGTGTGGGCAGGATGAGGAGGTGTGGCCAGACCACAGTTCAAGTAGAAAAGATCTGGGGATTTTGGTAGCGTGCGAGCTCCAGATGAGTCAACAGTGTCACTACCAGGTTAATGCAATCTTAGGCTTCACCAAGGGAAACCCAGCATCCAGAATGAGGAAAATGAGAATCCTCTACTCTTCAAAAGTTGGGCCATCTCTGGGGAATTGAGGTCAGTTCTAGGCATCACATATTAGGAGGGGCATTGACAAACTAGAGTGTAACCAGAGGAGAGCAAACAGGACATGGAGAGACCATACAGTGTAGGATCAGTTAAATGTATTAAGAATATTTAGCCTAGAAATGTTTGGAGGTTCTTTTGGAGTAGAGGAGAATGGATGGGTCTATTCAAATACTTGAAGGGCTCCTGTGTGCAAGAAAGCCTAGTTTCATTCTGCTTCTCCTTTGAGGAAATATTCATTTGAAAGGTCTAGAGAGGATCTTAGTATCACATATTTAGAATTAGAAGAATAGAATAGAATAGAATAATAATATAATATAATAATATAAAATAATAGAAGCCATCCAGGCCAGCTCTCTCCTTTTCTATATGGGCAAACAGAGGTGGATTGACTTGTTACAAGCAAGTATCAAAGGCAGAATTTGAACAAAAGTTTTCTGATTCCAAATCCAGTATCCTTTCCACTGTACCATACAGATTCAGGCAATAGACAGACAGACAGACAGAGATGGATGGATGGATGGATGGATGGGTGGATGGATGGATGGATAAATAGGTAGATAAATAACATATAGATAGTAACAGAGGTGTTGAAAAGTAGAATGATTGTACCTCAGAAAGTAACAGGTTCTCCACTGCTAGAATTCTTCAAGAGGAATCCAGGTGGCTACCTAAAGATCATATCAGAAAGGGCATTTTTGTTCTGGTACTAGTTTATACTAACTCTTTTGCCTTTGAGATTTCATGACTCTAGTCTAACCCACAGAGACTCTCCCAGCTACTCATCTTTTAACACTCCCATTTCCATACCTAGTCATTCATCACCAAAAATCATCGTCACTATAGATTAATTGGGTACTATTTCCTGTCTTTGAAGCAGCTAGGTGATACAATGGATACAGCATTGGACCTGGAGTCAGAGAGAATTGAAAATCTGACTTTAGCCATTAACTAGCTTGTGACTCTAGGCAAGTCGGTTTCCATTTCCACAACTGGAAAATGGGGCTCATAATAGAACCTACATTTCATGGTTGTTATAAAGATTGAATGAGATCATATTTGTAAGGCACTTAGCACAGGTCCTGGCAAATAATAGGCCCTTATAAATACTTACTCCCCATTGACATGTCAGCAGTCACAGAAAAGACAGATCATTTTTACAATTTTCATTTGTAAATTGGTCATTTGGAATTCGGATCATATCTTTCCACCAAAATGATATTACAAATGATTATCAAGTTCCCAGGCTAGACCATGATTTATTTGTTTTTATGACAAACTTAACATGAACATTTCAATACATGAAAATAGATAAGAAGGTTGTATTTGAAACTGTGGGCTTCTCTAATATGCTGCTAGTTTTTCATTAAGTGTATACTAAATTTAACACAGTTGTAAAAGTACTTGTCTATTATCCCTTCTGAATTTCCTTCTCTTCTCTCTTGGGCATCTTCAAGTGTAACAGTGATACTCTTTTTTCCTTTTATAAATCACTATACTACTCACCAACTCTCCTCACTCCCCACTCCCACACCAAGAGAAGTCTTTCCTTGTAACAAAGTACAGTTGACAGGAAGGCTAGGTGATGCAGTGAATACAGCACCGGCCCTGTAGTCAGGAGGACCTGGGTTTGGATCCGGCTTCAGACACAACACACAAAAAAAATAACCATGTGACCTTGGGCAAGTCACTTAACCCCAACTGCCCTCCAAAAAAAAACAAAAAAAAAAGTACAGTCGAGTATAACAAACCAACACATTGCAAGTCCACTAAAGCACAATATTAACATGACTTGCCTGACTTCAGAGTCCTGAGAGTGGAAGACTTTGGTACAGAAGGAAAGAAGAATAACAGAAAAAAAAAAGAAATTCTTCACCATTTTGGAGGACCAAAGAAGGCTGTTTGGCATCCTCCAAACTTTTCCTGTACCTTTTGCCCACATTTCAATGCCCTTCTCCATGGTGCCCCATTCAACTCATGTGCCCTAATGTATCTAGTGAATCACCTCACCTCTGCCTACTACCTCCCTTTTCCAAAAACTGAAAACCCCATTCCCTCAGTGTACTCATCAAGGTAAGCAAATCAATCAAATTAATTCACACTAAATATGTATCTGATATTATTTTGTCTGGTCTAAAATTTATTTGGATTTTTAAAAATATTCTCCTTTTTGACCCAAATGAATATCTAAGTTATGAAATTTCAAATGATGTAGCAAGTGAAGTGAAAATGGGGACAGCATGGAGAAAGTTGTTTTGGAGGGACAGGTAGAACCCCACCTTAGGCCAAAAGACTTTACCTTGGGGTCTCACTCAACCCAAAGATTTTCTGAAAGCAGCAAGCAATCAAGCTCGAGGGGAGGAAGGAAAAAGGCAAGGTACCTGATGATGTTTGGGCTGTTTTGTTCACTGAGTGTTTGCAAACCAGAAACTGCCTGTTCATCTCTCTATCACCCACAATACCTTGCACACAGTAGATACAGGAATACTGTTGATGGACTTATTGCCATATCCTGCTCACTAAACTTCTAGTTAAAACCTTTGAGTGACTCCTTGGAGGCCAGGTCTCCACAGGCCCAAAGATGACTCCATCCTATGAAAGGATTCTCCCCTAGCATAGTGTTGGGATGCCTCAGAGCTAACAGCAGCGATACAGAGGTCAGAGAGGTGGGCAAAGAAGAGTGCTTGGATAACCAGCTAGACAACCTAGCCTTACCTACTTCCATGCCCGCAGGGCTCTTACACACTGCTCTTCTGTGCCAACATTTTTCCACTCTCTCAGAAGGAGCAGGTCCCAGCCCCTCTGTGGCCAGAGGCTAGCCCTACCTCATATCCTTACCCAGAAGTTTGTGTAATCTGCTTGGTTACACTAGTTTCACTTCTGGAAACAGAACAGGATGGGAGTGGGGGATGGGCAGTGGACCCAAACCACAGCACCAGAAACGGAAATAGTACCACCAATGAGGCTATTATGTCATGGACAATTGGCACAGGGCCATTCCTGCTTAAATGTCTCCTCCCCAGAATTAGCCCTTCTAAGAACTTTTTGGCCTTCAGACATGGCCCTCTGTAGAAAATTACCAAGATCCCAGAAACATGGTATGTCAGAAAGAGCTCTGGACTAGCAGTCAAGAGAGCTGGGTTTTAGTTCTGCTGTTAACTAGTTGGCAAATCATTCCACTTCCACAAGTTTCTATCATTTAAAAATGAGAACTATAGGCAAAGATGCCCAAAGTGAGATAATAGTCCAATGTATTCTGCCCTGGTGAGAATACATCTAAGCTGTTCTGTTCAATTCTGAGTGCCAGATCTTACAAAGGAGAAGGAGAAAGAGAAGGAGGAGGAGGAGGAGGAGGAAGAGGAGGAGGAGAATGAAGGTGAGAAGGAGGAGAAGGAGTAGGAGAAGGAGGAGGAGGAGGAGAAGGAAGGGGAAAGGAGAAGGAAGAGGAGAAGAAGGAGGAGGAGGAGGAGGAGAAGTTGATGATGATGATGATAATGAAGGATGAGAAGGAGAAGGAACATTTCATAGGAGGATAGATGAAAGGAAGAGGGGATGTTCAGTCTAGCAAAAAGAAGACTAAGAGATAAAATAGGGGGAAGGTGAGTTCCTTGTTACCCATTTTCAAGGATTTGAAGTGTCATCATATGAAAATAAATTTAAATTATTTTGCTTGTACCCAGTAGCCAATCAATCAACATTTATTTGCTTATTTACATACTTATTGATGTCACTTTGTTCTAGGCATTGTCAGAAAAGCGACAAAAACCAAACGGTTCCTACCATCGAAGAATTTACAATCTATCAGAAAAAAAAAACAACATAGACAAATAAGTAGCTACAAAAAATTTCAAGGTGAAATACAAAATATTGACGAAATAAATCCAAGGTAATTTCAGAAAGGGAAGACACACACAGCTAGGGGAACTGGGAAAGACCTTATTCAGGAGGCAGTGCTTGGGGTGAGCATGAGAGCGGCTAAGGATCTTAAGAGATAGGAATGAGGAGTGATGCATTCCAGGCATGAGACCCAGCCTGGAAATGAGATGGAGTATCATAGATGAGGGACAGTAAGTTTGCAGGCAGGTAGGTGGCGCCATAGTGCATAGAGCAGCAGGCCAGTAGACTCCTCTTCCTGAATTCAAATCTCGTCTCAAGCACTTAATAGCTATGTGACCCTGGGCAAGTCACTTATCTCTACCTCAGTTTCTCATCTGTCAAATGAGCTGGAGAATGAAATGGCAAACTACTCCAGTATATTTGCCAAGAAAACCCCGAATGGGGTCAGAGTCAGACATGACTGAACATATATATATGATAGATAGTATGCTCATCCTTTTGCAGAAAATACAAATTGGGAGGGATAGCTAACATATTGGATGACAGAGTCAAGACCCAAAATGATCTTGGTTCAGGAGAGAATTGGTTTAAATCTAAAAAGATGAAAGTCAATGGGATAAATGCATCTTGCCAGTTACTTTAATTGGTGTGGGGCTCTTTGAATGACTAAGTCATTTGACCCCCACTTGTGAAATAGTCTCGATCATAGATGTAGATTTGGAAGGTATTTCAGGCTTATTTAGTCTATCTCTTCATTTTAACAAATGCAAAAGCTGAGACTATAGGAGCTTGAATGAGTTCCCTGAGGTCACACAGGTAGAAAGCATGGGAGGTGGAATTTCTACTCAGGTCCTTTGATTCCACCTTTCCCCTGGATCCAAGTTTTACATCAATAAAATGTCAATAACTCACTCCTTTATTAAAGGGAGTCTTGTGTCTTTTGCAAAGGAGACATTTCATAAAGTAGACTATCATCTCCTTTTCCTAAAAGGTCTCTTTGGCAAATCTGGATTTTCTTGTATGAGGCTCCTCTAAGTACCTTAAGAGAAGAAATGTACATATCTCAGAGATCTATGGTATAGGAAATCAGACTTTGATAATTGATCAAACTTCTATAATTGATCGATCAATTAATAAGCAATATATTAAGTGTCTAGTATATGGCACTTAATGCCCAGGGTAACATAGCTACTAAGCTTCTGAGGCCAGATCTAAATTCATGAAAATTAATCTTCCTGATTTCAGGACCAGCAAGATATACGATCTCAAAATTTGTTTATCTATTTTGCTTGACTCTACTGATTTGTGTAAAGTTTGGGGTGAATATAAACATGGGAAGTCCAAGTTTTTCAAGTGATGCCACATGTGAACTATTTTGTGATTGGTTTAAGAGAGTCAGTCACACTATATGAGACCGTGAATAAAACAACGTGGCAGTCTGGGAGTTTGGGTGGTCTATCAGTGAGAGACCAGGAGCACCTTGAAGAGATAGAACTTAAGTCTAGAGAAAAGGGCAGCCAGGAGCATAGGGGATAAACTCAGATTCATCCCTACCCCCAACACTGACCAGCTGACAACTTTGTGAACTTCAAAGGGTCAGAAAAGCTGAAGTTCCCATCTGAGTATAACAGAGCTGCTAGCAGAGAACCCAAGCAGTATCTATATAGGGAGACACAGAAAACAAACCAGATCTAGCTTCAGGCTCTACAGGGATGCTAGACTTTGGAGGCCAGCATAGAGCCACACTTAAGGGAAATGTTAGGAGAATTCCACAAAAGTAGAATAAGACTTCCTACAACCAAAAACTGTGTTCATTCTTTTACCATATGTGCTGTCGAGGTTTGAGCCCACTTTCTCCAGAAACAGTGTGTGTGCAAAAGGAAAAGATACACTGGCAGGAAGAGGGAGGGGTGGAGGATGGGGGCATTGTTTAGAAAGTGCTGTTCTTTGCTGTACCTTCTCAATAAATATCCCTTTTGGAAAAACTAATTGACATCAACTGGTTGAATGATATTAAGCAAAGTGAATGGGCTTATGAGTGACGATAATAGCTCCCGCTGAATGAATTAAGTAGCACTTGCCTTCTTGACACTCCAACCTACCAGTGGTAGTGCAAGTTAGGGGAGTGAATCCAGAGGGGGCATTCCATTCGTTAGAAGAGAGGACAGGAAGGAGCCTGGTGGGTAATAACACATAAAATTTAGAAAGGAATGAGCATCAATAAGATAAATTTTAAAATACACAGTTATAAACAGAAAGAAGTTCAGAAGGGATACAGTTTATTTCACTAAATTATTTAATATATTAAGTTTATAGTTTCCTACATAAATCTCTTTCTAATCCTTTATATATTGAAATGTTTATGTTTCTTATTGATAATATTGATAATAAAAAAGGAAGTTTTGAAAAAGAAAGCATTATTCATACTTTTGTCCCCTGCAATCCTACAAATCCCAAACCACATCCTGCAAATCTAATGAAGTCTAATCATTCATTTATATTGTAATCAAAAACAGGATTGCTATTAGAAATACTACAGTATTCATGGCCACCATATTTGGAAAGGGTTACATCATCACAGAACCCAAATTGCTGCTTCTTTTTCTGAAAGTCTGAGATGTCATTTCAAGTTGCCTCTCAAAGTTCCCACTATTCCCTTTTCTTAATTTTACAAAATTGTGCAATTAGTTGACCAAAAGGGAAATTTTGTTGAACCTTACTTCTGCTTTTGACAGTGAATAAAATGGCCCAGATGGCAGCAGAGAAATCATTTCACCGCTTGACAGCTGAAACTGACGAAAGGCTCTTATCACTCCTGCCAGCAAAGGTACCATTTCCCTGAATTCTTCCCAATCCTACTGCTTGGGAGAGCTTCTCTATCTATTGTGGTTGGGGGGGGGGGGAAGAGTCCAGGAATTAGGGTAATAGGTTCTATAATTAAATGCCATTTTAATGTGTGAAAATAACTTTCTATCCATCAACTCTTGACACCCTACTGATTTTTTGTTTTTGCTTGATTTTTGTTTTATTTTTGGAACCAATGCTCTTTTGGCCCTCTGAAGACTTGATGTGCATGTGGTTAAATTGGGGCAATGCTCCTGAATGGGGCTTCATGGGGTCATAGATATAGATCTCAGAAAAAAACTTCAAAAACCCCTGAGAAGGGATCCATAGACTTCACCAGACTATTGTCCAAAATGACCATGACACAGAAAGAGGGAGAGCCCCCGATCAAGTCCAACCCATGACCAAGAAGAAACCCATAAACATTGCCCAAGAACTGATTATCTAGTGTTTGCTTCAAGAATTTGAGGGGACCAACCACCCCAAGTGGCAACTCGATCTCTTTCCAATTGTCAGAAAACTGTTTCCTCATTAAGCCCAAATTTATCTCATTTCAAATTCCAACCATTACTCCTGGCTCTGTTTCCTGGAGTCAAACAAATCAACTTGTATTCATTAGTAATGGGACTTGATCGGGGCTCTTCCTCTTTCTGACTAAGGTTTCTAAATGCATAAAATGAAGTGCATAGGATTACAAAGGAAAGCAAAGGTTAGTGAAAATAAAGATAGAATATTTTTCCATAAAAAGTCCACAAAGCCCCATCCTCCCAGGCCCCAAAACCAATCCATGAACTTCTTAAGGATCTATGGACTTGGTTAAGTTTGAACTAGAGGGATGCTAAGGTCCCTTCCAATTATTAAATTCTTTGATTTATTTAATCATTCAATGAATGTGCAAGTCAAGACACTAGGGAAGAGTCCTGAGGTTATAAAAATGAGTAAGATATGATCTCTACCCTCAAGGAGCTTCTAGTCATTTAGGGAGTAGTAACTTCATAGGGAGTGATATTTGTTCAGCCATCTACAGCTAGTGACTCTCTCTGTTTTCTTTGTTCAGGAATATAAAGTGATCATGGCAATGGTACCTGAAATGACTTGTGAGGAAGTGGATTTTTATAGGTAAGTAGAAAGACTGAGCTGAATGACAAGTGGTGATCGACTGAAGGGTCATCCTATGCCAGGAAAGCAGACCAGGATCAAAGATTTAGAAAGTTGTATAGGATCTCTAAAAAAATTAAATCTTCCCATGGTAAAAGGCAATCAAAAATTAATATTGCCTCAGTTCCTTCATCTATAAAGTAAGGGGATTGCATAAGGGATCTCTATGGTCCCTTCCAGTTCAAAAATTCTAACCCAGTGGCCCTCTGCTTCTTTTTGCCTGCCAAAATAACCAGTTACAGCCATGGGCATTGTCAATTGGGCATCAGGCCATCTACTATGGAGCTCAAGGGAAAAGGCTGAGGGAAAATGGGTTGGGATAGTGGGATTGAGTTGGGAAGAGAACAAAAGGAAGACATAAGGAGTCAAGTATTGGATTATAGAGGGACTCCTTTGCTAAGACTAGCTTAGGAGTCTGGACTTTGATTTCATTCTACTGGCTATTCCTTAGTATCCTTGAGTATGATGCAGGAGTTAGTCACTAGATCTTCCCCCTCCCTGATATACACTTCCCAGTCCCTACTTAACATGACCAAAGTCAGTAGCGAAGGGCCTTCCCACAGCCTGGCTGGGGTCTAGTACCTACCAGCCACTCCTTTAAATCTCAAACTGGCTCACAGATCGGTCACCCTTTAGAGCATGTTGTGCCTGTTCTAATGGAGCTTGTCAGAAAGATCTCAGGGACTTGATAATAAATTCTCTTTTAATATAGAGGCTTCTGCACCAGAAGAAAGGCCCCCACTTAGGAAGAGTAACCTACCAATTTCTTTGGTCTTGTTTACAGGGACAGTGATGACACCCAATTTTATGAGGCTGATGGTCCCAACCAAAAGAAGGTAAGGTTCTTGGCCAGCTTATTTTATGTTCTGAGTTCTTGGTCAAGGGGTGTAGGGATGTAAGGAGTAGGAGGACTTTGACAGGGTGAAAGCCCAAGCTCTACTACTCTGAGCTCACAGGCAAGCCTTTGAGCTGTGTTCTTTTTCATCTCCTCATGAGAGCTGTCATGAGGAATCAGGGCCTGGGTTTGAATCCCAGTTCTGTGACCATAATCAAGTCACTTAACCTCTCTCTAGTTGTTTTCTCATCTACAAAATAGAGAGGAAGGAGTCAGATAGACTGGGTGGTTTCAGAGGTCCAATCCAACTCCAGATCTATGGTCATATGTCATAATGGGACCCAGAAAAATTCAGAGGTGATGAGTACAAGCCATGTAGTCACCTTTTAATTATATCTATATTTCTAGAAAATATATTTATCATTATGGAGCAGCAGACTAGGTCCTAGAAGACTTTGTATAACCAGATTCATTCTATATACTGATTATGATACTGGAAATGGAAACCTGGCCTGGAAAAAGGACCAGCAGAAAAAGAGCAGATCTGGATTCTAATTCTGGCTGTACTAAGATAGGAGACCTTGACCTAATCAAGTTATCTCTCTGGGTCTCACTTTTTCCATCTGTGAAGTGAGAGAGTCTTGGTTTAGATGACTTGTAAACTCTAACAGCCTACCATTCTAAGTGAAGAGGGGAATCTCTTCCCAACCCAATTAAGTCCCAAAAGGGGGTGATTGCTAAGAGAAGAAAGAGACAAGAGCTCAACAACCCTAAACCACCAACTCCATTGCTTTCTGCAGGGCTACTTCCAGTACCCTGATCTTTGCTCCAAAGAAAGTCTTCTGGGGGAGGATGACATCCAGCTGAAATTCACCACTCAGCCCCATCAGTTCCATCGAACTGTGCTGGTGGTTGTTGCAATTGAGAAGATGAAGCATCTGAATCGACTCTGCTCCCAGTACTTCCAGGATAATGACTTGATGTCTATTTTCACAAGCATCTTTCAAGAAGGTAAGAAGACTGAGATGCAGATGCTTGGGTCTGCCCTATTCCCAACCCCTCCCCAACACTAATCAACATCTTCCTCTTTTTCCTAATGTTTTTGGCAAACATTTATATTGTACTTTGAGGTTTAGAAAGTATTTCACAAACATTATAATAATGATAATAAAATGACCAGTGGTTCTATAATGTTTTAAGGTCTGCAAAGCACTTTGCAAGTAATATCTCAGCTGATCTTTACAACAGCCCTAGGAGTTAGGTGCTGTTATTGTCCCCCTTTTTGTAAATGAAAACTGAGGTAGACAGAGCTTGAATGACCTACCCTCAGTCACAGAGCTAATAAGTACTGGAGGTAGGATGTAATTGTTGGTTTCGCAAATTCAGTATTTTTCCCAATCTGCCAATCTCAAGTTCTATTGAAAGGGAATTCCCTACAAAGAGTTAGGACAAGAAAAGGAGCAGAAAAAAATAGTGGATTGAGCCAAAGGCAGAGTTTCCAGGGGAAGCCATACTTCACAGAAAGGTCCTAGGAGGTGAGTTTAGGTGGTTCTTCATGACCTGAAGGAACCATCTGGGCAGATTGCCACCTCTGATTCAGTGCTTCTGAATAGCATACACATTCTACTTTTCAGAACCCATCACCTTCTCGAGCTGTGATATTTTTGAGTCTGACTCCACCTTTCGGTTGGTCTCCTCGCGGGATTGCACCATTCAGGACATAAATCAAAAATGCCTGGCCTTGTCCAATGCCAGTGAGCTGCAAGCTCTTCATCTCAATGGACGCAACATAAGCCAACAAGGTAACCTTCTTGAAGTTCATAACTCTCAGTCTCTATAGTTGGTCTCTTAACTTAGACTAATGTTCACTGTCTCCACCCACATATCTATTTCACGATCCTCCAGTGGTACAAGACACTGTGATAGGTCCCATGGAAAGTTATGATCTATCTCTAAAATTCCTAATAGTCTAATTGTATCAGACTGGAATAAAAGAAGGAAAACATGACTACAAGTGATCCGACTTAGAAAACCTACCATAATGGACTGAATTTTTATTCTAAAAAGTTTTTCCCCATCGTGGAAGTTACTAAGTACTAGCCATATCCACTCTACTCTACTCCTCAGCAAGTAAAAGCCAAGGATAGAAGCAGGTGTGTTGGCAGAGAGAGTCAGTGAGAAGAGTGAGTGGCCTGCTTCTCCTCTGAGCCTCTGCCTTCCTTGGAAGTCAATCATTTGAGTAAAGAAGCTTCCTACTTTCTACATTCGTTTGGAAATAGGAAAGTGTGGTGTATTTCTCACTGAGGAGTAAAAGTGATCTTGGGGCTTCTGATTGTGACATCTTTGACTCAGAAGGCTCAGAAGCGTGAGCTCAGTAACCTAACACACTCAATTTAACCACCACCTCTCCCCCATTTCTCAATTTTACTCCTCACATGTCCATACCCATTTATTACCTATACTCTCAGAAACATAGTCTTCCTGGGTTGGTCACCTTGCCCAACAACTTCTCTAGAAAGAGGTTCTTAACCTGGGCTCCCTGAACTTTTTAAAAATTAATTTTAATAACTGGATCTCACTAGAATTGGTTTCCTTTGTAATCTTACATCTTTTATTCTACACATTTAAGAACAGTATTTTGAGAAGAGATCTTTAGACCTTGCCAGACTACCCAAGAGGTCCATGACACAAGCAAGATTAAGAACACCTGCTCTGGGATTGCCACTCACCACACTGTTCCTTTTTTTTTCCTTTTCCAGTAATTTTCAGCATGAAGAACCTCCTTGGTGAAATAGGCTCTCAGAAAACACATGTTGTCCTGTGTATCAAGAAAAATAATCTCTATCTGTCTTGTGTGAAGCGTGGTGAGAAGCCCATTCTGCAGCTGGAGGTGAGCACACTAGGAATAAAGACCACTTTCATTCCTATAAAAAAAATTCACGGGGCAGCTAGGTGGTGCAGTGAATAGAGCACCAGCCCTGGAGTCAGGAGGACCTGAGTTCAAATTTGACCTCAGATACTTAACACAAAAACCAGCTGTGTGACCTTGGGCAAGTCACTTAACCCCAATTGCCCTCCAAAAAAGCAAAAAAAAAAAAGCTATCTAGTCCAAAGCCTTCATTTTATATAGAAGGAATCTGAGGTCCAATGAAGACAAGTAGCCTGCCCAAGTTTACATAGGTAGTAAGTGTCAAAGATAGTATTTGAAGTCCACCTCAGCACTTTAATCCTTATGCTTTTTAAAAATACATCTCTGAAGTTCCCTTGTTCCTTTTCTCATGGGGGAAATCTGTCTTAATCATTTACAGCAAATCGCCAATTTCCCCAGCAATAACGTGGAAAAACGATTCATCTTCAACAAGATGGAAATCAATCATACAACTGAATTTGAGTCTGCGGAATACCCCAACTGGTACATCAGCACTTCCCAACTGGATGACCAGCCTGTCTTCCTGGGGAACATGAGAGGGGGCAAGGATATAACTGACTTCATTTTGGAAGATCTCTCTTAAGTAGCAAGTCCACGTATACTGTGTACTCTAGAACCTTGGCAGAGAGGAGAAGAAAAGGAATCTGGGAGTTAATAGGTTATACCAATGACATGTATTCAACTTAGGCCTTCATATGTTCTTTGGAAATTCTTATTGCTACCATTCAGATGCTGACTTTGCTCAGGGAAAGCCCACATGGCCCATTTCCATGCCTGACTAAGTAGAATCTGGGGAAATCATGACTATAGTTTGCTATTCAAGGTGAAGGTTCGAGCACTGGAAGGTTGCCAGGAAGGGAGCATTAGGAAGAGGGAATTTGGAGGAAGAAAAGATGACCATGGAGTAGGAGGGTAAAAGAGGGCTCTGACCTGTGAAGTTTAGTAAGGATATGAAATAGGAAGTATTATAGAATCACTAATTCCAGGCTCTCCTGCATTGCTGATTCTAAATGGGCTAGGCTATGACTGAGCCTGTCAGCTGTGACTGTTACTTCCCAGAGACAAAAGCAAATAACCTCTGCCAAGATGGGGCCCCTCCCCAAGTCTGGGTTATTTCCAGACTCCTCCAATACTGCCCTCTCAGCTCTATGTCTGTTTATTTATTTATTTATTATGCAGTCTGTTTGTGGATGCTTGTGTCTATTTAATTCTCTGAATGAAAAGGCCAAGATGAGCCAATGTCAGAGAGTAAAGCTTTTGGTGTCTGTAAAACTGAATTAATTTATATTGTTATGGTCTCCTCAGAGGACTTGGAAATGTACCCATGTGTTCTTGAAGGGTGAATATTTATGATAAGGGAAGCATGACCTGATAATCTCAGCGTTTCCACAATAAACTTAGATTGAATGTGAATTTGATTGCCTGTTCATTGTCTTTATCTGGGCTCCTGAGGTGTGAGTGAAAGTGAAAGAGTAATCTATCTTCCCTGCTACAAGGCATGGCAGAAGTGGGAAGTACTTTTGAGCCCTCTATGACATGAGTCTGTGGATTTAACTGAGATTAACTCTCATTAGTTGCTATCCAATCCTGGTAAAGTGACTAATCTGGGACCCACCTCCAAATCCCTCCAGTCCCATAGTGACCCACAGACAAGGGAAGGATTATAAGAAATCTACTTTCCCAAGGGCACAAAATACCACTCTGGTCCCAATCCCTACCCCTGTCCCAAATTCAAGGTGATATCCCAAGAAGAAAAGTGAGAGGTGAGTGGGATGGCCACTGATAGTGCTAAAAATATAGTAGCCTCAGGGTTACTCCTAGAACCCTGAAAATATGAAGCAGCAGCCACTTCTCTGAGGCCTCAGAGACTTGTAAATACAAGTGTAGGCTGTCGGAAAGAGTCCAAAGGTAAGTGCTACACCTGTAATATCTATGATGCTATGATTTCTATATTTAGATATAAGACAAGAAAAGTTACAGAAGACCTCTAGCCTCCATGGAACTCAGATCTCTCCTCTGACTTTATAGGAATCACAGCAATCCCATTTCCATATTACTGGGAAAAAGGGATCCCATTATCTTTTTCTTTGCTTGAATCTCATCCCCAACCTCTACTGCTAAACAGTGTGACCAGCCTGGGAACCAAATTTCTTAATCATTAATGTTCTTATTGGCATACTCATCTCAAGAAAAATCTACTTTTGTCCATCTGTCAGTATCTTTCACTTCCTGAGCTATCTCCCTCACTCTAAACCAGGCTATGTGTCAGGTAGTACATCAACCAAATTACCAGCTAGGACTCTTTGGTCCTGCTAAGGAGAACCACCTTCAGGCAGTGAGAGAGTTACATTTATTAAGGGCCCTGCTGTGTGCCAGACAATAACTGTGCTAAATCCTGGGGATACAAATGTAAGGAATAATCCCTACTCTCAAGGAGATTACAGTCTAGTAAGGGAGACAAGAAATACAAAATAAAAATCCCATAGTCGGAAAATACAGTTTGCTATATTTATTATTGAGATTCACAAATTACTGATAGAAAGGAAAGATGAATCTATTTGCTTTGAGAAAGCTAGTTGGTTTAATGGATAGAGTGTTGGTTCTGCAGTCAGGAAGACCTGAATTCAAATCCAGCCTCAGATACTTACTAGCTATGTGATCCTGGGCAAGTCACCTAACCCTATTTGCTTAGTTTCCTCAACTGTAAAATGAGTTTGACAACAGCACCTATCTCACAGAATTGTGAAGATCAGAAGAGATAGTTGTTTGTAAAGTGCTTACACAGGGCCTGGAACATACTAGATGCTGTATAAATGTTTCTCCCTTCTCCTTCCCTGCATGGAGGCTTTAGCTAAAGACAGCAAAAAACCTAATAAGCTGAAGAAATATCTTAAAAGTACAGATAGAATACATTCTCAAGCCATGATCATTTTTCTGCAAAAAAAGGGGAGGAGATGCTTTTTCAAAATCTGTCTCTCATCGAAGGAGTTGGTTGCATCCTACAAGCCTGCTGATAGGATACCTAAGCGTAAAAAGGTTTATTTGACAAAAGAAAAGTTAATACCAGCAGTGACCTTTGGCAGTTCACAGTGTCCAGGAAACAGTCTAAAAGAGGAAGCTCCTTTCTGAAAAGATGCATGAAAGACCATGAGAAGCTGCAGGAAGCTAAGAGAAGGGATACCAGGGCAGTAGCAGTTACCACAAAGAAAAGGGTCAGGACTCTGAAAGCAAGCAGGGAAGATCTAGAGCAAGGAATGCTGGGACCACATGTTACTGAAACCTCCCTCTCCCTTTAGCAGAGCCAAGATGGTAATCCTTTCTCCTTGGGCTCCTTAATGGAAGCCAGAAACTTTTAGCAAAACAGTATATACTGTCAGTTTAACTCAATTTAGCAAGAATTTGTTAAGTATAGAGGCAGTTAGGTGGCATAGCCGGACCTGGAGTCAGGAAGACATGAGTTCAAATCCAGCTTTATACACTTACTAGCTCTGTGACCCTGGACAAGTCACTTAACCCTTGCCTACCTCAGTTTTCTCATCTGTAAAATGGGTATAATAATGGCACTTTTTCTTTTCCTAATTAAAGGGACCATCCCTTGACTCTCTTCTTAAAGAGGCCTATTCACTGAATGGGCATTACCTCACTCTAAGTGGGTACATGAAGAGGCCTTAGTCTAAAAGGGCCAGGATCTCCCATTGCATCCTGGGTCATCTCCAGTCATCCTGATGAATATGTGGTCACTGGATCCAGGTGGCTCTGAAGGAGAAAGTGAGGCTGGTGACCTTGCACAGCCCTACCTCATTGAGTCAAATCAAAGTCAACTGCAAGTCATGTCATAATTTCCCTGATGGTCCTCTTCAAAAACGAAGGACAAACACAACCTGTGAGTAGACTGAGCTGCTTGAATAGTGACTGTAATAGTAATGGCATTTAAAGATCCCCCTGTATTGGCTTGGTTTTTGGTTTGATTGTGTTAAAACCCAGAGCTTGTTAATCCCACCTGTGGGATGGACTTGTTGACGTGAAAAGAAAGTCCTGAACTGGGAGGAGCTGGTGATGTAGATTTGTACAGACACAGGAGAGAGGCAGAAGAACTTTTTGGAAACAGGAGATAGGTGACATTGTTGTACCCATTTTATGTATGAGAAAACTGAGGTAGACAAGGGTTAAGTGACTTGTCCAGGGTCACGGAGCTTGTAAGTGTATGAAGCTGGATTTGAACTCAGGTTTTCCTGAGTCCAGATCCAGCATGATATTCACTATGCTACCTAGTTGCCTCTATAATCAACAAATTCTTGCTAAATTGAATTAAATTGACTTAGTATATAGTGTTTTGCTAATTCTGCTTTTCCCCCTTTGCATACGGAAAGGTATTTCCATATCTTTTCATATTATTCATACTTGTTCATCTTGATTACATTATAACATTCCCTTTCATTAACGTAACACAATTTAACTATTCTTCTGTTGAACATTTAGGTTGTTTGCAATTATTGAAATTTCTCCCACCAAATGAGCCTTTTTACATTTAACAGTACTATAAACAGCCTTGTAGAATGCAAGCAACCCTTTCTGATGTCAGACATCGTTTTGAAAGGGTTTTTTGACTTTGGTTTTTGCTTATTAGAAGCAATTAATGCTGCTATAAAATATCTCTGAACAGCTAGCACTCCCTCCCACCCCTCTTCCCTCTCTCTCCTTCCCCTCTTCCTTTCTCTTCCCCCTCATCTCTCTGCCTCTGTTTCTCTGTGTCTCTCTCCTTCCTTCTCCTTCTCCCTCTCCCTCTCCTTCTCCCTTTTTCCCTTCCTTCCTCTTTCTCCCTCCTCTGTCTCTCTGTCTTTCTCTCCCCTCTGATAACATTTTCAGGGGAATTCCTAACAGTGAAATTTGGTCAAAGGGTATGTTGGGGTTTGGTTTTGTTGTTGTTACTTTTACTACACGCTGACATGCTATTCTTCAATAGTTTCTAAGTTTGCAATTCTACCAGAAATGCATTAAAGTACTGAGGCAGTTCTTTGTTGACCCGATACAAACCACATAAACCACATAACATAAACCACATAAATTCTTTATTTGAGGCATGTATCCCAACCTGCTGATCCTTGTCAAGTATGACAACCACTGTTCACTGCCAATGACAACCCACCTAATCCAAACACAACTTGTAGCCTATGATTCGTGTGGAAAAAATATTAGATCCCTAAAAAATTGAAAAATCATCGTTAAATAGTATGAAGTCACAGGCAAAAAAAAATGACAACCTTATAGATATTCTTCCTCCCCCCATCCCATGAAGGCAAGAGAATCAGAAGAAAAAGATATATCTGGGGAATGAACAAAGAATACAATGTCTGAGAACTTAATTTGAATTTGAAATATACAGATTGTGGGCTTTTAGGCAGGGGTAGAGTGAACCTAATAAGAGCTGCCAATTAAAATATATTTATCTGAAATTGTGCAAGTCAGATAAAGAGATCTTCAAGGCAAAAAAGAAAGGAGGAGAGCAGCATGTAGAATATAGAATGTAGAGAAAAGAGAGGACTGGTGGTTCATGGCGGATCACCCTCTCCAAAAAGAGAGCCCATAATAAAAAGGTCTCAGACACTCTTGAGTAGAATGTGACTGGAAGCATAGGGCTTATTCTAAAGGAAAAGAATAGATGAAAAGTTGTGGGGAGCAACATTATAGACTAAGACAATATACCCATGTAGGAAATCAGGAACTTGAAGGGAGAGAGATGGATAAACAGAAATAATGATAATAATAGACTCAGAAAGTACTGACAAATATGAACTCATTTATCCTCACAACAACCCTGGGAGGGAGATGCTATTATTGTCCCCATTTTACACATGAGGAAACTAAGGCAGATAGAGGGTAAGTGACTTGTCTGGAGTCACCTAGCAGTAAGGCCAGATTTTAACTCAGGTCTTCCTGATTCCAAGCCATTCACTCTAAATAGGAATAAGTATGTATGTATGTTTGTATGTATGTATGTATGTATGTGTGTGTATATACTTACATATATAGAGATATAGTTATATATCATATGTTACAATTTAGAAAAAAGAAGGAATTAGGCATGGAATTCAAGAAATAAATTAGGATAAGACCTAGTCTATAAGGGGATACCAAAGCCTCAAAACCACATGTGGCCCTGTAGGTCTTCAAGTACAGCCTTTTGATTGAATCCAAACTCCACAAAACAAATCCCCTTAATAAAAGGATTTGTTCTCTAAAACTTGAACTCAGGCAAAAGGCCCCACCCAGGACCTACAGAGTCACATGTGGCCTCAAGGCCACAGATTCCCCACCCCACCCCAATTTAGTCCAATGCAATAGAAGCTTAAGGACTCCCCAGGTGCAATGCATTGTCATGATGAAACAATGATCGAGGACTTCAATTATCCAGACATCTGCTGAAGGTCTCTCTTGACTGAAGAAGAACAAGAAGAAACCAACTGAGTCAACTTCCTTCAATGTTAATTTAATTCTTTCAAAGTTAAAGAAGCAACAAAAAGCTCTTTGTGAACTTGCTCCTGACCCATAAGGATGAACTAGCGATAGAAGTAGAGATGATGGGAAACTTAGAAGTGATTACTCCATCTTAGAATGTGAAAGCTATTTCCAAGCATTCATAGAAAGGGCAGGTCAGATACATGGACCCAAAATTCCACAAGGGAAATCACCCCAAGAAAGTTGGGAAGTTCTCAAACATGAAGCTCTGAAGACACAAATAGTAATTATCCCATCGAAAAAGGAAAGATATTGGTGTAGCAAAGGAGATCAATATGGCCCCACAGGAAGTTCATCACCCCAATCGGATTTGTGAAATACATGCACAGAAGTTGGAAGCAAGTGCAGGTCCTGAAGGCTAAACACTTCGATTCTGTAAGAATTGTGATAGGGACCCTAAAAGCTGGACAGACAGAAAATTCAGATTATGAAAAATCAGGATTTTTTTTTATCTCTTAGAGTCAAAAGGAAGTCAAAAGAAGAACTAGGATCACACTACAGCGGGCGAATGGGATGATGATCATTGATGACAGCAAGAAGACAGAATTACTTCTCATTTTTCTTCTTGGTTGTTTTTTGTTTGTTTTCTGCCAAGGACTTGGTCTTTGAAATGGAAGATTAGAACAGAAAGATGAGTAACATGAAAATGCAACTGAACAGAAAGAATGAGGTGATAAGGTCGAATGTGCATGCCTTCAGTGAACTCAAGACACCAGGCTAGGATGAATTATGTCTTGTGGTTCCGACTGACTTGTTTATTGACCCATGGGTGGCGATCTTGGACATATCATGGGGATCAGAAGAGGTGCCAGAGGATGACAGAAGGGCAAAGGTTATTTAGATTTGAAAAAAAATTAAGAGAATATAAGCCAGTGTATTTGACTTTAATTCCAGGAAAACCTTCTAAACCATCTTATTAAATGGATGATTTGTAAGTATTTACAAAAGAAGCAATCATCAACTAAAAACTAGAATGATTTAAATAAGAATTTGTCGCATGTCAGACTACCCTAATTTCTTTTGGTGAATAGCTAACAAAAACGATATATTAGGGAAGTACTGTGGACATTACATTCTTAGATTTCAGTGAAGCATTTGACAGTTTTTAATGCTCTGCTTGGAGGAAAATGGAGAGATGACAGCACAACTACACCTCTTCATAGGAACATAGCATGATGACTGTAGAACTGAAAGGGACATTGGTGATCACCTGATTCATCCTCTTCATGTGGAAATTGAGGCTCAGAGGTGTGAACTAATGGTTCCAAGTGCATACAATTGTAAGTAGCAGAGCTAGGATTCAAACTTGCTCTTTCCAAGGTGTCATGTTGCATATCAGAACTGGGTGGATGGCAAGACCAGAAGAGTTGTCACTAATAAGTACATCTCAACTTGAAAAATGTCTCCAGGGGAGTGCCACAAAGATCTTCTCTGCTATTTAAGATTTTGTCACTGGCCCTCTGGTATTCAACATTTTAATTAATGACTTGGATAGTATAATGGCAAACACACTTGCGTACCCAGGATAGCTGCTAGCACAGGTTCTTAGATCTGCTTTATTAGGAAAGATAGCTGTTTAAGGGGTCAACTATCTTTTTTTTAATTACATTCACTAGTTCACGGGAAAAATTAGCACCCTGAACTTAAGAGAAAGTACAAAGGAAATACAGAGAAAATACAAGCAGAGAAATAAAATACCAACAGACAGGGCTTCTAACTGTCTGAGAAATTAGCACATATCAACAGATAGATCCAACTGTCTGACCAAAGCATACATAGTTACCAGGGAGAGAAGCACCAACATCTGGGTTTTTCAAAGTTGTGGGGGAAGGGAAGGGTTCTTTAATGGCTACCCAGAGTCTTATCTGGTCAAATCACAAGAACACACTTCCAATGAGTGAACCCCCAAAGCAAAATGCTAACCTCAGAATATATATATGCCCTTTTTTAGAGCCAGAGGGCATCACAACCCTCCTGACTCAGTGCCTAATTAGAATTTAAGATGTGAAAGCCTTCCTATAAGCAAGCCTCCCCTAAGTAAGTTTCCCTTAATGGGCTCCACCTGAGGCCGATTAATGGGTGGAGAAGATTTCCTATCCCATTAATATTACAGATAAGTAGAGAGATAATTGAACCAAAGAATAGAGAGCTAGGCCTAGAGTCACTAAGACCTGAGTTCAAATACAGCCTCACAAGTAACTAGCTGTATGACCCTGAATAAGTCACCTAACCTCTGTCTACCTCAGTTTCTCCATCTGTAAAATGAGGATAGCAAGAGCATCTCCCTTCCAGGGTTGTTGTGAGGATTAAATGAGATATCTGTAAAGTGCTTTGCAAACCTTAAAACACAATAGAAATGCTAGCTATTATTGGCATCATTATTATTATGGCCATATCTGTCAAATTTGTAAATGACACAAAGCCAGGAGGGATGGACAGTACAATGGTTGATGAGCTCAAATTTAAAAAGAACTTGAGAGGCTAGTACTTTGGACTATCTGCTGGAATTCTAATGCAGTGGAGACAAATTGGGCTAAATGTAAAGTCCTATCCTTGGATTCAAAATATCAAAGTCATATTTAAAAGATGAAAGAAAGACAGTTAGACGGGAGGGTGTGTGGAAAAGGTCTGAGGAATTAGTGAATGCCCAATATTAGGCAACTATGTGAGAGTGATGCTAAGAAACATATCATTCTTGAACTGCATTAAGAGAGGCAATGGGTTCGGAGCTAAGTTGGCAATGTTCCATTTATACTCTACTCTAGTCCGACCATGGGCAGGTGGGAAGAATGCCAGACCTGGAGTCAGGAAGACTCATCTTTCTGAGTTCAAATCTGGTCTCAGATACTTCTTAGCTGTGTGATCCTGGCCAAGCCACTTCACCCTGTTTGCCTCAGTTTACTCATCTGTCAAATGACCTGGAAAAGGAAATATCAAACCACTCCAGTATCTTTGCCAAGAAAACCACAAAAGGGGTCACAAAGAGTCAGAAGTGACTGAAAAATTACTAAACAACAAAGCTAGTCAGACCACAGCTAGAATATTGTGTTGGGTTCTAGATTCCAGATTCTAGAAAAGACATTGATAAAATGAAGACCATCGAATGAGGTTTATGTGGGTTGTGAAGGGCTCTTCATTCAAAGGATTAGTTGTGATATAGCCAAGAAGGCAGAGAAAATAGAAACAATACAGTCAAGCTTCCTCCATAACTGCTCCAACAACATTCTTGGACTTAGTTGTAAATAGGAAATCAGAATAACTTCACTGGTTCATCTTTTCAACCCAAGTGACCGGGTCAGAGATTGTGTAGAAGGGTTGCGTCAGGGTCACCAACTCAGTGTCCAGAGCTCTGAACTAAAAATGTAATGTAAAAGACCAATAGAAGTCAATGGCTACATGGGACAAGAAGAAATGTTGAAATAAAAGCCAAAAAGGTTGGAAAGTAGAGAAAAGTGTAAAGTATCTCATAGCAAAAACAACTGACCTGAAAAAGAGATGAAGGAGAAAGGAAAATTTAGGAATTATTTGGCTACCTGAAAGTCATGACCAGAAAAAGAACCTAGATATCATATTAAAAGAAATCATAAAATAAAACTGCACAGATCTCTTAGAACAAGAGGGCCAAGTGAAAATAGAAAGAGTTCACCAGTGTCTTCCTGAAACAACTCCAAAATGAAAACTTCTAGGAATGTTATAACCAAAATTCCAGGTCAAAAAAATATAATGCAAGTTTACAGAAAGAAGGAGTTTAATGTACAAAGAAACCATAATCAAGATCACCAAAAATTTAGCAGCTTCAATCACAGTATAAAGAAGCAAAAAGCATCAAATATGATATTACAAAGGCAAAAGACATAGGTTTATAATCAAAGATAACATTCCCAGCAAAACTGAGTATATCCTACTCAGGAGAAGAAACATTTATATGATGAAATAGAGCACTTCCAACCATTACTGATGAAAAGACTAAAGTTGAATTGAAATTTTGAAATATAAAAATATGTACAAGGGGTGTCTAGGTGGTGCAGTGAATAGAGCACCAACCCTGGAGTCAGGAGGACCTGAGCTCAAATCCAGTCTCAGACACTTAACACTTACTAGCCATGTGACCTTGGGCAAGTCATTTAACCCCAACTTCCCTCCAAAAAGCAAAAAAAAAAAATTATGTACAGAGAATGGTATAAATTGGCAAACAACTGGAAAAGATTTTTCAAGGCTGAAATGTTTATATTCTAATGGAGGGAATATTATGATACAAGTATTCCCTAAGAATTGTGATGTCATCTGGAGTCAGAGAGGGAATCAAATAAGATGGAAGACCTGGAAGTGATTTTAGTTGTGTTCTGATTATCTTAAAAGGGGAAGGGAAAGAGAGTGGAGAAAAGATACACTACAGAAGAAAAGGTGAGAAATGGGGCAGAGGGGATTTATCTCACATAATCAAGGGGACAAGTAAAAGTTTATACAAAATGAAAGGATGGGAGAGAGTCAGTCGAACATATCTTTGAACTATTTCAGAGTCAAGTGAGCAGAACTAGAGGAACAATTTTTGCTATAATAAAAACAACCATAAAAACTAACAATTTTGAAAAACTTGATAGCAATGATCAATCACGATCCCAGAAGACTGATGATTTAGAATGCCACCCACCTTCTGACAGAGAGGTGACATGGCCAATGGGAAATGTGTTTGCTTGATTGTGTGTATTTATTGCAGGAAGAGGTTGGTTTTATTTTTTAATTTTTCTCCCAGAAAGCATGAAGTAAGTAGGTAGGAAAGAGAATAGATGTTCATCAAATGAAAAAGATCAAATTTAATTTTTAAAAATATCAATTGCAGAATGAGGTATGTACAGAGAATAGTAGACTTAGGGGGAATATTATGGCAGTTTTCAAGCATTTAATAGATTGTAATGTGGGAGAGAGGTTAGATCTGTTCTGGTTGCACTAGCAGGACAAAACTAGCTATAATGGGTGGTTATTGTGAAAAAAAAATAGGCATATAAAATTTTCATTAATTAGACCCACCTAAGTGTAATAGGCCATATGAACTGGTTACAGGCCATGGAGGAGCTTGAGAAAGATTTTGAAAACCAAATAAGTGGTGAGTTTCTTCTCAAGATCTTTGAACAAAATCCAAATAACCAATTTTCAGGTATGTTGTAGGGGGAATTTCCTGTTCAGTTTTGGATTACACTAGATGGCCTCTGAAGTCCTCACTAACTTTGATATTCTGTGATTCTGTGTCTGTTCTGCCTAAAGTTCTTACTTGTGTCATGGGCCCCTTTTGTCAGTCAGAATTCCTGCACCAAAAGCTTCCAAGAAAAATATGAATTGGTTACAGGCCAGAGAGGAGCTCAAGAAGGATTTTGAAAATCAAGTAAGAGAAGTGGAGGAAAAATTGGGAAGAGAAATGAGAATGATACAAGAAAATCATGAAAAGTGAGTCAACAACCTGACTGAAGAAAATAATACTTTAAAAAATAGACTAATTCAAATGGCAAAAGAGGCTCAAAAAGGCAATGAGGAGAAGAATGCCTTAAAAAGTCGAATTTGCCAGATGGAAAAAGAATCTTAAAAGCTCACTGAAGAGAATCATTCCTTCAGAATTAGATTGGAGCAAATGGAAGCTAGTGATTTTATAAGAAATCAAGACAATATAAAACAGATCCAAACAAAAAATAGAAGGCAATGCGATATGTCTCATTGGAAAAAAAAAAAACACTGACCTGGAAAATAGATCCAGGAGAGATAATTTTAAAATTATTGGACTACATGAGAGCCATGATTAAAAAAAGAGGCTAGAAATCATCCTTCAAGAAACTCTCAAGGAAAATTGCCCTGATGTTCTAGAACCAGAGGGCAAAATAGAAATTGAAAGAATTCACTGATCACCTCTTGAAAAAGATCCCAGAAAGAAAACTCCTAGGAATATCATAGCCAAATTCCAAAGTTCCAAGGTGAAGAAGAAAATATTACAAGCAGCCAGGAAGAAACAGTTTGAGTATTGTGGAAACACAATCAGGATAACACAAAATCTAGCAGCTTCTACATTAAGGGACTGAAGGGCTTGGAATATGATATTCCGGAGGTCAAAGGAGCTAGGATTAAAACCAAGAATCACCTATCCAGCAAAACTGAGTATAATGCTTCAGGAGAAAATGTGGTCATTCAATGAAATAATAGAGGACTTTCAAGGATTCTTGATGGAAAATCCAGAGCTGAACAGAAAATTTAACTTTCAAATACAATAAGCATGAAAAGTTAAGCAGGAAAAAGAAATCATAATGAACTTATTAAAGCTGAACTATTTACATTCCTACATGAAAAGATAATAATTGTAACTCATGAGACTTTTCTCAGTATGAGGATACTTGAAGGGAATTTATATGTATATATGTATGTATGTATACATGCATATATATGTATGTATAGGAGGGTGTAAATGTGTGTGAATATATATATGAGCATATGTATATGTGTGTACATGTATACATAGACAGAGAGCACAGGATCAGTTGAATAGAAAGGGCTGATACCTAAAATATAAAATTAAGAGATAAGAGAGGAATATATTGGGAGAAGGAGAAAGGTAAAGATAGATTCAGGTAAATTATCTCATATAAAAGAAGCAAGAGAAAACTGTTACAATGGAGGGGAAGAGCAGGAATGTGAAAGGGAACGGGTCAACCTTACTCTCATTGAATTTGACTTAAGGAGGGAATAACATACATACTCAATTGGGTTTCTTACCCTACAGGAAAGTAGGGGGAAAGGGGATAAGAGGGGGGATGATGGAAGGGAGGGCAGGTTGGGGGAGAGGGTAGTTAGAAGCACAAACTTTTGAAAAGGGAGAGGATAAAAGTAGAAAATAGAATAAGTGGGGAGCAGGATAGGATGGAGGGAAATATAGTCAGTCTTTCACAATATAACTACTATGAAAATGTTTTGTGTTACTACACATGTACAACCTATATTTAATTGCTTGTCTTCCAAGTGGGGTGGGCGAGGAGGGAAAAAGGGAAAGAATCTGGAAATGAAAGTTTTAAAAACAAATGTTAAAAAATTGTTTTTTACATGTAACTGGGAAATAAGATATATAGGCACTAGGGTATAGAAATCCAGCTTGCGGCTACTAAAAAATTAGAGAGGGGATGGGGGAGGATATAAGAGAGAAAAGATTTGGGGAAGGGGTATTCAGTAGGCTAGCTAACTTGGGGTGGGATAGGAGAAAGATGGGGAGAAATTTGTAACTCAAAATCTTGTGGAAATGAATGTTGAGAACTAAAAATAAATAAATAAATCAGGAAAAAATGCATAAAATACCTGGAATTACAAAGGATACCAATTATGCAGAAATAGTTATTAAAATGTTAAAAAGTAAATTCCCAGATCTCATGTTAAGAACTCCTATTCTAGAACTCCAAGCCTAAACCTCAAGACCCTCATTCATTCATTCACTAAACATTCATTGAACACTTCCTTTCCTAGCACTTCTTCCCTAGGCATAGCTAGTTATGGAAAAGTCCCACAATCTTCCTACACTCCTCGCCCTGTCCTCTTTATATCCACACTCCAGAGAAACTAGCCTTTCCAACTGAGATAGAGATGACCCTGATACTTAGAGCTGAATATCAGTGTGATGGCTGAAAGAAAAGCAATGGACTGGCTTAAAGAAAAAAGACACAACTGCCCTTGGATACCCCTCTTGGCAGTGTGATACACGATTTTTTTTCCTTAGGTCTTAGCATAGACAGAGGGAGGGTCAGACATGAGGTCCTTTCATTGTATCTGGTCAAGAAGCCATTTTCACAATTCCCCAAGGATAATGTGGGTACCAGAGTCAGTGCTCAGAAGCCAGGGTCATTCAGAGCACATGTCTGAACTGAGAAGCTACAATGGCTGTTCTTTCCTGAGGACTGACCCCTCATTTCTCTGTAGTAGACTTCCCAAGTTTTGGCAAAAGCAAAAATCCATGCTCTCAAAAATTAGATGATTTAGGGATAGGGCCAGAGTCAGATACAGAGAATTTCCTCTGAGAATTATACTAAAATACACTAAAACGGTCTGAAAATGAAAAAGGCTGCCTCTTGAGTAATAACTTCTCCATGTCTGGAAGAGTTCAGACAGGGGCCAGATGACCACTTCAGGGAATAGAGTGGAGAGATTTATGCATTGGGACTAGGTTCAAGCATTAGTTTGGACTAAATGACCTCTAAAGGCCCTTCCACCTTCAAAATGATTTGATTCTATTAAGACATCTTGCAAATAAACTAAGAAACTCCATACGTCTCTGAATCCAGCAAGCACACCAAGTAACAGAATCAACAAATCGTCACAGGCATTACTGAAGTAGACTTTGGGGTACGGAGAAAAGAGTGAATGGATACCTAGCTCATTAATGTTGGAGAGGGTCAGCAGCAAGTTTTCACACACACACACACACACACACACACACACACACACACACACACACACACACACACACACACCCTCCTACTTCCCACCCTTGCATCCGGTCCTCCTGGAAGTTATGGTGCAAGGTAGCCCTAAAAAATGGGTGTGATGCCTACTTACACAGGGGTGTGGTGGTACAGTTTGACTTCCTCCCAGCTCCAACTCAGTTCTTTCAATAATAATGCCTTTAGCCCTCAAATGAAGAGTCTAAGAGAAAATAAAGATACCAGATTTCTTATCCAGGGAATCTAGAAATAATGTTATATGCTTATGAAGTCACCTGAATATTTATGTCTTAGTTTTTAAAAACTCACTCACTTTGAGTCAATAAAATAAAATTAATTAATCCTTCAACAAGCATTTATTAAGCACCTACTATTTGTAGGGCACTGTGCTAAATACTGGGTATAGAAAGAAAGGCAAAAACAAAAAGTCAATAGAAGCAGAAGGCGTGTTGGACCTCAAAGCCCCAGGCCACTGTAGGAGGTAGAACTGGTACAGCCTGCTGAGGAATCACCCACATCACTTTGGCCCTTCTCTGATATCATGACTTTGTCATCCCTGAGAACATTTTGTGCTCTGGAGATCCTGTTGCAACTGGAGACTGAGTGATCAAAAGAGGTTAAAAGACTCGTATGTGGTCATACAAAAAAATAACAACTATTAGAGGTGACTAAGATGATAGAAAGGAAAATGACAAATGCTGGAGGGGGTATGGGAAAACAGGAATGCTAAAGCATTGTTGGTGGAGCTGTAGAATAGCTGGTGAACTGGTCTGGCCACCCTGGAGAACAATGTGGAACTGTGCCCAAAGTGTTATAAAATTGTATATACCCTTTGGCCCAGAAATACCACTACTAGACCTGTATCCCAAGAAGGTCAAAGGAAAAATACCCATATATACAAAAATATCTATAGCAACTCTTTTTGTGGCGGCAAAGAATTGGAAACTGAGGAGGTATCTATCAACTGGAGAATGGCTGGGCAAGTTATGATGTATTAATGTGATAGAATACTATGGTGCTATAAGAAATAATGAAGGGGATGGTTTCAGAAAAGCCTCGGAAAATCTACGTGAACTGATGCAGTGTGAAGTAAGCAGAACCAGGAGAACAGTCTACAGAGCAATATTGTAAGGAAAATCAGCTGTGAAAGACTTATTAACTCCAGACAATATAATGACCCCTCCCACAACTCCAAAGAACACATGATATAAAATACTATCCACTTCCAAAGAGACAACTGATGAACTCGGGATGCAGAATGAATCATATTTTTTCCTTCATTTTTCTTTAACATGACTAATGTAGAAATATTTTGTGTGTGACTGTGTATGCATAACGTAAACTATTTCTTGGCTTCTCAATGGGTGGGGAAGGGCGTGGAGGGAGGGAGAGAATGAAGAATGAAAATTTGAATTAAGAAAACTGTCAGAGGTGGGATTCAAACCTGGTTCTTTCTGACTCTTAAGTCAAGAATTTTATCTACTACTTCCTAACTGAAATGGGAAGGACTCACAACTAAGTAACTAAGTCATTTTGACTATTTAAACTGCACAAAATAAAAATAAAGGACATATGAAGAAAGACACTATATGCACCTAGAGAAAGAACTGATGAATGGAAGTGTGTATAGAATAATTTTACATAAATACACCTATTTGTGTCTAATGGCAGCCATCTCTAGTGGGCGGGGGGGGGGGGGGGGCCCCCGCGGGCCGGGAAGATAAAAAGAGAAAAAAAGGCATTTACATGATAATGTTTTATTGGAGTGAATAACAAGTTATACCCAGTAGATTTGCAGGTTCATGTACAATCATCCTTTTTATTGTACTGTGCTATGGAAATGCTTATTTTGTTTCATGAATTGAAAATAAAATACATTTTTTAACAAAAGAAAGAAACAAGTACTCACAACAACCCTCACGTAAATTAGCAGTCTCCGCAGTGTTCAACCCTCCCCACAAAGATCTGTGTACGTTTTAGGATTTACAGCTCTGCCCCAGGTAGTGCTGCTTGGGGTGCAGATGGGGTTGGGGAGACACAATTCTGGGGGACTTGTTTGCTTTACAGCCCCGAGCACATTCTCCAGCTACAGTAAATAGCATTCACTCCCTATTCTAGGAGACTAACTTCCTGACTAGTCCATATGGGAAGCACCTCGGGGTTTGTTTATAGCCCCAAAACACTCACTGATGTTTTGGGGGTTTTTTTGCTTTTTTTTTTTTAGGGCAATTGGGGTTAAGTGATCTGCCCAAGGTCACATGGCTAATTAAGTGTTAAGTGGCTGAGGCCACATTTTGAACCCGGGTCCTCCTGACTCCAAGACCAGTATTCTATTCACTGTGCCACCTAGCCGCCCCACACGCACTAATGTTATTCATAAATTTTGTTTTGCAAATACCCCACAATCCTAGAACTCACACAGAATCCATAGAAATTCTTTTTTCTAGCACCTTGGAAATTAATCTGCTTCCAACCCCACAAAGGCACAGTGACTTATTACCATTTCTCTCCTTTCTCAATAACCAGATGATACGTGTTCTTGCTCATGTCAACACTTTCTTCTGTGTCTGGAAATTCAGGGGTATCAATTCTCTCTGTCTCTCTGTCCCTCTGTCTCTCTGTCTCTCTCTGAGTCTGTCTCTCTTTCTCTCTCTGTATTTCTGTCTCTCTGCATTTCCTTCTCTTTCTCTGTGTGTGTGTCTCTGTCTTTCAGTCGAGAGAGAGAGAGAGAGAGAGAGAGAGAGAGAGAGAGAGAGAGAGAG